>NC_133091.1:4202500-4721045 GCF_019914945.1 Typha latifolia
GATTGAAGTAGCATGAGATGCTTATGCCATGTTACTTACTTTAGATTGTACACCATTTAATCATCATTAAATATTCAAGGTCATCTATGTATTACAATCACCATTGATGCTACCATAGCTCCATAACTGTATTTATGCTGGTTCTATGATGATATATATGCCACAAAATTGTCAAGCCAATAGAAGGGGTCTTTGTATCTGTGGAAAACCGTCTACCAATGAAAACTTGGAAGGTAGAATTGTGAATGAAGTTATATTGGTATGAATTTGATGAAATAGATTCAGTCTTACTGCGTATTTCTGGAATAATCTTTATGACTGGTTTATTGAAATGCATGCCTTTTTTCTGGCAAGAAACCTAACTTTTCTTTGTATTTGATGAAGAAGGCTGTGAAATTGGTTTATAATGACTTTTGTACTTGGAAGGATTTCTATTGTGCTTTACTTTGATTATGTTTTATGTGCATTCTTGCAGAGTCATATTATTAATAAATTAGCATTAAGGACATTAACTTTTTTGAAGTAAAATTCTTAAGATTTTGTCATTTTGAAGTACAGTCTTCTGTTTTCTTTCTGTAATAAAGTAAAACTGCAAATAAGACATTATTCTGAACTAATAGTATTCGTTTCTTGGCTCTTTGTTAGGATGTGTGAACTATGATGATTGTTTATTCGTTTTATAACTTTTACAATGCTTTATGGAGATTTACTTTGTGTTTCATCATGACATTCTTACTGGTAAAGGTTTCAAGTTCCAATATGTGTTTTTTCATGACATTATTCTGAGGGATGCATTCACCAAGATAGTTGAAGAATATAAAGCATACACAGAGGAGGAAAGAATGTTCTATTTTGTTCACATGATGGTTTCACAAATTTACGTCATGAACCTTGTAAGATTGACAGTCAGGTTAAGCCAAATCTTGCGATTATTCATTTACTCGAGTTATTCAATGGTATCTGCAATTTTCTTCCAAGTCAGTAACTAAATTACATACAATTAGTTCTGAATGAAGATGCATATCTAAAATTTTTATCTGTCATCACTCCAGTCATATTGTCTGGAAACACTCTTCCCTTTTACTGTTATGCTGTGATTTATCCTTTTTGTCTTGGAGGATCTTCTCTAGTGACAAATGTTCAGATTGAAATATTATCTTTAGCTTAGAAAAGTTCTCTGTGTAACTCGATGTATTAGGGTAAACATGCTTTCACTCAACATCATCATCAATCATATATAATCATTTGATGTATGTTTGCACAAAAATTTCCCTCTGAGTGCACTATGCTCTCTATGTCTATACAGTGGTTTACAATGCAAATTCTCTGCCTTGTCCATCTGACTAGTCAATATGTTCTGTCAGATGTCCACAGCTTCGTAGCCAACTTGTTTCTATTCGTTAATTTTATGCTGTCATATATATATATAGGATGTAGACTTTATTTCTCCAGTAGGTTGATATTGTTATATAGATCTACTTTTGTCATTTGGGCTGTTCTATCTTATATGGATGACAGACTTGGTATCACATGGGACACCCAAAAGACTTTTTCAGATGTATCACCAATAGAGAGGAGATAATGCTTTTGCACATAACCTTTTGTTTTATATAAAATTGTAAAAAGGCTTTCAAAGTTCAAAGTTCCATCATCATTATATCCCCAGTTCTTAGAATATGCTTCTGCTGATGTACTGATTTTTGAGGTGGTATGTATTCATGCGCCACCAGGACAGCAAAGGAATCATTCTTCAATAAAAGGATTAAATTTGTTACTTCTTTGCTTTAAAGGTGATAATGTTTCATTAACTGTGTTAGTCTGTAAATTGATAGGGTTGAAATTCTTTTGATGAAAAATAGCAAAATTAGGGGTATCTTCTTAAAGATCCCTAGTTTTTTTATCAGTTATTTTTTTGGTTGGTTGAACAAATATTTGAATAGGAACAGAAGAAATTTTGTTCAAGAAAAGTAGGCCCAATTCTACTCCTTACATTATATGCTGTCTATTTTCCTGATTCCAACCCTAACAAGTATCTAGTTCATGACACCTCATGCTTGTTGTATTATCTGATATTATATCTTTATATGTCTAACACATATGGTTCTTGTTTTCATTACATCTCACTGCCAGCAGTTATTGATTTTTATCATAAAACTGTGCTTCAGAGTTGAAATTTATGTGCTTGAAAATGTTGCCTCCAACATTCGTAATAAGCTTCACGAAGCAAGCATTTGATGAGTTAGATCTGCTAGACTGATTATTTATTTTGTTTTTGTTTGTCCCTAAGCTACTCATATGCCACTCTTTATAGCAAAATGTGTCATTACCCACAAGAAGTGCAGCGTTTGATGCTGGCTTTCAGAGTTGAAGACCTCTCAATTGAATACCAAATGCTTACAAAGGTACTAGATGAATGTCAAAGTAAAGTTGAGAATTACTCTTTTAAATTTAATATCAGAAAGCAGTGATTCGAGTGTGATGAGTTATTGAATAAACAAAGAGAGTATGTATACAAAAAGAAGGCAAGCCCTTGAACCTGGTAGTCTTCAGTCCCTTTTACAGAATATGATGTGGACGATATTTTGGAGGTATAAGTTTATTATGAATCATATAGTCTGGAGTGTTAATTATGCTGAGATTTTTCTTAATGTAGGAGCAGTCAATAACGTCTTATTTAATTTCTGTTTGCAAATGAATAGGTGAACATTGACCCAGATGCTCCCAATGTAAATTTGGGATTTGGATGCGCTGATTGCAAAACTTCAACAGTAAGTTACAACCATGTGATATTTGTCACTGCCTGTTCTACTTATTGCAAAAATACAATGAGGAATTCCCCTTTGGCAATGTTTCTGATATTCCTCCCTTCTTTGCAAAGGAGTTAACATTATGCCTCTCACGTTCCACTTCTTTGAGAGCATTGTGGTTGGCTAGGGTTCCCTGACCAAGTTCAGGGACCCCCTTTAAACTCAAAGCAAACAAGGGCTTGCTAAAGCCTCACCTACTTAGCTTCTGCTGCTAGCTCTTACCTAGTGCCTTCATAATCATATGTTTAATACTCATTTTATGATCAACCAATTCATTCTGGAGTTTAGTAGTTGTCTAGTTGTTAACAGAGGAAAAAGTTCCTACCAACTTTATACCTTGAAGTACTTGCATTTTTCTGTGAAAAAATTTTATAATTGTTTGATGTTAAGTTCCATTAGTTATAGAAAAGTGTAAATTAGGAATATCAAGAATTGATTATATTTCCATATAAATATGATTGAAAAGAATCATGTTAGGCATTTTTTTATAAGAACAGGTTAGGCATTAGTTGCTTGCAATTTTGTCTCATAGTTTTTACAGAAAAAGAAGAAATCATCAAGGTGTTGTCCTATTAGTGCAATTCTCAAGTATTCTTCTTATAATTTTCTAAAAATATGGCAAAGCTTGACTTATCTTCCTCATTTCAATTGTAAGCATCAGATCTTGTGTATATTTTACCGGATCTTATCTTACATATATACAATGCCACACTCCACCGACGACTTGCAGGTGCTATCTAGGTTGTTCCATCTGTCATATGATGTTGGGACAAAGATTCATCAAACTGGGGTTCATGTTGCTAAAGAAAATCTGATAGGGGACAACAGATAGGTTTCAATTGAAGGCGTTGCTGAGTTCATAATGCTTTATTTTCTGGCGATTATTTCTTTGTTTTTGGTGGCTGGTGCTGCATCGATGTTCTGTCAATGGTTGGCAAGCCAATTGATGAACAGATAAGACTATCCATTTTTTTTTATCTTCAGATTGATGCAATGTGAGTGCTGGTATCATTTTCATGCCCATACTGCTCTTGTAATTTCTCTCTACATATCATCGTTTGGATTTTTCAACACTCTGACCTTCATGATCCTGCATTTGTATTATCCATTGCAAATGCTTTTGGAAGCAAACATCAGAATGTTAGAATCATCGGTGTGTCATTTAAGAACTTCAGTGGAAAAGATAATAATAGAAATATCTTCATTTCTAATGTTTCAAATCATTTATGGGAGTTGAAGCTGCTGATGATACCGTGACGAGTTTGTAAATGCTGTGTGAGATGCTGCCAAGGCCATTCTCTTAGTGAAAATATCAGTATGAAATATTGTAACTTTTAGTTTCCTTTTCTTCATATGGGCTTGATTATCTGTTAAAGATCCTATATGCATATCGAAATTTTCATTTACTCTGGTATTCATTATATAAATATTTCTTCCGCAGCTTATTGATAATGATTCTTCTCTTCTTGCATCTTGCAGTGAGTAGCAGACATTTAAGATTATATTTCATCCAATAAAGGTGCTGTCAATAGTCCATCTGAATGACAAAGAATGTAAAGTTACTGCTGAAGCAAATCCATGTATGCCATCAAGTTCATCACCATAGATGCCGTAAGATTTCGATTTCCATTTGTATACCAATTCTATAATATTGTGGAGTCTATACATAATTACATATGAACAAATTGACAGTTAAGTTTCTTCTCTCTTCTGTTGATCACTGTATACACTCCTTACTTGTTGAGAACAATCAGTTCTTTTTAGAAACAATAAGAAGACATACCAAATCTTATTTTGTGCGTTGATAACTTCATTTATCTATATCCTTGGTCTGGGATTGCAGTCATCTTAACTCTAAGTAGTTATGTTCATAAATAGACCTATCCCAATCCCAACCTGGTTTATTGTCAGACTGTCAGAAGAGAATATTCAATATTCAAACCCTTTTCATTTTTTTATGTAGGATTTTTTTGCGTGCATCCATATCCGAATAATCTATTTTGATACCCGAGTCAATATATATAATTAATATAATTTGAAATATTACAAAAATAGTGATGTGTAAGACTATTTCTGTAGTTTAATATGGATCTCTAATCCGTTGTCACCCCTAATTTAAAGCCTCAATATTTGATAGACAAAAAAGAAGTAAAGATGTAATTAACTGAGGAATATTTGTAAATAAGACTAGGGGTTGTTTAGTCTTTTCATTATTAAAATTGAGGAAATTTGTTCAATAACACCGTGTATTTTTCATTTATTTATTGTTCGCACTATATCATATAGATATTTATTATTTGACTCTTATATTCTATTTTAATATCTCAAAAACACTCTATAGTTAATTTCTTAATTTTCAGTTACCTATAAATTGAATTAAATTAATTATAGATGCAAAATGATCGTAATAGCATTGAGTAAGTTTTTAAGATAAAAGTAAAATAAGAACTAAATTGGAAGGTCAAATAAGTGATATTTAAAGTATTTTAATATTTTTATTTCTAAAAGTAATAGAATATTACTTACAATCTTACTATTGTTAGGTTAGAGACTTAAAAAGTCAAACTCAAGCTATATTTGAGACATTAAAAATAAACACAAGGGTCAAATAATAACTTATGGTAGTTTTGTGATTAGGTTTTACTAACGCACGACTAAGGTTATGGATTTAATTTTTCATTGATATTAGGGTTAATATTTGATAAATTTTTTTTATCGAAATACCATACATACGTAGTGAAACATAGGGCTAACCTAGTTATCCAAACTATATATTAAAAAGTGCTGATCATTTTGTTTAGTCTATTAGCAACTTGTGATTAGTATACAGAGGTAGGGTTTTTAAAAAATAAAATAAAAATATTTTGATCACCCACTTGGATCATCTTCTTGAAATCCTCCAAATGCAGAGGCAGAGGGCATCGACTGCGGAGATGAAGAATATATTGATGCCATTGTTGATACCCAAATGGCGGCGTTCGACAATGTCTCGGTCGCCCCCACTCTCCTCCGCACCCGCCTGTTCTCATGGAATTTATACTTCTAGAGCTCCAGCATTTCATTGTCAAATAAATTTGAGTAAATCCACATAATAATTCTGGCTTTCAGAATCATATTGTCATTACAAGGGAAGACGGCCATTATTATATGATAGCAGTCTAGAACATTATACACAAAAAGCAAATAAAGTTCATCCAGGATTGCTCTACACCTGGAGCATCAGTACATCAGAAACTTTGCCAGCATCAGTACATCGAAAACTTTGCTTTGGTATTTTCGAAGACTTTCTCAGCAAGAATGGCTTCATTACCATCAGCTCTCTTGATCTCAAGGTGGGCCTTCTGGTAGAATCCAGTGCCTCTTAGTGCATCGGCTATGAAATCATCAAATCCAATAGCTATTGCAGCTTCTGCCTTGGCTCCATATACCAGCCTCTGGATCATAGAAGAGCAAAAACAAACAGAGTTACCTTAATAATTGCTTTATATTTGTATATCACCAGAGACAGAAAAAGGTTAGAGGTGAACCTTAATTCGGGATAGATGAATTGCACCAAAGCACATCGGGCAAGGCTCACAGGAAGCATATATTTCACAATCAGATAGCTCTATCTTTCCAAGCTTCTTGCAAGCCTGACAAAGGTTAGTTATGAGACCACCATATGATGTAAGAAAAATTCCCACAAAAAATAACATTAGAATTTTTTTGGATTATGTGAATATACAGTCGAGTCCTACCTGCATAACTTGCATGCCGACCAACATACTAATTTTAAGGTAGAATGCGTTCCAAAGGCATAGACGACAATTAGAAAATGGTAATCATTTTTCAAAAAACAACCATCAGCCATCTTAAGTTCACCCAGTCTTACCATACAACCTTCCCAAGAACTAGGATGAGTTTACATTTCAAATGAAGAATCACAAATAGAAAACTTCCCAAATTACCCATAGATCGTGAGACAGATTGTTAGCTCTAAAGCATTCTGCAAGAACCTTGGCAAAATAACATTTGGCTCTCTTGGAGCTTTGCAGTAAAATTTGGAAAACCGATGAAATGACTGATCACAAACCAGGAATTCCATTGGGGAGGGGCTGCTCCAAATGTCCTAATAGCCCATCCTAACAGAACTGCTTCAGAACATGTAACAAGAACAGTTGGACTCATATTCAGCCTACAAAGATGAATATGTAAGAATTTCTTGTACAACCCACACAAATCTCTGAACCGGAGAGGAGAGTCAGTAGCAAAGTCCAGTCTGAATGATTGGCAAACTTGGATCAGGTTGGGGTCTATTGTGCTTGGCTTAGAACTAGGCTAGAGTGAACAAGTTTAAAACTAACTTGTGGCTGAAACCATGGTGAGATCATGACTAAATCCAAGACTTTCGCATACCAGATATTAGAGGCAGTCCATTCAGCAAGTAGTCCAAATTGGTCAAACCACAAATCCTAATTAGATTAGCCTTTGTGTCTCAGTTCATGGAAAAATCTGCAGCCATATCAGTCAATCTATAGATTTCAAAGTCTAATCCCTCAAGATCTGCAAGGAATGAACTACAAATTTATCTTCAATCAGAAAACGAGTTATCATTTTCTTCTAGAACTTTGAGGGGTACTAAGTCTAACTGCTACTTTAAATAGAAAGTCCTTGCTACTCTCTAAGTTCTAATTCAGTAACTGGGAAGCCAAGATGTCAAGACGAGCTAAAAAGCTCGGTACCTGACCAAGCTCCAGTTGACCCTGAACCGGAAACCTCCACGCCGCAGCTCCCTCCGTTTAAAGGTAAAAAGAAGAGCGGAAAAATCTCAATAGTACTCGTTAACCAGTGTTCAACCCTCGGTGGACATATTTTCTACATATTTCATAATCCTCATTTCACGTTGAGTATATGCCAACTAAGGAACTCTTATAAGAATTAACATCTTTATTTAGTGATAAGAAAATCTCACTTGAGATATTTGGAAAGCAAATCTATACCTTACACAAAATTGTACCATACCATAGAAACTGTATACACTTCTTTGTAACAAACCTTCCTAAATATTTCTGCTGTCAAATGATCGGTCAGGAAAATATTTCTTGATAGTTCATTAATGAAGTGCACAGTGCACCAATTTACAGAGCAGTGAAGATTAAATAACCAGGAATATTGAAGTCGAAACTACTCAATGAATCATCCAAAATGTATTAGTTGTTCAGCCCAATCAATTCTTTAGATATCAAATCTTTAGACCACTACACAGATGTTTAGATAGGTATAAATGATGCAAAGTACATCAAACATCAATCTGAAGATACTCAAAAGACAGAAAAGTGGAGAGATCATAGATCCATGGTCTAAAGTAGGACAAAAGATCAAGAAAATATACCCAGATTAGAGCTTGAAATCATAAACATCATATTGAATAACCCATTAATCCTAGCTTGCTAGAGAATATCAGAAGCTGATTAAGCACCACTCAGTAAGTCTAGCTTTCTAGGAATTACCTCTCTTACTGCAGTCACTTCAGCATGGGCAGTAGGATCTGTGTTCTTCAAAACCATGTTGTGACAACTGACAACTATTTCGTCATCACGAACAACAACTGCACCAAATGGGCCTCCATGACCACAATCAACTCCGTGATATGCTTCTTCAACAGCTTTTGACAAGAACTTGTGATCCCTGTCTTGCACAGCTGTTTAAAGAATCACCAACTTTTGTAAGGTAACTGGAATAAGAACATTTCTTTCAAAATCGGAAAAGAATGCTGTACTCAACAGATATAAACAACATAGATTCACACTACAGAGAGCATAGATAAAGAGGAAATTGATCAAGCAAATTACACCTGCATCTTAGTTAAAGCTTATATGATAACAAAACACCATGTAAGAATGAATAAATCTGGAAAGTGCAAGTAATACCTTCATGATGACCAGTGATTAATGGAGAAGCGACAGAGATTGTCCCTTCCTTGCATTCCAAAACTGGGATAAAACAATAGAAGGAAATATAAGCCATACAAGCTAACTTATGCTTCAGTACAGTCCATTTCCTTTCTCATAATATATCATCTAGTACTACACTGTTGATAAATAAAAGGAAGACAGAAAACTGGAGAAGTAGACTAGAAAGCTTTCTGCATACTAATAAGCTTTCTGCATACGTAACTTTGTTACAAATTTGTAAATTTTACATAAGTAGCACGAGAGCTCTTGTTGAGTAGGATTCAATGAAGACATTTCTTGATATAAAGCTCACTGAGATACACTTATATGATCAAATTTCATATGATTATATATGAAGATTCGAAGCACCACAATAACAATGAAACAACTTTAAAATGACTTCTATTGTCTTAGAGAAATAACTATTGGATACAAAATAATTCATCAGGATAAAACAGGAGGAAAAAGAACGAGGGGATGAGAGATAGCACGAATTTCAGAGTCCATAGACCTTAAAGATGAAACTCCCCATGAAGGATCATGAGAGGACACGACAAAAAGAAACATTTCCCACATGAGGAAAAAATGCCAAAAAAGGAATCAACTACCACTTTTACAATTTTACCTCAAAATGCCAACAATACAACAGATAAGAAAACCATATATTGAAATGTAAAAGCATGTAATGTTTGATTGCCGACACATTGGCAATATTAGAAACCTCACCTATCTACAACATAGACCTCTATTTTTTTTTCCCAAGTAGTTGAACGACGTATCTGAATAAAAATAGAAGAACAGGTAAATGTGAAAAATGCTTAATAAAAGAAAAAGCAGGTACAACAACCCACATGCTTTCGTTTCAAACAGAGTGGTCTTAGAACGATATTTTGTCACAAAAGAGTACCATCGACCAAATTCTCCACCAAAAGAGGAAAAACTACTGCTACTTCATCTAAAAACCTACCTTGGAAGTCGAATCTGCCCAAATCGAACAAATTGTTCATCATAAGCATTAGACGCGAGGATCTACTAAAAAACGAGAAGACTAAAAGAGAAATCTAAACGCGATCTCAGGAATACAAACCGAAAGTTTTATAATTCCAGAACAACAATATGGCGTAAGTAACAAAGATATCAACAAATTGAACAAAGTCAACGACGACCCATGAAGGAAATCCACTACTAAAATCCGAAAGACGGAAGCTTTCAACAAAATCTTCAAGACCAAAATCAATTACAAGTAAGGGGAGAAAAGCCACAATGTAATCAGAGAAAAGCACCAATACCCGAGACCCAGAATAAAAGAATATTGAAGAAAGACACCGAGAGGGCCATACCCTGCGCTTCTTCCATGGAGAGAATCCTGAGGCGGGCTTCCTTCGCTTCCTAGGATGGGGACTTATTGGAGAGGAGAAGAAAGAGACTGCAAGAAGCCGCGAAGGCTAGTGATGAAGGGAACGGAGATAACGAGGTATATATAGAGAAGACTGGAGAGTAGAAGAAGAAGAAGAAGAAGAAGAAGAAGAAGAAGAAGAGGGCCTTGGAATCTTTCTTTATTACTCGACTCACGAACACAGAGAGGCAATTAGCGTAAAAAGAGATGGACCGGAAGGAAGGAAGCGAACCTGTACTTCTCTACTGTTTTATGGGAGATGTTTTGCAAATAACCCCCCTATGTTTCGTATTTTGCAGAAACGACCCTATCTTTCAATTATTCTCCCCACAAATTGCCTCTCCGCTATTAGTCAACAAATTGGACTAGTTGAATATCTTAATCTAGGGGTTCTCTTTTCGTTCTTTTTTCTTTCTACAAAATAAATCTATTTTTAAAAATTAAATGGATGGGTTCATAGAGTGTTTATCTATGTACCTATGTTCAAAATAATTTAATTTTCTATACAAATTTTAATACCAAATTAGTCATGTACTTCTCACTAAAGTAAAATCATCAAAATTTCCGTTCAACTTCAAAATAGCTCTGTCCAAATTACTAAAATCTATTTTTATATTTATTAGACAAACTAATTAGAGAGAAGAGTATTTTGAGTATTTTATTTGTTACATTTAATTTTAGTAATTTAAGTGAATTATGTTAAATTGGATTAAAAAAAAATCTACCGGTCTTATTTAATAGTTTAGTATAAATAATTATAGAAAGAGGTAGATTATTTTTTTCCCAATTTATGTAAAATTTGTGGAGGTTTTTCAAATTAGGTTGAGAGGCAGGGGGTGATTTGTAAAACAGCTCTAGTCTCAATATATTATTCTGATTATAATTAATAATAATGTGTGTGCGAGAGTGATTCTTTTTGGGGATGTAGATCCAAAAAGAGATTGGCCACAAACACTTGGCCTCCAATTCTTTGTCGAGGAGGAGTCCCTGGCCCTCCCTATTCCCTAATGGGTAGTTAGAAGGGACCCACAGAGAGAGATAATCTACGTGGCACTCTGATGGAACGAGGTGGAGAATGAGAGGCACCAATTGCTGCATACTTGCACCTGCCCTAATCCAATAAAACTATCTTTTTTTTTCTTTTTCTTTTTCTTTTTCTTTTTTAAAAAAGAATGAAAAAAAATACAGCGGGGGCAGTTGCTGAGTGCAATGCTTTTCTCAGCTCTTTCGCAAACGGTCGTTTATTGCACATTCGGAGAGAGAGTAACAGGACGGTCGACTCGACGGCCAAGCACGGGAGGGGTTAAATGAAATGTGAATCATTTCTCGTTTTGATGCCGAATGAAAAATAAATGACGGAACTTATGGACCTTATTATGTCTTACCTAGAATTTTTGTTACGCCTAAAATTAAATTATCTTCTAAACTTTCATTTGTATAACTTTATTCCCCCTGTAGCAAATTAATTGAGAAAGTACATAAAAAGTAAAAATTTATTAGAGGGAAATTTCTTACCAAATATCACATTCTCATTCCATTAAATATACTCACTCTATATTATAAATGCCATTTTTAACCTCTTATCTCTAATCTAAGATTACAAGTCCCAAATCTTAGCTTTTGTGAGAATCAAATTCATTTTAGTTTGTACAGTTGAATTATTAATATGTTAAGATTATTATAGTAATTTATATTATTTCGTTAGTGTCACATAAACCAGTAAAGGCAGAACTATGTGAGGACAATTTATAAATTTTACCAAATTTTATAATTATCTCAATGTTATTCACATCCATTGGAAAACAAATATAGATAGAATTATGTTCTTTAGAAAGGAAAAACATTCTGGATGAAGAATCTCACAAATGGAAAGAAGATTTGTAGATAGATTACGAGGAGAGGAAAAAGATTTTATGAATATATTTAAGGTCGGTATCATATCACCTAAGATATATTTCTTGGTAATTGAATCTGTGTTAGAATTCAATTTTGATTAGAAAACTGAATATGAGGTATTTGGGTCTTGAAATTAGAATTTTTTTTTCTTCATTTTAGGACATTTAAATTGGTTCGGTAACCACCGTTGAATTTGGGGCTTAGTCGCGGACCAAACAAGGCGAAAGATTTTGGATCTCCTGTTAGTCTATATATAGTGTTGTAGCCTCACGGTTAAAGTAGCTAAATTTATTTTTAATAAATATTATTAATATTTTTTTTAAAAAAAAATTCTTGACTTTTATTTATGGTTTTCCAATGTTCACCATCCTTAGCTGTTACAGCAGAAAGATGGCATACAGGAACTAGTGGCCTTTCATTGATGGCTATGGAGACTGTGATTGGTGTTCACATTTGAGACAAATTAGGAGTCGGTCAGTAATTAGATCAACGTTGAACTCAACTTTGACAAGAAAATGGAATATGAGGTGATAGAATTGGTGATTTCTTTTTTTTTTATTTTTCTTTATTGCCAAATTCTTAGATCCCTCTCTAAATTATCTTCTCCCTCTCTCTCTCTCTCTCTCTCTCCGGAATATAAGAATAAATATATAAAATAGATATCACGTGATTTACACCTGATAATTTATAAATAAAAAAAATATAACAGAAAGAGTATTTGAGATATTTTTAATAATTTAAGAGGCTGCGCGACAAAAAATATATAGAAGAGGTATATGAAAAATAATGATAATATTTTATTATTTATTTGTATTTCTCTATGGATAAGAAAATCGATTCTATTTATTTTTGGGTGCTTGAATGATTATGAAAAGTGAAGTATTTTAATATTTTGGCTTATATCTCGTGTTAATCTATATATAGTCCAAAATCACTCAATTTAATTTTACTAAACTTTGAGAGTTTTCTTATAATTTCTTTATAAATTAATATTTTTGATACAGTATTCATAAGAATCAATAGATTAAAGAGGAGCATCTTTTTCAGTATTTGTTTGCAAATCAACTTATTAAAATTATCGACATATAAGTCTGATGAGTGTTTTTTTTTTCTTTAAAAAAACTAATTAAAATTATCTTTTATCATCTTCTTCTATGTTTTCCTGCATCACATATGAAAAGATCTGCCTTTGTTTCATATTAGAGAAAAATTGAACCATTTAGGATGAGGGCCAAAAATTTTAATGGCCCTAATGATACCAAAAAATAAAAATAAAAATCTGAAGGATGAAATAATATTTGTCTAAAGTTAGGCTATTTGCACACAAAAAACTTTAAATGTGTTCAATTTTTTTATACTAGGTGCACATATTTTTATAATAAAATACACATAATTTATATAAGAGATGTGCATAAAAATTTATTTTTATTATTTAAACAATTACACTAGCTTAATCTATCCCACCTTGTAACAGGGAAAAAAAATTATGTGGATAACTAATAGAGAAATTTGCATTTAATGTCTTAAGACTTTTCACCAATTTGAGTTTATAAGTAGCCCTTTTTATATTTTACCAAGTATTTTTAAACAACATTTGAATTAGGTTAACATTAATACTGTTGTTTTTTAGGATAATTAATTTAATCTAAAAGTCTAATTAATTTTAATCAACAGAATTAGGGGTATTTTCTACAAATATTTGGTAAGAAGTTGGGACTTGATTTTTTTAAATATTAAAAATTTCAGGGGTAAATCACAAATAGGTGGAAGTCAGGGTGTTAACTACAAATATCTCTAACTGATAAGGATAACTCCATATACTACTATACACATAAGGTTCTCTTTGTTCATCTATCCAGCAATCAACCAAAGGGGCCCATAAGTGGATAGTTTCCTAAGGATAAAACCTTATTCCAAAGTCTTCATTATATAAGTTAAGGTATAATTTTAAAAATCCAATTCTATCTTTTAAATTTTATATTTTTAATGAAGTAGAGCTCTCTTCTCTTTTCTCATTGAAGGGTATGTCTTAGAAATCTTCTTTTAATTAATTGGATGTTAAAATGAATACACAAAGACTCTATATATATATGAAAAGGGTATTTGGATGCAACATCTGTAATTTGATTTTAGTGTCTCAAACACATCCTAACATTATTTTTCTTAATTATAGATAAAAAATAACCTTAATGCTCCTGAATAATTTTTAATGTTATTTTATATCTAATGAGAGATATAAATTAGTTGTCACCCTCTTCTTTAGGAAACGTAATAAGTTCCTTAGCTTCCTCAACTGTCCAAGAATCTCAACGACTATTAAATTAAAGTGTTGAGAGAGGCGTATTGGGAATCCTTCCAGGAAATATATACCATCATATGGTAGGATGGTGTTAGAAGGCACTCCTCTCCTCTAAAGTTCCAAAGTAGGGTGCATTGTGGACCTTGGATTGCGTGCATTTTGGACATGTAGTTAGTTCTCCATTGCAAACCTTTTTTTTTTTTTTGACTAGAATATTGTACAATTGACACTTGAAAGCCAATCAACATGGCATATGTAGATGATTTGAACAATTGACACTTTGTTTTTAATTAATATGATCGCACATGAAAATTATGACATATAATAGTTGCAACTAGGTATCCTTATCATCCACTTCTCATTCATTCCGTTTTAAAACAAAAACTAAGGAGTCTAACATGCGTACCAATTCGCTAGCGCAAATATTCAATAGGCGCAGAAAGTTGGTAAGTGAGGGCTACATTGTTGTCAGGAGGTAAAAGAGTAATCAAATAATCTAGTAACTAATTCTTAATTAAATTTTTATGAAATAATAAAGACTTTTGAGATAATATGCCAAACCGGTGATATAAAATATCTATAAATAGGGGAAGTCTTTTTAATTTTATTATTGTTTGTATTCCACCCTCCGACTATTTATTATTCCACTCCTGTGTTTTACTTTAATTGACTCAAAAAAAAAATCCCAGATTAATTTTACAATAATAGCAGTTAATAACGGAATAGGGAACAAAAAAGCTAATAAAGGCTAAACTATTGGAGGGTATTATGGTTATCTTACATCTAGTGTATGTAACTTGTGATGCCACTATTTTATCTTTATGGATTCCAGTGTATCTTTGATGATATAGTGATTGTTTTTATTAATCATAAGTCTATAAGCTAATGGCTAAACTATTGATAATCTCCATGCACATTGAGATATTTTAATGTGATAATTAACTATAAAACCATCCAAATATCAAAAAATTAACTTAGTGATAAAGGAGGGACACTCTATTTTCTCGACCAATATATTATAATCAATCCATGGAACTTACCTTTTCAAACAGTTTAAAAAGAAACATAATTATATCCTCATCATGATATAAAATAGGCTAAGATACCATAGAGACATACATAACCTTCATGCTCATTGGATGGAGCAGAAGATAATAACACCAGACACAGTAGCAAGTGAATACTCATTGGATGGAGCAGAAGATAATAACCTCTGTGCTCATTGGTTGGGTTTAGTTGAGTTAGGTTTAATTGGTTGGATTTAGTTGGGCTAAGTTGAGTTAGTATAGGTTGGGTAAATATAAGTTAGCGGATGGTATTTTTATAATTTTTTTAGTATAGTTAACTTAATCTAGATATTTAGTTAAGTTTAGCTAATAAATCTAAAAACAAAATATTTTATATATTAATTTATTAAATCATAGGGTCCGATTTATAAATAATAAAAATGTAGAGTGTAAATCTTAATTTTATTAAAAGACATGGTGTATATGCAAATTTCTCTTAATTTTATTATCATTTACGCCATACAGGGGTTTTATCCTTTGCCTTAAAAATAGTGATTTGCAATAAAAAAAAACCCATCAATTATTGAATTGGTAGTAATAAGCCCCTCCATTATCGAATTGCAACTTTGAGGTTTGTTTACTAATTTTAGTCCTAACAAACCCCAAAAAGATTACTATATCCTAAAACAGCAGAACTAATACTCGCCAAATTACCTCATTACCTTATTTACTAATTTAGGCTTAACAAATTAAAAAAGACTTTTGTGTCCTTCTCCTTAGCGTGATTTCCTAATTACCTACTATCTTTTTCCTCTTATTCTTCTGTCATTTTCTTTCTCTCATTCTTCTTCGATCTTGTATTTTCATCAATAACAATTTAAATACTCTTTCTCCTCTAAAATAGTCTCATTTGGCAATCCTAGAAAGTAGTTACTTCATTCAATATCTCTCTCATCTTATTCATTATTCATCTCCCTCATTTTGTTTTTTAGTAATTGAAGTATTCTGAATTAAGTTAATATTTTGATGACTATTTTATCTTGCTCAAAATATATATATCACCCACGTAACTGTTGTCAATGTTTGTATATCATTTTGACAACGTTTTTGACAACTATTGTCAATCTTGCTCAAAATTAGTGTAAAAGTCTTACGCATTATCTAACAATCATATTAGTAAACATAGTAAAAAATTATGCACATCACCTATGTAAAGTATTTTCAAAGAATATACAAAATATGGGCATAAATTTTAGTCAAGGTAAGCAGCAAAATCTAATCGTTTGCTTTTTACCAAGAAATAAAAAAACGTCACGCATCACCTATATAATTTATACATATCGCCTACGCAATATGTATGCATTTTCTATGCAAATTATACAATCAAATTTTAACCAAGATGCGCATCAAAATTTCCTAAAAACCACATCCATGGATAGAAGATTCTCCTACTTTCGCCCTGCCTCCACTAGTTTCTCTTTATCTTCCTCACTTCTCCTCATCTATAACTCATACAACATTTGTTCATAGGTCACCTCACTAGTAATGCCTAGGAGTTGACATTGACATTCTGGATGGTCCCCCGAGTAAGATCTGGAGTCGGGACCTTTGGCAACTTTCCTTCGTCAAAGAAAGTTGTACGTGCCTCCTCTTATTGTTGAGGTCAAAGGCTTATCGAAGTCTCATGGGAAGAAGTCTTCCTCCAAAAGAAAGCTTGGTTAAGCTACCCCAAGTTTCTATAGAGAGCCACCATACTTACATTGGTGTGCGGTTAGTGATTTTAAATATATTATTAATTTAAATGATAAATTAGGAGATCCCCCTTTAGAGCTACCTATTCGGCCAATACTCTGCGTAACTTTATTTCTAAAATTGATGTGAATGATTTCAGTTTGTTAGGTTCCCTTATATGTGGTGCAATAATTGTCATGGGGTTGATAAGATTTGGTCCGACTTGATATCTTTTTTTAAAATTATAATTTCTTTTCTCTTTCTCTAAAGTCGTTGTGAATCATCTTCTTTGTATGGCCTTTGATTGTGCTCCCCCGGTTGTTTCCCTTGGTAATGAACACAAGATTTCAAGATCCCTTTTTAGGTTTGAGTGTCTTTGGTTTGAGTATCTAAATGTTTGGTCTTTACCTTTACCTTCAAACACTATCTCTTATACTTCTATTTTTCAATAAATTTTAGAGCTTAATAAAGACTCCCTACTCTTTCGGAATATACCAAAATTTCTATTTATGCCCTAGAGGCCAAAGAACTTTCATTATTAAATCATAAGTGTGGCTTTGCATAGACAAATCAGTCTCAAATAGCGAAGCAAGTCTAGGATTAGTTGGTTGACTAAGGATAAGAATTATGCTTCCATTTAATTACTAAATCTGTGGAAAAAAATGACATTACCTCTAGCACCAAGCAAGATAGTGCGATGATTAATGGTAGTTAGTACATTGATTCTGAAGGTTTTGACTTTTATAAGGATCTTTGGAGTATGGATGTTCCAGAATCTGTTTCTTTAAATGATTGACATGTGATTCCTTGTTTAAGAATTATTTACAATGATGATTTTTATCAAGGACATTGATTTAGTAGAGGGTAAGAAAGTTCTTTGGTCTATGTTGATATGGAAAGACTTAGTGCTGGCTAAATTTTAGGTTGATTTTTGTATGAATTATCAAGAAATTCTTGGTGATGATTTGTTTAAATTTATGTTACATTTTTAGCATACTACTTCTCTTTCTTGAACTTGGGGTTGTACTTATGTTACCCTTATCCCCAAGGAGGCTTACCCAAGGTTGTAGACTATATAACTATTTCTTTCTATAATGTCAATTATAGAATTCTGGCTAAAATTCTTGCAAATATGATTAAACCTATTCTAACCTCCTTAGTCCAACTTGAGTAGACAATTTTTATTGCTAGTAGGTACAATCATGATAATATTGCTCTCGGTAAAGAAATTGTCCACTCTATTTATTCTCTTGGTATCAAAGTTATAATAGTATGCTTAAGGTGGACTTGGAGAAAGCCTATAATTGTTCAAATTGAGAGTCTGCCATTGAGACAACGTGTCATCTCGGTTTTCTTATTGATTATGCCAAGTGGATTCATTCTTGCATTTTTTTTCTCATTTTTCCTTGTTGATTAATGGTTCTGAATCAAACTAGTTTAGAGGAAACACATGTATCCACGAAGGGGATTCCTTGTCTATGTACCTTTTCATTTTAGTGTCTAAAATCTTTTTCTCCTTGATAAAATAATTGTGCTTCAAAATGACATTCAACCTTTTAAAATTAGGGATGACTAAAGTGTGATTAGTCATTTGAAGTGTGAAAATGGTTTATTGATCTGTGGTACAACTCTATATTAGGGTTCTCCAAAAAGTATGAGGTTAGTTGGCTAGACTTATTCGGTCAGCTAGAGCTTTTCGATGTCTCATGTTCTTTAGGTGCGAATCTGGGCCTACCATTTTATTAGAGGATGAGTTTGAGTCTTAGTAAATGTTGACTATAGGGATTGTTCGAGAATTTGGATAGAAGATAGATTAAATAGGTAAAAGCTCTAGAGTGGTTGGAATAGTCTGGATTTGGCTGGATTGGCTAAATCTTTGAGTTTCTTTAGGCCTTTAGTGCGGCATGTGAGGATAAATTTTGGTATGGAAGTGGGTTAGGATCTTAACTAGAGATATACTATGGTTTCAACTAAGGAAAGAGTTGGGGTTAGGGTTTAGTAACAGTTTGGGTTTGCGATGTGTCTCTTGTGTGTGAGGATGTGCTAGGGTTTGGGTGGCTATCCTATAGTGGAGGCAATCCTTGCTAGGTTTTCTAATTGGTTCGATTCAAGGTGGAGGGCCAATAGGTGCTGGAATCAGTCGGGGAATTGGAAAAGACTAGCGATAGTTGGCAGGTAGCTATAGTTAGGAGATAGAGGAACAACTTGTAGGCTAATAAAGGGCTTCAGTCGACGCTTGGCTAAGAGTGTGGAGATTGAGGAGTGGTGCTGAGGTCAAGGGTGTAGATGCGATGACTCAGTAAAAAGATGGAGGTGGTGGCACAGACAATATCCAGTGATTGTAATGGCAGACATGAAAGCTATATGAAAGATAGGGAAGGTTTTCCTTCTCTCGAACGGGTTGAAATCATAACTCGCTTTCAGAAGTGACGTGTATTACCCTTATCAACTTGATTATGAAGTTTATATTAGTTCACTTGCTTTCATCCTCTTGAAGTCATTAATTGTGGTTGATTGAGTAGCTAAGCTTTCTCACAAGTTTTTATGGGAGAATTCAAATAGTAGTCATGGGCTTAATTTGATTGTTTAGAACAAGGTCACTAAATCCATGGGGGTCGTGCCATTAAGGATATGCATATCGTTCATCTATCACTCGTTGCCAAGAAGGTCTTTGCCATTCTCAATAAGGATAATAGCCCTTAGACTAAATGATCACCGCTAAGTATTAGTGATCTCTATCTATGGAGGTCACCTATGCATTATCTCTTGAATCATAATATAAAATTCCCTTGAGGTCCACAAAGCCCATCACAACTAACCCTACCATCCATTGGTTGAGAGTTTCACATTCGGGCTAGGTAAAACATAGCATGAGTTAGGTTCTAACTAGGCCTTCTCAGCCAGACAGGGTAGGCTTTGTGGCCAGGCAGTCTAATGGGAAGCCTATTATTGCAGGTTATCGTTGTGGTAAATATGGGTTGACATTAGTGGCGATCGATGTGTCAAGGATGCACAACCTACGATGAAGAGTATCTCGATGTAAAACTTGCTGATAGTAAAGGATATGAAATTCTATATACTATTATCAATGTTCCACTCCTTCTAGCTGTTCACTGAATCTATCATTGACGACATTAGGGTTCTTTTCTTTTCCTTTATAATTTATTTTAAACACTTAAAAACCAATCAATATGGAACAATCTACACTTTGTTTTTTTTAATTATTATCACAATAAAAATATAATATATAGCCGACACGAGGGCTTTATCTATTCCATCTTGAAAGAACCAAGGAGATTGATATGCCTGCTAGCTCACAATGCAGTAGGCACAAAAAAAGTTGACAATATAAAATCTTTTCAGGGGGCCACACTGTTGTCGATTTTTTTATGAAGGATTTGAGTTGGAGAGCAGCCATAATAGCAATTAATAAAATAGCTAACATACCATTACTTATGAACTTAAAAAATTAAAAATATCTGTCGTTTGACTTTAAAATTCTAGTTTTTTATTTATTTTACGTCTATTGTTATCTTAACTTATCTATATAGTGACATTATTAATACAACTAAGTTGGTTGTTTTTGAGGCATTTTAAGTTAAATACAAAGGTTGAACGATAAATATTCTTACAGTACAGTGTAATAATAAAAACAAAAGTTAATGTATTTTATAAATCAATTCAGTTAAAATATTAAAAGGCTTTACAGATAATATAAATTGAAGCGAAATTTGAACAACTCTCTTGGTTAATAATAATAATAATAAGAAGAAGAAAAGGAATGTTCAATCTACTTTTGAGTGTATCCAATAAAGGAAATTATATGAGCCATGGGCCAAATATGGCATGATGCTGAATAAAAGTCTAGATTAGTGCCTTATTACTATGGAGTAGAAAAATTATACCAATTTATCACAATTGCATAGGAGCTTGGATAGAGTTTGGATCAATGCCAATAGCATAAATTTAGGGGATGCACTTCTGGATATTATAATTAGTGTCCAAGGAATGTCAATCATAGACCATGAATTAACGCAATATATATCCAACATTAATCATAGATACTAATAACTGTAGATTAAAAAAAACTAATGGGTAAAGTTGAAATAAGGCAACTATTTGTGAAATGATTCATGTCCAACTAGCAATTAAAAATAATTAACTATGAGGTCACAGAGCTAGTGTGTGTTAGTTATCTAGTGATGCCCCTATTTTTATCTTTATGAATTCAAGTGTATCTTTATAGATATAGTGATTTTTTTTTTAATTGATAATGAGCATGAGGCTTCTCCTGCATGCACTTTGCTAAATTTTATTATGCTAATTATCCATAAAAATATCCAAATATTAGAAAATTAGCTTAATGGTAGTCACAAAGAGAGACAAAAACACTATTATTCAAACCATCATATATTATCAAGCAATGGAAATTATATCATCATCCTGATCATGATGTAAATATTTTAAGAAACTACCTTCATGCTCATTGGATGGAGCAGAAGATAATAACATGAGACACAACAGTAAATGGAAATGACGAAATGACCACTTTCTCCAAACTCCATGCACCTTACAATCAACGTGCATGATTCACACACAGAGTCTCTTTATCATTTATTAGGATCCATGTACATTGCCGACTGCCCTTCCTCTGGCAATGGCAATGGGCTCATCATCTCCATCACCCAGTTCTCCTGCTCAGCCACCTTCTTCCTCTCCTCCTCTATCTTCTTCCCGATCTCCTTCAGCTTCGAGTCGATCAATGACATGACGCCGATCGCCTCCTCCACTCCAACCCCCTCAAATCCTCTCCCGGCAAGTCCCTCTAGAACAAGCGCGCGAATCTCTGCCTCGCGGATATCTTTAGCCTGTCACAAGAGCATCGCTTTACCATGGTATTAAAACCGAACATAATATCCAGATCTAAAATAAGAAAAGAAAAAGAAAGATAATAGGAGGGAAATAGATTAAACCTGGCATTTTTTTTTTCTCTCTTATTCTCCTCACCCAAATTGAGTATAAATATAAATAATATTAATAAAACTTTATGCCTCTTATCATATCTATCAATCTATTAATTAAAATATAAATATCAAAATATAATAGTATAAATCTTTCGAAGAAGGTGAGTTAAAAAAAACCAGGCGATGCAACTGTTCAGTCATCTTGGCCACACGTTGCTGGAGGAAAGTCTCTTGGTTCATCATCTTGCGAGTCTGCTCGAACTCCGGCTTGCTCTTGAAGCGCATGATCATGCGCTTGGTCGCATTGGGAGGAGTTGGCCAGACCTCTGGCTGGAGATCATTGGGGCCATAGACAATCGCACACGCCTTAACACCGCAAAGAATGCTAATCTCCCGCACCTTCTTCATTAGCCCCATCTTGCGCTTCTTCAACGTCTGGCGACGAGTGGAGTCATTCATGATCCACGCTAGCTTCACTCTCTTCCGAGCCATGGCTATTGCCCTATATTTGTAAGGGATTGATGTCTTGTGGGAAGACGATGGTACTGGGCAAAGGTAAATTTATAGGGGAAGAGAGTAGTGTGAGTTGGCAAAATGAGCTTTGCTAGATGTACCCAGTTACACCCAACACAAACAAAAGTAGTATGATTTACTTTTTTTCTTTATATTTTTAATTACCAAAACCTATATTGTGTTGCCCTCTGTGCCTACAATATATATATTTTTTATTATTATGTAACACTTGGATCCAACATTATGTAACACTTAGATTCGACATAATTTATTTCAATTAAAACTAGGATTCATTTGTCGTTATCTATAGATGGTAAACTGAATCTAAGAACATACGACATTTAATTATTGAAGCTTTAGTTTAGAAAATGTTATGCAGACAGACGCTGCAATAAAGAGGGCGACATATTAAAAGAAAAAAAAAACTAAGTGCTGGAATGCATGACCATCTTTCTAATAAAAGTTCGTCAAAGTATAAGTAAGCTTAGCATTTCTTATATCTTTTGGGAAAAATGGACGAAAAGAAAACCCAAATTTATCAACATAAAAAGCTGAAAATGTAATATAAATAACAGTGGGGAATATATTTGGTACAATATTTTGTACAAGTTTTTTGGGAGAGGGAGAGAGGTGTGGTGTGGTGTGGTGTGGTGTGGTGTGGTGTGGTGTGGTGTGGTGTGGTGTATACCATTAAACTCTTAAATGTAGTAAGAAATCTCGGTCAAAGATTTGTGACATTACCCAATCGCTTAGCAGTGTATTCGCTGGGCTTGCAATTTTCTCATTAATTGATGCACTCCCCTTGTACCTAAAATTTTATGGCAATAACTAATAGAGAATTTTTTTTAATAAATATTAAAAGTGCTACTATCTTCTTTTTTTATTCCCTTTTCTTTTTAGCTAATAGAGAATTTTTTTTAATAAATATTAAAAGTGCCACTATCTTTTTTTTTCCTCTTTTCTATTTTTAGGGCCCATTGTGACTCGTCTTTCTTTTTATATATATTTATATATTATATTTTAAATTATTTAATAAGTCCTCTTAATATTATTATTTTTTAATAAAAATTATATGGTTAGAAAATTCTCATCGATATCTTTATAATAAGACTAATATTTAATAGTTTCAGAAATAATTTTAAATTATTTTTTTTAATTAAAAACATCAAAATTAGTGTGACTCTATCTATTTGATTATTTAATTTAGTGTCAAAAGTATTTTACTTTTGTCATTGAAAGGATTAATGAAAATGGCTACCACGCGTTGTGTGCGAAAGCCATCTTATTTGTGTCCAGTTTGACACCGACATATATATATATATATAATATTATTATTAATTTACAAATTAATGTAAACGATAATTTGGGAAGTTCTATTTAGAGCTACGTATTTAGTTAATGTTGTGTGTAATGTTATTCCAAAACTACTATGATTAATTTCAGTTTCGTTGTTTTACTTTATACATAGTGCAATAATTGACATGGGGTTGATAGGATTTTAGTTCCACTTGATCACTTTTTTTTTGGTAACTTTAGTTTCTAATTTATTTTTTTTAATTTGTTGTGAATTATTTTCCTTGCATTGCCTTTGATCAGGCTCCCTTCATTGTTTCTCTTGGTAATGAGGGCAAGATTTCTAGATCTCTTTTTAGTTTTGAGTGGTTTTGGTTTGAGTATTTAGAGGATAAAGATATTACTGGGCGCATTTGGTCCTTAATATTACTTTCAAACTCGTCTCTCTTGCTTCCTTTTTACAACAAAATTTAGAGCTTATGAAGGACTTCTCGCTCTTTTAGAATAAAAATCTTCTCTTTCCTCGAATTATTGGCTTGTGATTCTTTATTTAAGAACTACTTGCAATGATGATTTTGTTAAGTACATTGATTTAGCAAAGGTTAAGAAAGCCCTCTAGTCTATGCCGACACAGAAAACTCTAGGATTAGAGTGTTTTCAAATTGATTTTTACAAGAATTATTGGCATATACTTGGTTAGAATTTCTTTAAATCTATGTTACATTTTCAGCATACTATAAGACTATAAGAGGTCAAAATAGGCTTAATCGTATTTACAAAAATCTTAGCTAGAATTCTATAATTGACATTGTATAGGAAAAAATGGTTCGAAATTAGACGATTTAGAGGGAACATGGGTATCCCTGGAGGGGATCCTTTGTCATATTAATGTTTCAGTTTTAGTGCGCAAAATCTTTTCCTCCTTGATGAAAGAAGTTGTGTTTAAAAATAACATTCAGCTTTTTAAAATTTGGGATGACTGTATGATTAGTCATTTGAAGCATACTTATGGTTTATTGATTTGCAATACAACCTTAGGTAAAAGAACAAAGATTAAACAAGGGAAAGAGAAAATGGGCTCTCTACCTACGGTGCCCTAGTCTTGCTAGCTAGACTAGATCTTATTGACTAGAGTTTTTGAGTATCTCATACCCTTTGGGTGTGAATCTGAGCTTGCTACTTGACTAGAGGATAGGTCTGGATTTTTGTGGAAGTTGGCTACGGACAAGTTTTGAGATTTTGGCTAGGTTATAGGTCAAATGGGTGAATAATCTGACTTGCTAGACTAGCTCGGATTTGGCTGGATTGGCTAGAGCTTTAGGCTAATTAAAGGCCCTTGGGGGTGGCACCTATCGCTAAAATTTAGTATCAAAGTGGGTTAGGCTCTTAGCTAGAGATAAGCTAGGGTTTGGGCTAAGGAAAGGGCTCGAACATGCAAAAGTCATGGACTAAGCTAATTGGTGCGCTCTGGGTTGGATTGGACTAGTTAGGGTTTGGGATGCGTCCCTTGTGTGTGAGGAGATGCCAAAAGTTGGGTGGCCAATCTAGAGTGGAGGCAACCCTAGCTACAGTTTTCAAGAGGTTTGATTCAAGGTGGAGAGCGGCTAGGTGCTAGAATTAGTCGACAAACAAAGAGATTGGCGACGATTAGGTGGTGGTTGTGGATAGGAGATGGAGCGGCAGCTTGGAGGTTGATAGAGGGCTTTGATAAGGCCTAGTTGAGGCATGTAGTGGGAGGGATGCCACGAGGTGGTAGTAGTGAGGCCGAGGGTGGAAATGGGATGACTAGATAGAGTGGAGGTGGTGACGCAGGTGGAAGCCAGGTATTATGATTAGTTGGCGATGGGGGTGATAGAAATGAAATCATGCAAAAGATAGGGACGGCTAGCCAAAGAGAGACGAGGGAGATAGGTCAGGAAGGATAGATCCAAATCATTTCGTGTATAACTCAAGTAGGGCTGCCATCCATGAATTTATAAAGGCTAATTGACTAAATTGAATCAACTAGGCAATTCGATTTAGACCCAACTAATGCAAATAAGAAATAGGTCTAGACTAAACCTTATATAGAACTAAACAATTACAATAAACTTAATAGTTGATGTAAAATGAAATTAAATAAATTCAACTGCACTCAACTGATCCGCTGTCTTGGGCTCGGACTCAGAATCTGTTTAAAATGCTAGTAAGGTACCTTGCTGTGATATAATGTGTTTATTCAAGTAGTATGAAAAAGTCACTAATACATGCATAGATTTTGTAAGTTTGAGGTTTTTTTTCCCCTCCAAGCTCCCTTCTCAATAGCATAAAGCATTTCTACACATTCTCAATATGACAAAAGGGTATTTCCCATTTAAGTCACTTAAGCAAGTGTTAATCTACAAGCATGACTTCTTGACAAGAGTTAAAACTAAGTTAGCAGGATGGAAGCATACATTTTTTTCACAAGCAGGGCATGTTGTCCTCACTAACTTCGTTCTCAACTTCATGCCAGTACACCTACTTTCCTCCTTATAGACTCTATTGGCTATGGTTGATGGAGTAACTAAGCTTTCTTGCAAATTTTTCTAGGAGAAATTAAATAGTGGTTGTAGGCTTAATCTGGTTTGGTGGGATGAGATCACTAAATCCAAGAAAGAGGAGGTTGGGGTGTTGCCATTAGGGATATGCACTTGATCTTCTTGTCCCTCGTTGCCAAAATAAGTCCTTGCTATTCTCAATAAGGATAATAAGAGGAACTGTTACAGCTCTCTAGCATCGGCAGCCCTTGGGTGGTGGCTGGCGATTTCAATGCATACCTCCATGCGAACGAGAAAAAGAGTTTCGGAATGGTGGAGTTGGGTCCGAAGGCGCAGGCTTTCACGACCTTCGTCGACTCGGCAGGTCTATGTGATCTTGGGTTCTCAGGACTACCATACACCTGGTGCAATAACCAGGTAGGCAGCCGACGTATATGGGTCCGGTTAGACCGGGTGCTGGCAAACTCCAGGTGGCTCAGACTGCACCCTTCAAGCCAGGTCAAGCACCTCGATCGCTCTGCATCGGACCACGCGCCTCTCTTACTATCCCTCCCCTCAGAGCGACCTCATCAGGCTTAGCCCTTCCGGTACGAGCTCTACTGGCTTGAGTACGAAACCAGCGCGACCATCGTCGCCGAGGTCTGGAGGAACCAGAGGAGAGGTGACCCCATGCAGCTCTTCTCCCATAACTGGGATTGCTGCGGAATGCCATGAGGAGGTGGAACAAGGAAAAGGTGGGAGATATCGAAGCCAGACTAAAGGAAGTCAAAGAAGAGCTGGAGAATCTCGAGAAGATTGATGCGGAGGCGGGACTGGACGAGCCCGGGCTGTGCCGCCTGTGATGCCTCTATAACCTCAAGTCTGCGCTTAGCAGACAAATAAACATCAAATGGCTGCAAAGAGCGCGACTTAAGTGGGTGCAAAACGGCGACAGGAACACTAAATTTTTCCACCTCACAGCTACCATCCGCCAGCATCGCAACCGTATCACCGGCATTTTCAGTGAGGACGGGAGGTGGGTCAGTAGCGAGGCGGAGGTGGCAGAAGCCTTCAGAACCTCATACAACCAGTTATGGGGGAGGGGGGGTACACTGAGCAGATGGACATCGGCCGGTCTTGGCCACAGGTTGAGAGGATCTCGGAAGAGGAGGCCGAACAGCTAGTCAGGCCCATCTCTAGGGAGGAAATCAAAAGCGCGCTGTGGAGTCTGCCTAGGGGGAAAGCGCCAGGACCTAACGGCATTCCATCAAAGGTGTACGTCAAGCTATGGGAGGAGATCGGGGAAGGCCTTTGTGACGCCGTCAATCATTTCTTCTCCCAAGCCAACATGAGCCGCAATGGGGCAGAACCTACATCACGCTGGTTCCGAAGACAGCAAACCCTACCAGAGTGAAGGACTTTCGGTCAATATCGTTGTGTAACGTCAGCTACAAGATCATCGTGAAGCTACTGGTTGACCGGATTAAGAGCCTCCTCCCCAAGCTGGTGGGACCGGAGCAGGCGGCTTTCGTGGCGGGAAGGAACATAGCCGACAACACCCTGGCAGCGCAAGAAGTGGTGCATTCGATGACCACCAACAGGACCTCGACGCCGATCATGATGCTCAAGTTAGATATGGAGAAGGCGTATGATAGGGTTTCCTGGGAGGCGGTAATGGAGACGCTCCAGAGAATGGGGTTTCCGTCTCGGTGGTGCGCGTGGATAGAGGCTTGTATCTCCTCCTCAGCTTTTGCCTTCCTTATCAATGGAACCCCGACACAGTGGCTTCAACCTTTTAAAGGGCTCCGACAAGGAGACCCCCTCTCCCCGTACCTGTTCATCTTGGTATCTCAGAACCTATCCAGCCTGATTAACGATAGAGTGGAGCGCAGTCAGTTGACGGGATACCGGGAAGGAGAGGCCCAGCTCACTCACCTGTTGTATGCCGACGACCTCCTCATCACGGTACAAGCGACTGAGTCGAATGCGCTAAGTATCCAAGAGTGTCTCGCGGACTACTCCAAGCTAACCAACCAAAAGGTTAACCTAGAGAAGTCCCAGCTTCTTCGCCCCCGGTGGATTGATAAGGAGAGGGAGACGCTGCTCTGCAACTGCCTGGGAATCCAACCGGCGACCATGCCGTTTACCTACCTGGATGCGCTCATCTCGGACCGCCGGGTAAGAGTCCGGGAACATCAGGCGCTGGTGGACCGAGTGGGCAGGAAACTTGCCGGGTGGAAACGTGGGGTTCTCTCCACTGCAGGAAAGCTAACCCTGATAAACGCCACGATCATGGCTATCCCGACGTACTGGTTGGGATGCACGTGGCTGCCGGATACTATCCTCCAGGCGATAGAAAAGAAAGCCCGGTCCTTCCTATGGGAGGGCGGGGGCAGGCAGAGGTCTCCACCTCTAGAACTGGAACACGGTGACGAGCTCGAAGGCCGAAGGGGGCTTGGCGATAAGAAAGTTGAAGGAGGTAAGGGCAGCGCTCCTCGGGAAACTCGTATTCAAAGTCTTGAATTGGCAGGAAAGCCCGTGGGTGAAGCTACTGAGAGCCAAGTACGGGGAACTTAACCCCTGGAGCCCTAGCGTTCCAGCTAGGGCGTCATGGGTGTGGCAAGCGTTGGTTAGCACGGCGGTCACTATTCGAGGCGGGTGTCGCAAGCTGATAGGCAACGGAAGAACGACCAAGGCGGCTAGTGAACCTTGGCTAACTGTGGTACCATGGAATCGTCAGCCACGGCAAATACACCCGAGGTTGATGAACGAAGAATTACTTGTCAGCGATCTCGTCGCGGAGGCTAGGGGACAGGCGGACCGGCTGGTGGGGGAAGCTGGAATGGACCTGGCTTTCCAGATTGGCACCACGGAGCTGACGGAGGAGACCGGGCCGGATAGGTGGATCTGGTGGCCGGAGCGAGCTGGAGAACCCAAGGCCAAATCCATCTACGCCTTCATCAACCCGAGGGGTCAAGACAGTTGGGTAGGATGGACTGAACTCTGGCGACTGCGGGTGGCCTCGAGAGTTCGCCTATTTGCATGGAAGCTGCTATGGGGGAGGCTGACGACGCATGAGCGCCTCTACGCGATGCGAGTTGGCCCGGACGAGAACTGCGCCATGTGTGGGATTCATCGAGAGAGTATAGAGCACCTTTTCTTCACGTGCAGGGTTGCGAAAGAAATCTGGCAAGCGCTGGCAACAAACCAAGGATGGGGTGACGAGTGGCCATCCACGCTGACAGCAGACTGGATCACCACGTCATGGAACGCTGACCAGGAAGGAAACCGGGACTGCAAGGCAAAAATAGCGTCCACGCTGTGGTTGCTTTGGAAGCTGCGTAACGCTAGGGTCTTTGGAGGCGCAGGGATGCATGTTGACATGCTAGTCCGGCGAGCTATCCAACTTGCTAAGGACTATGCAACGCAAGGTCTGCCAAGGCCCCTCTGGAGAGGGCAGTAGGTGGCAAGGTGGACACACCCAGCGGAGGGGTGGATCAAGGTCAATGTGGACGGTGCGTTCTCCAGGAGGGATCGTCTTGGAGGAGCAGGAGCTGTAATAAGGGCTGCGGACGGTACCCTGGTTGCAGCAGCGTGGGAACCGTCTGCGGGTGAGTCGTCGCTACGAACCGAGGGGCAAGCCCTCCGGTTGGGACTGCGACTTGCGGCAGGCTACGCCAAGGTGGAAGTTGAATCCGACTCTTTGCAGTTAGTCCGGATCATGCAGAAAAGAGTCAGCTGCCCGTGGGAAATTAGGGTCTAGTTACTGAGTGCATCACATTACTCAGCTCTTTTGTAAGTTGTCGCCTGAGTCATGTAAGGCGAGAGGCGAATAAAGTGGCCGACTTGGCGGCCAAATGTGGTAAGCGGGGTCTGGGGGCGGTCCGGTTGGAGCCGACGGACCCTCTCCCCGTGGATTTATGTAACCTCGTTTTGGAGGAGGCCGTTATCCCCGCAGGAGGATAGGCCAGCCTAATATAGCCAACCATTCAAAAAAAAATAAGGATAATAACCCTTGAGTTGAATGGTCACTATCAACTAAGCCTTGGAATTGTGCTTGGAATTGGAGACTTGTCTTTTGACTAAATCGTTGTACTAGAATATTGTACATCTTGTGTGTGGCAATCTCATCTAAGACACTTAAAATGCCAATCATCATGGCTCATTTAGATGATTTAATAGAGAAAATTTATATGGGTCATTGGCCAAATATGAAATGATCCTAAAATAAATGTCTAGATTAGTGCCTTATTTATTATGGAATAAAATAAGTTATACCAACTTATCACAATTTTATAGGAGTTTGGATAAAGTTTGGATCAATGGCGATAGCATAAATTAAGGGGATGTGCATCTAGTCTGGATATTATTATTAGTGTCCAAGGAATGTCAATCATAGACCATAAATTAACTCAATGGTTCTAAGACCAAGATTTTACTCTCACTCCAAATCATATCCAATAATAATCATAGATAGTAATTTCAACTATTTGTCAAATGATTCATGTCCAAGTAGCAATTAATTGTATGTATATATGTTGTGATGCCCCTACCTTATCATTATGGATTCAAGTGTATCTTTGCTGATATAGTATTTTTTTTTAATTGATCATGAGCAAATAGATTATAGACTCGATAAGACTTCTCTCCATGCTAAACTTTAATGTGCTAATTAGCCATAAAACCATCCAAATATTAGAAAATTAACTTAATGACAGTCATAAGGAGAGACTATTTTCGAGATCAATATATATTATCAGTCCATGGAACCTTTTCAAACAATTTAAAGCGAAACATAATTTTATCCTCATCATGATGTAAATAGGCTAAAGATACCATACTATCTTCATGCTCATTGGATGGAGTAGAAAATAATAACACGAGACACAAAAGCAAGTAAATGACCAGATTACTACTATTTTCTTCCTCTCTGTGCTCCTTACAACTTGCATGAATCACTCATGATTTAAAGGAATGGAAGATGCCATGGGCTATTAGGTTCCACATACAATACCGAGTGCCCATTCTCAGGCCCCGGCGGGCTCATCATCTCCATCACCCAGTTCTCCTGCTCGGCGACCTTCTTCCTCTCCTCCTCAGCAAGCTTCTTCCTCTCCTCCTCTATCTTCTTCTCAATCTCCTTCAACTTCGACTCGATCAACCACATGACGCTGGTCGCGTCCTCCAATCCGACCCCCTCGAATCCTCTTCCTGCGAGTCCCTCCAGCACGAGCGCGCGAATCTCTGCCTCACGATTATCTCTAGCCTGTTACCAGATCATCAGGTTAGCATAATATCCAAAGTTAAAAAAATAAAATAGAAGGAAAATAAATTAACCCCTAGTTTAATTTCTTTTTTCTTCTCTCCTATTTTCTCGGTCCAAACCCAGACCCAGTTCTTATAAAAAAAAAAAAAAAAGGTATTTATATAACTTCAGCATCTTATCATATCTATTGATCTATCAATTAAAATGTAAATATCCAAATATAATAGAATAAAGTTCTACGAGAAGTTGGTGAGTTAAAAAGACCAGGCGATGCAACTGCACGGTCATCTTGGCCACACGCTCTCGGAGGAAGGTCTCTTGGTTCATCATCTTACGGGTTTGCTCAAATTCCGGCTTGCTCTTGAAGCGCTTGAGTATACGCTTGGCCACATCGGGAGGGGTTGGCCAAACCTCTGGCTGGCTGTCGTGGGGGCTATAGACAACTGCGCACGCCTGAACACCACAGAGGATACTAATCTCCCGCACCTTCTTCATTAGACTCTTCTTACGCTTTTTCAGTGTTGTTCGACGAGTGGAATCGTTCATGATCCACGCAAGCTTCACCCTCTTCCGAGCCATGGCTATTGCCCTCAATTTACTAAGGGATGGATGTATGCCTTGTGTTAAGACTATGGTAGTGGCCAAATGTATTTATTGGGAAGAGGGTGGTGTGAGTTGGCAATATGAGCTTTGCTAGGTGTACCCAACTTTTCTATGTCACATTGCCTTCCTTCTTTCCCTAAAATATATACTTATTCTTTTACTTAGATCCGATATTTTAAATTCAAAACATGTCGTTCTCTATAGATGGTAAAAACTTAATCTTCGACTTTTTTTAGGAAATGCTCTACAAACAGACGCTTTTAAGAAGAGGGCGACTGATAAAAAGACACTAAGTGCCGGAATGCTGTCGTGAATATTTTTTAAATAAAAGTTCATCAAAATATATGTAAGCTTAGTATTTCTTATATATATATATTTTAGAAAAATGGAAAGAAAAAGAAAGTAAATTTATCAACATGGAAAAGTGTGAGGTGTACATGAAATTTAATATAAATATATAATAGTGGGTATATGTATATATATATATATACAATATTTTGTACACTTTTTTGTGGAGAGGGAGGGTGGTGTGGTGTACCATTAATTATTAAAAAAAAATTTACTAAGAAATCTGTGTCCAAGATTTGTGACATTACCAAATCGCTTAGCAGTGTATTTGCTGGACTTGCAATTTTCTCATTAATTGTTACACTCCCCTTATACCACAAAGTTGATGGCAATAACTAATAGAAAAATTTGTGTTTAATGCCCTGACTTATCACCTATTTACATTTATATGTAGCATGTTTAATATTTGCAAGTTGAACCCTATATTTTACTAAGTATTTGTATACCACACCCTGGGCTTAGTTAATACTAAACGGTACTATTTGAGCAATCGATAATATTTCATCCGCCACTAATCATTCTTTTATAAATATAAAAAAAAACTTATATTTTTTTTTCTTTTTTTGCTTATTTTTTTAGGGCATGCTCGGAAAGTCATAGAGAGCAAATTAGATTCGCGAAAAAATAAAAATGAATCCTTCTCCTCCAACCTCCTTTCTCCTCGAGTTAGATAATGTATTTTGGGTAACATATTTTGATAAGGGTATCTTTTAATTGGGTAGAGTAATTTAGGTTGAGGTACTTTAGTTTGGATAAGAGTATCTTAATATATATATTTTTTAGTATAGTTAACTTAAGCTTAGAGTTTTATTAAGTTCAGTCAACAGAACTAATAATTGGATAGAAATTTCTTTAACTGATAAGGATAATTCTATGTACATGAGGATGGTCCTCTCTCTTCTACCTAACAACGCTAAGCATAATCCTTCTTCTTATTATTATTATTTATTTTTATCTCATTGATGCAATATGAAGCACATCGACTATTAAACTCCCATTGAAAATTCCTGGCTTTGAATTCATGTGGGATTTGTATAGTTTGACTTCTTTTTGTAGCACCGTTGCTTCTTAGCCACAAATTTAATTATTCATCTTGAGGGGGTCCGTTTTTAAAATATTATACTTAAATTATATATCGATGCAGCATCTTTAGAAATGTTACACGATTTATGTTTGTCATTATTTGCACACGATCTACCACATGGATATTGTCTTGAAATAAGGACCAAAGAGTGTTGACATGCATGCATGCATGTTAAAAATTCATTAGGCACGAGAAAGTTTGACAAATTTTCTCTTGGTTTTTTTAATATATTATTTTTTAAACAAAAAGAGTGAAGAACAGAGATATTTTTTAAAAATATGCTAACGGTAAATAAAATTCTAAAAATAGATAAAATATTCTGAGAATTAGTAAAATAAGGCATCCATTTTTTTTTTACCGTTTTACCTTTATAGAAATAAACAACTAGTTTATAGGAGCTAGCTTAATCTCTCATGAGCTGGCGGGTGGTAATAAGATAGACTATTTTAGCTCGGCTCGAACTTGGCCTGGAAATGAACGCTAGCGGATTCAATAGCCTTTTAGGTGTATTCAAGTGGAGGAAATTTATATGGGCCTTGGGCCAATTATGCCATGATGGCATATCAAACAATTGCAAGAAAAGGTTCAGATCAAATGTCAATAGTGGGCTATATCTGATATATTCACTTCAACATCGGTCCTCATTATTAAGTCTTGATTAGTGCGTAATTTCTCACGGAACAAAAGAAATTATATCAACTTATTTCACAATTCCACAGGAATTTGGATCAACCGCGATAGCATAAATTAAGGGGATGTATGTCTAGATATTATACTTTAGTGTCTAAGAAATGTCGATCATAAGACAATGAATTAACTCGGTGGCTTTAGAACGAAGAATTTACTCCATTCCAAATTATATCCAATATTAAAATGGATAAGTTGAAATAATGCAACTATGTGTCAAACGGTTCATGTCTGGCTGTTGATTAAAAAAAAATTAACTATGTGGTTACAAAGCTTATGTATCTTGTGATGCTACTATTTTATTAATTTTTTATGTATTCAAGTGTATTTTTCATGATATAATGAGTTTTTTTATTGATCATAAGTCTATAAATTAATAGACTATAAGCATATATATATTGGACAACTAAGTCAATCATCTTAGAAAAAAACTAAGCATATATCAAATATCAACCATAATATTTATGAATACCACCACTGCAACTTATGTAATTTTCTTTCATGAGAGGTGTATAATTTCCATTTGTGGAAACTCAAACAAGTCATTATTATTATTATTATTATTTTATTTAACAACATAATATAATGGGTATGCTTAATTGTGTTCTCGGTATGTGACCTAATATCATATTAGACTATTACAATTTATTTCTTATACTATATAAAATGTAATAGTTTGCACTCTTGTATAAGGTTGGAAGATTATAGCATTTTACATAGTTCATGAGCAAATTGTAGTACTATTTTATACTAAGTTAAAATTTTGTGGAGTCAAATATGTAATTAAACCTTAGAATTATAACTTGATAACAAAAGAATGGATCCTGTCCAGCCCTGTATACTATCAAAACATTTAAAGTTTTTTTTTTAAAACTTTTCTTTTAAATTTATAAGCAAAGATTCAACTTCTTAAAAATAATTAAAATAGATCCTTAAAAAGAAACTTCTTAAAAGAAGTTCTTTTGTAAGGCACCTCTTCGTGCACCTTGCTAAATTATTATTGTGCGAATTAATCATAAAACCATCCAAATATCAGAAAACTAAATGACAGTCACAAGGAGAGGCATTCTAGTTTACATATCAATATATTATTACCCATGGAACCTTTTTTAAAATAGTTTAAAGAGAAATATAATTCTATCCTCATCACGATATGAATACTCTTGAGATACTAGCGAGACATACGTACTATCCTCATGCTCATGGAGCAGAAAACACAACAGCAAGCAAATGATCAAATTATCATTCTCTCTCTCTCTCTCTGTATGCACATTACAACATGCATGATTCGGTAGCTCATCCCTCGTCCGACCACGAGATCATTATCATCATCATCATCACCATCACTATCACCATCATCTAGCTTTGCTGCTCGATGAGCTTCTTCCTCCCCGAATGCTGTCGTGACAATTTTTTAAATAAAAGTTTGTCAAAATATATGTAAGCTTAGCAATTCTTATATATTTTTTTTAGAAAAACAAAAACACAGAAAAACTAACCCTAATTTATCAACCTAAAAAATTGAGGTGTATATGAAATGTAATATAAATGGCATATATATATATATTGATCATTCATGAGGCCGAAGGCTAGATATAAACTGGACAAAGGATTAACCCTCCCTAGATACAGAGGCACTTAGGCTCCACCGAACTTTTAGCCAAATGCGTTGCCGAACAATTTCTCCGAATTAAACGCTGCCGAGACCTGCTCTAAGTTTTTGCGTTGTCAAGCTGTTCCTCCAAACTAACCGCACTGTCGAGTCGTCAACCGAATCGAACTAAGCCATCAAATCCCCAACCACCAAACAATTTCTCTATAATATTGTTTGGGGCTAGAGTTAAACCCATGATCTTCTTGGTCATGGGAAAGGTACCTACCAACTCTCCGCATGATATTTTGTAACACTTATTTTTGACGAGGAGGAAGGCGTTCGCTGGACTAGCAATTCACACGTGTCAGTCTCCCCTTAGAAATCGTGTCATTTTCGTATTTCCACAGTCTCTCAGAAGAAGAAGAAGGAAAAAAAGGACGTTCTTTCCTCTTGTTTCGATGGACGAGAGAAACAAAAAAGAATAGAAACAGAGAGAAATTAATTTTCCTCTTCTTTTCTTTTCCTCTCTCTTCTCCATTTTCTTATAAATGTTTTACATTTCCCGCTTCTTATTTTAATCGCTTTTCTTTTCTTGTGTTCTCTCTATCCAAAAAGAGTGTTAAAGTATAATATATTTGTTAACAATTTTTATCTTACATAAAATGGATATTTTTTCTTAATACTTTGACACCAAAACAAAGATAGATAACATTATGTAATACTTTGAATCTAATTTTAGTTTTAATCGTGATTAGTTAAACTTAACTAATGGGATGACATTTTAAAAGAGTACGAAAATTTCAGTGGCAATTTTGCTATTTTGAATATAGTGATAATTATAATATTTAAAAAAAAATTAACTAGCAATTATGTAAAAATTCCTATACAATATTACGTAATGAAGTCACTTAATTTTAAATAACTCCTATGGTTATTATGCCCGAATATCCAATCGAACCATCGTAAACTTTCATTTAGACTAACATAAAATTATTAACTATTTCATCCAAACTTAGCAAAAGAAATATATAAATTACCATTAATAATATCATTATAGGATAAATATACATTTTCTATCTATATTTTTCACTTAGTAAACGCATCAAACGCATGCTCATAGAAACCAAAAATTAAAAAAGAAAAAGAAATTAAAAAAAAGAAAAGAAAGAGAAACAAGTGAAGTGAGCCCCTCTTCACTCACATGCGTACAATCAAGCTGTCTGATGTAATTAGCATCTGTCTGCTGACACGTAATCCCAATTGCAAAGTGTTCCTATAAACTAATTAATTAAAAGAAAATCCCAAATTTGCTTAAGTACAAATTTACTTCAGTTAATTAAAAAATAGATTACCTCAATACTAGTTTACGAATAAAATTTAATTACTATTTTAAACATTCTATCTCGCACTCTGCTGCTCATCCATCCGCCTATAAAGTATATCTTAATTATTTACTAAAATATCTCTAAAATTTGTTTCATTTTTTGTTACATCAAATCAAATGTAATTGTTACACCACTCACTGTACTATACTGCCAAACAGTAATTTCAGAATAACAGCTAATATTATAATAGTCATATTGTAGAATACGAACATTGTATATACTAATATTTTTAATAATTATTATATATTTATTTTAAAGGTAAACATATAACTATTTATCCCTAAACTTAAATACCTTTATTTTAAAACACAAAAAAAAAAAAAGTAATTAAAAATGTCTATTTGGAGTTGCCCTTGTTTCTATAGTGTGGGCGAGGCTATATATATAATAAAAATGCTTCCAGAATCCAGATGCGTTGCATCTTGCATGTTACTCCAAGGGACTGAGTAGATGTGAGTCATTGTCCATGGGGCCCAGGTGTTTCCTCCAGTAAGATGGGGCCCATCGCAAGAACAAACAAGACCGAAAAGACTACACCGATCTCCATCAGTCCACGTCACCGCTCTTGTTAGTTAACTTTTATATATATATATATATATATATATATAATTTCTAATCTTATTATAGAATATAATTATTATTCATCAAATCACGTATTATACCTATACACACGATCTCAATAAAATATATATTCCTAATTTTCTTCCTGTTATATCGCATTAAAGTGGACCTTTTTATTTTAGTAACTATAAATAGGAACCATATTTTCAGGTGGTAAACGAGGACTTATATAAAAGCAAGCATCATGTGTACTGCACGTGCCTTTATTTGGCGCATGCGCGTAATCACGTGAAGTGCGCATGTTGTTTTATGTTTTTTTTCTTCTTTTCGATAGAGTAGGTGTATATTTTCACATGCCGAAATTGATAGAACAGAGGAAGAGAACACCAAGACAAACGGTTGCTACGTCTCCTTTTCCCAGTAAGATTAAGATGTTATCTCTCTATCAAATTAATAAGAGGTTCAGGATTCCAACTCTTTATGGTATTTCTCCTCCAACTATAGAGCCTTTGAATGTTGACTGTAAATAATTTTGGTAGAGCACTGGATGGGTGTTAGCTTTGTGTTGTTTAGGAACTAGTTTCCAGTATTCTGGTAGAAGAGTGGAAGTTTCATGCAGGTTTATTAGGAATGTTTGTTAATCTCAGTATGGGGAATTAATTGTTAGTTATATATTTCAAATTCATTTTATTGAATTATTTATTTTCCTCATTCTCTATACTTTCCCACGAGAAAGAGTCTGTGACATCGATTAAAACTTTTTTATACTTTATACTGCAACAAGATTTGGGGAAAGCACTAGATGTACAATAATTTTTTTTTTTTTTCTCTTTTGGAGAGGGACAGAAGAGTACAACTCCCCGGAATAACGAGGAATATATTTAAAAGGATTTAGGGGGTGAGTCCATGGCGATGACAATGACCATAACAGCGACCCATTAGTTAAAAGTTAAAACGTATCTTAGTCTAAATTATTAGATTCTGTCAGTTTTACTGTCTGCTTATTAAGTCTAAAGTTGGTTATGCACTCAATCTTATTAAGCAGAGCTGCACAACCAAACAAAGAAATCTCCAACAATCTAGCAGAAAATAATACTGAGATTAAAATAATCGAATCCAATTACAAGTCAATCCGTATCTTAATCCATGTCACAGTTACATAAACCAAAAGTGGTCCTGGGTTTCATAGATCCAGTCAACTTCTCTGATAGCTTTCATTACTATTTCTCTCTCTCTCTCTCTCTCTCTCTCTCTCTCTCGCTCTCAAATATTTCTACCGACATATAAATATAACTGCAATATATATTATATAAATATAGACATCACTTATGGGCATGTTTTGTTGAGATAGAACAAGTACACTGTACCTTATCTCGTAATCTTGGAACTTGCAATGACGAGAAATAAAATCGTAGCCACTGGATAAGAACTGGCAGTTTGATCCGGTCGGCAATCATTTCTGCTACCGAGTAAGAGGAAAGGTGAGGAAAGCTGAGACCTTTTAATTACCTTAAGGTAAGGGCTTCTCTTTCTCCACTTGGGTCCGTCTTATTTTGGTCAATGGAGTAGTACATGTTCTTGCGAGTAGGAGAAAGTCTTCTCTTGCTTTGGATTGAAGTCCATTTATGCAAAAGAAATAGATGAATTTTCACAATAAAGCTGAGAGATTTAGGAAATCTCGTCGGTGGTTGAGGTTGAACTCTGCGTCGCCGCTTGTTCTTGTAGTAATCTTTTGCGGAAAATTTGATGCTGGCTTGGCGAGAATTTGGGATTCGGTTAATAGGGTTTATGACTCCGGTGGGATTTTGGTGATAAAAATTTGATCTTGGGTTACGGAATCTCCCGCTTCTTCATGTGTCTGTCGAGGGTTTCAGATTATTTGGTGGTGATATGATTTCTGAGTTTCTTCTTCTTCTTCTTCCTTTTTATGAGTTTGGCCATTGTATGAACATGGGGTTGTTGGTTAATGTGGTTGTGAAGTGAGAAAGATTGGATCTTGTCTGGAGATTTCCCTTCACCTTCAAATTTCTTGTTGTTGTTTTTTTTTTTTAATGAAAAACAACTAAAAAGACAGACTAACTTTGGTTATTGCGACTTGGCTCTTCAATTTGGAATCCACTGTGGTCTTTTCTCTTGGGATTTAGAGTATAGGACCAACTCACTATTATTTAGTCTCTTTGTAGTTCTGAGAAGTGTCATCAATCTCATTCCATCATGCCTCTCTCAGAGTTCTATCTGAAGGCGATGAAATCTAAGCCCGAGAACACAACTTCTTCAAAGATGCCCAATTTCTCACTTGATCCACTTTCCATGTAAGTTGCACCTTTCAATTTTGTTCTCAAATTCAATTAACTTCTCTGCTGTTCTTTGTATTGAGTGCTTCATTTTTAGTTCGTTTGGTAAAGTTTATTTGGATGTTTGTTTTTGTATACAATGAAGGTCTGATAATGACTTCGCCGAGCTACTATGGGAGAATGGCCAAATTGTAATGCATGGTCATTCCAGTAAGCCTAGGAAGAGTTTGGCTACTGCTTCTGACCTCTTGACTGCTCAACATGATGATATGGTCCCATGGATAAATTATCCTATCGAAGAAACTCTTCGAAACGAACAGCTTCAGAGCGATTTCTGCTCGGAGTTCTTGGAAGAATTCTCCGGGGCCAATCTTGATAGCAATCTCTCTGCCCGTGCAGATAGAAATGGCGGCTTGGGTCAAGAAATTAGGGAATTAAACAATGTGGAACATGAGAACGCTTCCAAAGCGCTTACGGAGTCGAGAATTCCCGACACCGGAACCGGAGTTAATAGTAAGTCTCGATTATTAGGTCCCTGCATGGAATCGCCAAAGACAAGGTTGCAGAACCAAAATTTGGCAACGTCCAGGCCAGCACGACCACCTGCAAACTCGGGGAACTTCTCTCTTTTCTCAAGACCCTTCACTGTTTCCACGGCCAATCTTCATATTGATGATAGATTGAGAAGCAATGAGAAGACGTCCGCGCCGGTAGATAGCAACTCTATGGAGTCTACAATGATCGAGTCAAGTTGTAGAATTAAAAGTGTCATAGGTACTCAAGAGCAATCAACTTCAGTTCTCTCCAAGTTGGAGTTGCAAGCGTGCAAGAAACCTCAGAATGAGCAATTGGAAGCTATCCGTGAAGAGGATACACCTGGGAAGGACAATAAGAATAAGATCAATGTCCGCAGCTCTGCAGCCAGTGTGGTCTTAAAAAAGCAGGAAACTGGGAAGGTTCATGAAGCCATGGTTACATCTTCCTCTGTGTGTTCAGTCAACAGTGCTGGAAGTGATCTCAAATCCAGAGGAAAGAGGAAAATTCCTGAAGGAGACGAATCTAGCAGCTATCAAAGCGAAGTAAGTCTGAGATAAGAAAGATACAGATGATCTATCAGCTGGGTTGCTGAGTTTCTTTTTCTATAAACCCTTTCAAGTTTGAACTATTGATTGGCAGGATCTTGAAGATGAGTTGGCATGCAAAAGGAAACGCACAGCTTCACGAGGCACAGGTGCAAAGAGAAGCCGAGCTGCGGAAGTACATAATATGTCTGAAAGAGTAAGGAACTTGCTCGCACTATATTTCTGTGTTTCTTCATTTCTCGACTGATAACTTATATGCGGTACGCCATTTTTCTTTCGTCGGTGTTAGAGGAGGAGGGACAGGATCAACGAGAAGATGCGTGCACTACAAGAACTTATACCTAATTGTAACAAGGTGTACTCCTTTCTCCTTTTACTATCAATCTTTGCTATTGCAGAAGGTGAAATTATTAGTTTCTATAACTCAAGTTCACATCTTTTGAAGACGGACAAGGCTTCAATGCTCGAAGAGGCCATTGAGTATCTTAAAACACTTCAGCTACAAGTTCAGGTAAAGGACTTCATTCTATGGCTAAAATTTACTTTTGCTTCTGACCTGACCTACAATTAAAAGGAGCATGGTTCTCAATGCAGATCATGTCCATGGGGAGTGGGATATACATGCCTCCAATGATGCTATCTCCAGGAATGCCGCATATGCGTGCTCCATGCATGCCTCATTTCTCACCGATGGGGATGGGGATGGGGATGGGGATGGGGATGGGAATGGGATATGGGATGGGGATGTATGACATGAATGCTTCCTGCCCTGTCATGCCTGTTCCTCCTATGCCTGGGCTGCAGTTCGCTTGCCCTCCGATTCCTGGACCGCAGATGCATGGGATCCATGGATCTCTAAATCCTCAAATGTTTGGAATGCCTAGGCCACCTCCAGTTGATTCTGCAGCAGGCCCTATTGCTAAGACAAACTCAGTGCCTGAAGTTAGAATTCCAACGACTGATCCGGTGTCATCCTCAGACGTCGCGGTGCCGTCAGCGTCTGCAGATCAGCAGGAACGCAAAAACTTGACAACATTATAGAGATCAATAATGGATAGCGTACAACTTTGAGACATCTTGTAAAGTTTTACATATACACAATTAACCCTCATCTACTCTTTTTAGTTCAATGCAATCTTTACTGGCTCGTTGGCCCGAGAGTTATGTCCCTAATAAAAGTTGGCATCATCCAAAAGCTTCTTTTTGAACCGCAATTGTGTTTTGGTTTGAAAAAGCTGGTTGAATGAGTCCTATTGGTTTGAGATCTTTTGCCATTTTGGTGTTTCAGTAAGAGTATCAAATTCCTTGCTGGTTAGAGGGGAGGGCCCTTCCTGGTAAATGAATAGTTGAGCAGTTATGGCCTTGCAGATGCAGGGGAAGTGGTCTCTTCCTTAATGTGATAAAATATAATTGTTGTTCTCAACTTGGATATTTAGTTGGCAGTTCTTATTAATGATCATTTACCAACACTAGTTAGTATATATATATATCCACGTAATATTAGATAAAAATCTCGTGTGTGGTCTGTTGGATTCTCTCTTTGAAATATATTTATTCCTCAATCTGGATTTGAGATTTTTCCCAACAATCATTTGTTACTACTTTATGAGATGAAAACATGCTCATAATTTGAACCGCGCGCAGAGACAATTTATCCTTGAAAACATTATGCTTTTCACAACAATCAGTTTTGCCACAATTTACAAGGGTACGGAGCAAGTACCAAACCAGCGTCACACTATCAACAATACAAATGTTGTCTTGATAGACCTACAAGCGCTGAACACATAAAAGAGAACAGAAACACACCATTTGAAATATCCAACAAAAAATAGAACGAAAACGATATGGTGATTTAAATGTTTACTTACGCTTTGTCTATTGCGCTTACCATATGGCAGACTCATCAGCAATTAAAGAACCGGGGATCTTATGCATGCAAGATATGTCACAGAACATCCTGTCCTGTTGTAGATAACAATGATTGCTTTAAAGATGAGTCTTTCCCGCTGTCGGTTATTTCACTTTGATGTCATTCTTATCCCCTGCCGACATGGTCTTCGAGCTTGGTGATTTACCGATTATTGCTTTCTTCACTTTTACGATCGAATGCTTTACTTTGGATATAATGTTGTTCGAATGACGCTGAGAAGGCTTAACAGGAGCATCCTGTTTGGCTGCTGTCTCTCTGTCTTTCTTTGCAACATCACTATCCTTGGAGGGTTCAACTGAGTTTGTCTCAATAAGTTTTTCAGTCTCTTCATTGTCTTCTACAGCTTCTTTATGTTTCTCACCCCCCTCTGCACCATCAGTTGATTCTAAGAATGCAGCAGGGGTGTTCCTTTCCTTCACATCAAGCTCTTTAGCTATCTCCACTGGATCCAGAGTGTCAAACTTGTTTCCATCATCTAATTTAGCACATTCAGAAGTTTTTGCTTCATTGTTCTTCTTCACATCAACTAATTCATCACCTTCAGATATTTTCTCTTCCTGAGGTGCAACTTCAGCAGCAGGTGCAACATCTGAATCGTTAGCGGTGATGTCCAAAGTTGTGCTATGATCTTCCGAATCTTTCTTCTCCTCAGATGAAATCTCGACAACTTCAGTAGCTGTATCAACTGCTGAAGCATCTACCAAAGTGGTCTTGGCATCCTTCGAAATCTCATCCATTGTCTCCTTAACGATTTCACTACTTTCAGATGTCTTCTCTTTTTCTCCAGTTGAAATTTCAGCAACAATAATAGGAGCATCAAGATTTTTAGAGATTTCCTCTTGACCTTCTACATGCTCATCATCCTTTTTCTCTCCAAGAAGGACTGCCTCTTCAGAGGCCTTTACAGCAGTTGCCTCCTCATCTTTTGAACTCCCATCCTTAGTCTCCTTAACACTTTCAGTACACTCGGATATCTTCTCTTCTCCAGTTGAAGATTCAACTTCTACAGAAGAAGCATCAGGATTTTTAGAGATTTCCTCTAGACCTTCTAACTTCTCATCTTTCTTCTCCAAATCCATGACAGCCTCTTCAGAGGCCTTTGTTGTCTTCTCATCATTCAAGCTCTCATCCTTTGTCTCAACAATCTCAGAACTTTCACAAGTCTTCACTTCTTCGGCTGAAGCTTCAACGACTATCGCAGACGCATCAAGAGTAGTCTCATCATCCTTTGAGCTCTCATCCTTTGTCTCCTTAACAATTTCAGTACTTTCAGATGTCTTCACTCCAGTTGAAACTTCAGCAACAATAGTGGGGGCATCAAGATTTCTAGAGATTTCCTCTTGACCTTCCGACACTGCCTCCTCAGAGGCCTTCACAGAAATTGTCTCGTGATCATCCTTTGAACTCTCATCCTTTTTCTCTTTAACAATTTCAGTACACTCAGAAGACTTCTCTTGCCCAGTTAAAGATTCAACAACTGCAATAGAAGCATCAGCAGTTGCGGAGATTTCCTCTTGGCTTTCTAAATTTTCATCTTTCTTCTCCAAATCCTGGACAGCCTCTTCAGAGGCCTTCGCTGTCTTCTCGTCATTCAAGCTCTCATCCTTTGTCTCAACAACCTCAGAACCTTCAGAAGTCTTCTCTTCTACCGTTGAAGAAGCTTCAACGACTATAGCTGAAGCATCAAGAGTTGTCTCATCATCCTTTGTCTCCTTAAAAGGTTCAGCACCTTCAGAAGTCTTCTCATCCCCATTTGAAGCTGCAGCAATATCCAGACCTCCTAAATTCTCATCCTTTTTCTCTTCAAACAGGACAGCGTCTTCAGAAGCCTTTACCTCCTCTGAAGGAACCTCAGGAACTTGTAAACCAACTGCAATAGCATTAAGTTTGTCTTCAGTGATCAAAATTGGCTCTTCATCTTTCATACTATTTTCCTGCTTCTCTTCTTCAACTGTATGCTCAGGATTCCCATTATCCTTAGCAGTTCCGGTAACCGGAGTGACATCGGTTACCTCACTGAGAGCTGCGTTAGCAGAAGGATCAGAAAATACATCTCCTGTGGGCACTTCTTTCACTGGCTCTTCAACCTTATCGACCTCTTTCGGAGCATCTACTGAGTCAGCAACAGGAATTTCTTCAACTGCCTTACATTCAGCTACATCAGCAATGGTTTCCTTGGAACTTTCAATTGCAACAGCCTCCTCAACCTTTTTATTTTCATCTTCCATCTTCGATGGGCTATTATCCTCTTTCAAAGCATCAAAACTTGCTTTGTCCTCAACTACAAGTTCTTTACCATTGAATGTCTCTGTGCTTCTATTTTCAGTATATGCTGATGGTAACTCCTCCAACTTGGTTTCTGTTTCCGAAGCTGGAATTGGAACTGCAGGAGTCTCACTGGCTTCTTCATTTTGTGCCTCTATAGCACCTGATATATTTTCAGTGTTCTTTGATTCGTCGTCGGTAATAATCTTAGTTGTTGGCTCTGGGGGAGTGGAGATGTTGATTTCTTCTTTCACTCCATTAACAGCATGAACTTCTGAATCAGGGGCTTTAGAATTTTCTTCTGGTGCAGTCATGACCTCAACCACAAACTTATCTTCCAGGTTTTGTTCTGATTTAGTTACAACTGTTTCAATCACTTCTGAAGTATCCAGTTTGGTGATTGCTTCCTTATCAGTAACTTCCTGATTGACCACTTCCTTCTCCTCGACAGCCTGCATGCATTTCATAAAAGGTTCACTGCCAAAAAATGAAGCTTCGACGTATAAAATGGTGCCAAAAGAACACAAAAAGTATATGTATGATTTTATAGAATTGCATTACAAAACTACCAATAACTGGCAATATCTTGTTCAATATAAAGACTTTTGGGTGTTCTCTAATCAGTTGCATGTAAAGAAATATTAGAAACTATATTTCCAATCTGTGTAACCTGCAGTCCTGGACACAATAAGTTTTAGACTTTTGGACAGGAAGATAGAGAAAATGTATCCTTCTGATGTTTCTGAAAAGTGTTAGTGCTCTGCTTCTAATGTTTCTGAAAAGTGTTAGTGCTCTGCTTCTAATGTTTCTGAAAAGTGTTAGTGCTCTGCGGTACTTTTGGTCTGATTGCAGTTAAAACTGAACATTATGATACAGTATAAGACTTCTTATCTTCAGTAATTTCTATTGATTACTATCCTAAAACTAGACCTGCAATTTGAGATACCAAATGAGTTCACAAATCTGTTAACTAATTGGGCCTGTTTGAAAAAAAAATTAATACTACTTTTTTTGGTTCTTGATTCCAAATCACAAAATCCACGATGACGAACTGGCTTGGATGCTGTTGTTTCCATTACTTGTTATCTGTCATTGGCATCATTATCATAATCTTCCAAATATTTTCCCAATCATATTGGGTTTGCCAAACATCTCATTCTATTAAATAGATTGTCAAAAGTCTATTATTCCCTCACTCTTGCCCTCTTCTCCTTTAACAAATTTGTGGGCTCAGTTTGTTCAAATTGAAATCAAAAGTTGTGTGAAACTTGTCCTTTAACAAAAGGATTTGTTGATAAGATGCAATAAAGGAGTTATTGCCAGTCCTTATTTGCAAGTTTATTTTTTTCCAAAAACATATAAGATAAAAAGGGTAGGCATCTTTCCTCTTAACTTGCCACTTTATTTGGTGAAAGACTAAGTAAAGTTACTCCCAGAACTTGGCAGCAAATAAGAAAAAGATGATTGAAGGCAAAACAAATCATAGTCGAATTCATGAACTTCAGAAAACTTTCTCAAAGTTTCTACCTGTTTTCAGGTGGAAAGGATCCAACTATCTGCATGATTCTTGAATACAAGGATAGGATATTAATCTACTCTCTAGCAAACTCAAAGATGTTGAAGAAAAGATTAGATCTTTCCCACTTTAAATGATCTTATCAACATCACTTCCTTTCGCATACCATGACATCCCATGCAAAACAATTAGGATTAAGTTTATGGAAATTTTACGTACCGCATCTCTGGCTTGATCTGCAGGTGATGACTTAGAATCCATCGAGGAGAGACCAACTGCTTCAAATCTGCACTTCTCTTTGGCTCTCAGTCTCAGAGTTTGTGAGCAAGGGAGGAGAGGAAAAGATGGAAGGAGGAGCAAAGCAAAAGTAGAGATGGATTAATTGGAGCTCTCCCACTGTGTTGCAGAAGAAGAACAACCACAAGCCCAGCTAGGAAAACTGCAGGTCATGAGCTGGCATGAGATGAATGCTGATGCACACCCCCTACAAAGGCAAGCTTTTAATATAAAATTTGGAAGAAAAGAAAGAAAAAAAATTTTTTTTTTTTGTTGAGGGGCTCACAACACACACACACACACACACCACCTTCTCTATTAAAGCATGTACACTCTGTCTTTCTGCACAGGCCCAAAAGATTGCAGGGAACTTTCCTATCTCAAATGGAGAGTTTCCTTCTATAAGTGGCAGAGAGAAAGAAAGAAAGAAAGATAAAAAGTGTATCTGTTTTTATGTTTGGAATGCCATGAGAGGAAATACAGGTAGGATTTTGGGATGATGGGGCTCTCTGGCTTTTGTAGGTAAAGGGGTGTTCATGAGTGTGGCATGGACACATGGGTGATCATTGGAGCCTGCAAGGCAGCATCCAAGGGTGGTAAAAGATTATCTTTTTTTAGGACACCTTATAACTGTCTGTTATGATAGAGGTCATGTGTTCGATTCCATCGGTGAACACTAGGCTTAATATTTAATAGGTTTTTCATGAGTTTTCAACCGAACTAATCATGTTTCGGACCTTTTCCTTTTTATCAAAATAGATCATATGCTAAAACTTAATATCAAAAGGGATTTGTTTCACTGTAGTTGTTAGTAAAATATTGATACGATCAGCAAATTAATTTTAGACTAGAAACACCAATAATTTTAACATTTATATTTGTAAATTAACGAGATAAAATGTTAATCTTATCGGCAGTTTATATATGTGAAATGTTGAACTTATCAACGATTTATTTAGAATTATTCAAATTAAATGCTGACATATTCACCTAAATTTATTTATTTTTCTTGTTGCCACAAATAAAACTCTGATCAAATTAATGTCTTATATATAAGAAGAAGATGTTGAACTTATAGCATTACCTCTACTTAGATAAACGTTGATAATTTCAGTGTTTAACTTACATACAATAAAGAGGGGTAGTTTTATTTTAATAAAAGAAGTTTGGTTAATAGCTAGATTTTTCCCATCAATATGCCCATAATTTATAAAAGAAAATGTAAATTTATTCATATCATCACTTATAATTTAGTCTTGTTATGAATAATAGCTCCTTAGTTTGCAATTCTACCTTTACTTGACCATAGTTCCTATAAAATAATGAGCAATGATTCAGTACCTATCATCAATACATTGTTGAAATAAGCATATATTCTTAGACCTACCAAGGACTAAATTGACATTTTACTAACTCCCAAAATTAAGCAATAGTTTCTTTGGGTAACCCTTAGAAAAAAAGAAAAGATCATTGTTTTATTTGGTGTGGAGAGGATTAACTAACAAGGAAAGTTTGTTTTAATTCTTAGGACCCCATAATATAGAAGAAAATAAACAAATTATTTTACTCTTGAAAGGTGAAGGGATGATCAAAATACATTAGGTCATTTATCAGTCAGCATTGAATTATTTGTCGAAATAATAGGGTTAGTCCTCTATAAATATATAATATATACGGCGAGTTTTCATATTAAACTGAAATTTAAGGTAGATATATGTATAAATAAAATGATCAAAGCCATTATTAAGATTAAGATCCATATTTATTGCTCTCATGTTTGCTTATTTTTGTTTCTCTTTTCAAATTTCTCCCAGGCCTCAAGTGTTCCTTTCATATTCTGATTAGAGATCATGCTATCCTGCAGTGTTAGTTTCCCAAAATGTTTCCTTAGGTTTTACTCACAAGTTAAATACAAGTTCACCAGCTCCCATGATTGCTACTAAAGTTCACCAACCCCTAATGTCACATTCTTATTATTATTAGCTACTATTAATGAACCTATAATAAAAGGAGTTTTCTACAGTTTTAGGTGGATACATTTAACTAAAATTAATATATGTAAACAGTACTTTTATCTTTTTACATATAAACTAGACTGATAGAGTTTTAAAGATATCAATGCAAAAATTGGCCTCATTCACTGGTCGTATAAATCTCATTATACTGATATAGTAAGTAAGTATCAATTTATCTCAATACTAGTTAATAACTATTTTCTCTCATCTTCGCTTTCATCCAATTACTACTTTCAAAAAAATATCACTTTAATTAACTATCATATCAATCTCTCTCGCTCTTCTCTTTTTCTTCTATCTTTTTTATCGGTTCATCCATTATAGAAGTATTTTAATTTTTAGCTAAACTATCATTTTAATTTCATAATCATAATAAATATAATTATTACACACTATGTTAATTTATAAAAAAACCACTATAGTAATTTCTACCAGTATAACATCTCATATGCAGGTGTAACAAATAAACATAGCTATATCAATACAAAAATTATTTCACAAGTGAACATCCTTAAAATATATACAGACAAATACCAAATTTTAAGAGATTTATAATAGTTTATAGTGCTAAAAATATTGATTATTCTATATTTTTCCTTCCCAAAATTATGTATCCACAAACTTATAAAACAAAAGGAAGAAAACTGATAAGATTCTTTGGAGGCTATTTTATAATGTTTGTTCTGCTGTATGATTCCCTTATCAGTATTGGAATTATATATATATATATATATATAGAAGTCTCTAGACCTAAGATTCTTGGAGGCTATTTTATCATATCTTAAGGACATCACAACCACCTAATCTATTTTTGGGAGGCTTCATTTGTCTTGATGTTTTAGTTAGTGAGGAATGAGGTCATATAGTAACAAAGGGGTCAATAATTAGATCCCTTAAATATATAAATATAATCCGAAAATATTTATAGTGGTATTATATTTTATGTTCCTCAAGGACAAAATGTTACAGTTAGCACAAGATCTTGGCATAGTTGGTGGGTGTGTGAGTGAGTGAGTGAGTGAGTGATGGTTGGTAGTCAATATGAACTTAAACTATTGTTAGTTTTGATTAAAACATGGTGGAAAGAAACGGTCCTACTAGCTAAATTATATAGCTTTTAAGAAGATATTGATCAAGAAATTTGTTAAAAAGTTTGAGATAATGACATACTTTTGATTGAAATTTTTTTTTTTTTTTGTGGAAAAAAAGGCACTTATTCTACTAGCTAAGGCCAGATATTTCTTCTATAAAGAATTCAAAGTTTAATAACTGGGATAAGACTACCAGATGATAGAAGTCATTGCTCTCTGGAAGTCTCCCCAGAAGTAATAAAAGTAGCATTTTCGTAACCTATGAATTTAAAGTCAAAAAATCTCTAAACAAATTTCACAAAATCTTCCAGATTTGCAATTACATAAACCTATGAATTTAACATAAACCTTACACAATTTACTAAAGAAAATGTACAAAGCTCATGTTTTCTAGGTAATTTGTGTATAACACAGTGCACTTCAACGAAATTATAATTTATATCTTATATTTTTATTATTTATAAATTGAGTCATGTGATTGTTTATAAAACTAAAAACATTACACCATGCGCTTTAACAAAATTACGGTTTACACCCTATATTTTTACTATTTACAAATCGAGCCTCATAATTTACCATATAAGTGCAGAAAATATCATTGGGTTAGATTTGAACTAACATCGTGATAATATTATGCAAGTAGAGATATTTTATTTTTTAAATGACAAACACCCTTAGTATAACTAGGTTGAGAGTATTTTAATAAGTTTCTTAGTATAGTTAACTTAATTCAGAGGTTTAGTTAAATTTAACTAACATATCTAACAGCAGAGCGTTTTCTGTACATATTCGCTAAATTATAGGGCTCGATTTGCAAATAGTAAAAATGTATTCATTAAAAGACAGATGTTATATATAAATTTTCCTATTTTTCATTATATGCAAGTAGTATAAAATGACTAAATTACCCTTGCCATTCTATGGATATTTGTGGGGGTAATTAAGTTTTCTCCCAGTCGCATGGGGATTAAGTGCATAATTTTAAGATATATAAGTTAAATTGAAATCCAGCCAATCACATAAATTGTAATTTACCCAATTCTTTTACTTGACGAGATTGCTCTACTCTATGTGTTATAGTAACTCCATTGTAGCAACTCAAATGTTGGCAAGCTTTGCTGTTGATAGAGTACTTAGTACAAAACTATCAAAACACACTCTAAATATTTTCTTATTTTCTTTTTGAGGAAAAAAGAAAATCTAAAGGTAAGATAATCTATTCTTTACCAACGCAATCTCAGATGACTAGACTAGCAAAAGTATAAGTAGTGATGTTATTACACCTACTTGTAAAGCAAACCCTAAAAAGAGAGAACGAAGATATCTATCAAATATACTCCTTAACTATCTAAGAGATAAACTAGGCGATACCACTTACGGTCTTAACCATAATTAACGAGTCACTAAATAGACTCTAGACAATTCCATGATACCTTGTTCTTAAAATTGATGATCAAAATAATGGTTTAATAGAGCAAAGAAATGACAAAGAAAAAAGAAAATTAATTATATAGAGTTTGACTCTGAGTTGACGAGTAGATTTTCGAATTATAGAACAATGTAACATTTTTTTTTCTTCTTTGAGTTGTTTTTCTAGATAATTATAATTAACTATTAAAAACTATCATAATTTTCTACGTAAATTCTCCGGACTTTCTTATTATCCATTTAAACTTTTGAACTAAGAAAAAATATACTATACGAAACTCTCGAAACCAAGAAGTTTTTTAGGTCAGGAGGTCCATATGATAAATAAAAAATTGTTCTAGCAGGTATATATGAAAAATTGTAATAATTCACTAGGCAAAGTGTAATTAACCTTTTCTTTTTAGAAAAAAAAATAAAGAGGATCAATTACAAGGTAAGGCTACCTTTGCATGAAAAGCTAAAAGGGTGAAAGAGGATTGAGTACATGGGCACATGTGTTATGTCATGCTCCCTATTCTTTCTTCCACTAGCAAATCCAAGGGTCCCATATTGGGTTCCTCTCAAAACCTTATCTTGTGAAATGAAATGATATAATGGTAGGAAATTAAAGGTCCTAGTACTCCCATGCACAAAAGAATCACATATCATCTTTGCCACTCAAATGCTCTAAATTAATAATAGATTCAAATATATATACATACATACATAGATAGGTAGATATAGATATATGATCTCAATTTTCTCTAGTGTTTGGTCTTGGCACGCCACTCTGAATGACTCTAAGAAGATCGATTTAAACGTTTTTTGTTTTCATTCGTATACAAGTTTGATGAAGAGATAAAAGAGTGGCAAAATTGAGGTGAATCTATTAATCACATCAGTCCAAGATACTGAAGTGGATGCCAAGAAGGCATGATAACTACTAAAGGAGCCACTTGGGCATTGTAGTGTACCAACTTTTCTTTAGCTTTTGCTTTCGATGGTAACAAAGATTGATCAATGATCGATGTTGAAATTCTCATCCTACACTGATGTGTAAAGTGGTAAAGTGAACTCAACTTTTAGCAGTGAAATATAGAATAATATATGATCAATATAGTCATATATGTCGAAATACTACGTATAGGTAGGTTAAGAAGAGCCAGCTTAATGGAGCACTTGGGCAGATTAATTTATTTAATACACTACATGGTTTGAGTCTTTCAGATGCATATAACAACTCAGTCAGTCTCTTCAAAGTTTCATCCTGCTCTTTGTCTTGTCAATAACTAGTCTTAAAGCTTCTTTAAAACATTCATTAATATATATTATTGATTCATTACTTCCAAAGAAAAGGTAGTGGATTATTGCAAATTTGTGTTTGGGCTTTCTTATAATTGAGGTCGAGAAGAGGATACTTAGGCCTATGGATTGGCCCATTTGGATTCTGGAGTTTTTTTTTTTTTTTTTTTTTCTTTAAGAAAGAAAGTAAGAGAAGTGAAACTTTTTTTGGGAGATAAAAAGAAGTCACATTTCTTTTTGAATTTATTTTTTCACTGCTAAATATTAAAAAGTAGAGAAGATATTGAAAGAGATACAATTTTATAACACAAGAATGGATATCTACGTACTTATATAGCATTGATTAATTACACACGAAAATGAAACCCATAATATCTTCTAGGCTTCTACTCTTTACGAACGTCCTGGCGGTGGATGACGAAGACAACCTCGAGATTCGGGGGGAGGAAGAACTCCTTGCCACGTGTCGACACGGGCCCCGCTCTCCTCCCCTTCTTCCTCGGGGCCGGCGGGCACGCGACCGCCTCCGGGATCCGGTGCTCCGCCGCTGTCGGCGTCGTGCACCCTTCCTCGTCCCACGCCGCCGCCGCCATGTCCACGAGCAGCTCCATATATTAGCCGAGCGCGAATAGCGATGCGGGACTACGAGAGCGTTTGGGGGAGGATAGAGGAGCTTAGGAGAAGGTTTGAAATTTATGGGGGGGAGATGAAGGAAATGGGAAGGAAGAAGGCAAGGTTGACCGGTCTTCTGTGCGTTGACCAGGGTAGGTTGGACGGGGGGGGGGTGGAACGCGGTCCACGTGGAATGTTTGACTCGTGCTTGGACTGGTAGAGTCGGAAATTAATGGGTTTTTTTTCCATCATAAATTTTGAGGCGAATAGCTGGTGGATAACGACGTTATCCTAATTTTCTTATCCCATCTTTAACATAGTACAAAAACCTAGGGATAGTACTTCAAAAGACATTTTTGCCCTCTCAACAATGGTAGTAATTAACAAGGGGTCAAAGTAGATTGGATTTGTTCCGATTATATATCCGAGTTTTATTGACATTTTTCTAGAATATATTTCAAACAATCTATGGAGTATAGAATAGGGGTTGAAGAATAATATCTAAATCAATATCTATCTTACTTTAAGATATTATAAAAATAGTGGTATAAAAGATTTTTTTTTTTATAATTTTATATGAATCTCTAATCTAATTTTAACATTTCTTTTTATCTTATGGCCTATGTGTTTCCGTAATTGTAGCACAAATTATTTGATATCTAATCCGTAATACGATGTTGTATTTAATGGATATGGCAATTAAGTTCACTATCTATATTCTAATTCTATATTAGAAGAAAAAAAAAAGTGAGTACACTGACTTCAACATAATAAGCTATTAATATTATATGAATATTTTATTAAAAACTAAACAAGAATAATAATTATATAAGATATCTTAGCCCCCACTCACTTCACGAATAACTTTCTTCTTATTTTAGAATACAATTGCTTATTCCAACTAAACGTCGTAATAATATCATTCCAGAATACACATACTATTCATCAGAATTACATCTTGTACTACACACTAACTCAATTACTAATTTACCTTTGATATCTATCACATTAGTCTACTTTATATCAAATCAAAAGGTATTCATGATAATTTCATAAAAAATAAAATATATATTTTTATCTTTTTTTTCACTTTATATCACATCAAAAATAATTATTATACTATTATTTTAAAATATAAGTGAACATAAGAATAGTTACTCTTAAATTGAGGACCTCATTTTCGGAATAATAAAGAGAAATACATACCCCCAAAAAATAAAAATAAAATCCAGCCATGCAAGGCCCAAGTAATTTCTTTAGCAAGAACAAACTGGGCCAATTGAGCCAGACCTAGCCCACTTAAAGCTTTGATAGCCGCAGCATCAACCATTAGATTAGTCTACTCAAAGTTGCTCTTAGATCCAAAGATAGAGAGATCTTTAAACTTGAGATCAGATTGAAGACATCCCTACAGTTTTAAACTTAACTTTTAACTAAAATTTTCCATCTCTGCCATTGTTTAAAACTTAATTTTGGCTTCTCTGGATCTCATTGCTTCTGCTATCTGCTTGTCTGAATGCAGATCTCTAATTTGTGCTTTTGTAGCACACTCAGATGCTTCCAGTTTTCAACAAGAAATAATACTTGTTCATGCGCTGTGACGAAGACATGATGGTGGCCATTGCCTTTGATTGGGTCCAGTTTGATGCTCAACTTTGTCCTAGAATTCTAATGTAAATGCTGCTGCTTTCATACGGGGAATGTGCATGAGGAAAATGCTATCCTTCTTTTATCTTTTATCTTTTTTGTTCCATTTCTCTTGATAGTGACTTTTATATCCATGCATCTAGGGATCGATTAATCCGGTGAGCGTTCATTGAATAGATTGGTGTGGTTCAAATATATAGTCGAGATTATTACACTTTGATCTCTGAACTATCATTTAATCCTTTTTAGGGTTTGCTCGTCTTTTTATTCATATATATTTAAGGGTTAGGTTAGGGTGATGTATACATGAGCTTGATTTATTAAATGATAAACTAGTTATTCCGGTCATAATTGGAATATCTTGTTATAAATAAGTTGGCAAATAAGATTATAATTAGATTGAAATAATAAACATAAACATATCTCATCTAATAATCGAGTTAGGTAAATCAATGTGTTTATGACCCGAATTCGATTATATTAAACTTAAACCTTTTAAAACTTTGATCCAGTCATGTTCAAGTTAGAGTAATGCAAACACGAGCATAGCCAATTTATTAAACGAGCTACGCATGTTATAAAAGGGTTATTATTTGAATATATATAAATTATTTGAACTAATAAACATGTTTATTCATGTTATAAATGAGTTATTCAGATGATAAATAGGTTATTCAGATTATAGTTTGGTTTGCAGGTCGGATATAAAAAGTTGAGGTAATAAATATGAATACGACTTGTTTAATAATTAGATTAGACGAATCAACCGGTTTATAACCCGAATTCAATTATATTAAACCTAAATCCATTTAAAGCCTTCATATTCATATTCGCATGGAGTTAAAATTTGTCACCCTACTTTTAATTAATAGGTGTCAAAAAAAAATTAAACTTAATAGTATCTAACTTATGCTTTATTGAACTCTTTAATTATATAAAAAAAATTCAAATGTTCCTTTTTATTAGGAAAATTACTATAACAGTACGCTTTTAAGAATTAGTTTACCATTATTTTATATGAATGAGTAAGAGCAAAATTAAGAAAAAGATAGTTATTTAACATTTTTTGTCTATATCGCAACTAGATATTAGATAGTTGAGAGTATTAAAATGTAATAAAAATTAACCATAGATTTCTTTTCTATAAAAAAAAAAAAAGAAGAAGAAGAAGAAGAGAGAAGTTATATAGAATTAGAGTCTACAATATTAGGAGCCTCCTTAACCACTATCTCATTGGTAAATCCCAATATTTTAGGGAGGCCAAGGTGTAATTAACCCCCCCATGTACTATTTATTTGGCTACTCTCCTTATCATTAGCCATAATGATACTTTGGAATATTATTGGATGACAGGAATGAGTGGATAAATTTGGGACCACAAGAACCTTCTTAATTTGTACGAATTTGAAGGTCTTGTGAAGATGATGTGATTCGGTGATGGTGCTTTTCCTCTCAGCAAACAGTAGATCAAAATGTTAAATTGCTTTCTAAGATGACAACTCTCAACTCAAATTTTCTTTTTATCACCTAATTAACTCTCTCTCTCTCTCTCTACATATATCATAGGCATCTAGATTTCTATCAAATTTTATATTAATATACTAAACATATAATATATTTTTTTAGTATAAATATAATTATTTAGCACCTACCAACCTTAGTTACTAAAGTTGGTTGGTACAAATCAAAACTCAATTGGGTGGTAATGCTTTTAGATCTTTGCATATCAGTTTGTTTTCTTCACTTTTGTCAATTACCATTATGACTTTTGGCCTCCACCCACATTATTAATTTGCATCAAGGAAAAGGTAGAACCCTTTGTTTCTTTCTCTTTGTTGCATATGAATTGACTACCCAATCCATCTCTTTGTCTAGAAAGAAACTAATGGGTAACTTCCATGTATAATTAATCTATCTATCTTCTCAATTGTGCTTTTCACAAATGTTGTCTTCTAATTTAATTACATCTTTTTATTTTACGAAATTATATCGCTAATAATAAAAAATACAACGTAGATATTATATCACTTTAACTGGAATTAAACCCACACACAAAAAAAAGTATTTAACGTATGATTCCTAATTACTCGATTAATGGTGATAGTTAGGCTGCTGGCATTATGTTCTTAGGTTTGGACTCTCTCTATCTTGCTTCTTCTCTCCTCTCATAACCGTCGTGATTTGGACTATATGTCACTGTCAATATATTATTAAGCTCCCAAAATGATGATTGTGATTAATGAAATGAAATTCCACCTTCTGTTCTAGGATCTATCAGCCTAATCACGTCATTATTTTACGGGCTAATTAATTAATGTCCTTGTGAATGTTTCCATACGACTACGTTAATTTTTAATAAGAGTGTTCGTTGATAGTGGTTAAAGTGTTTACAGAAAAAGAAAAAAAAAAGGAGGGAGGATCTATGTGAAAATAATCGATAGTGCAGGGTCCAGAATGTAAATAAATGAACCGCGCAACGAGATTCGCGCGCACGCCATAAAATCGGACGGCTCAGGAAGTAGAAGGACAGGATAAACAACGGCCTGTTCCCGCGGCTCCACGGATCCGGCGCCGACCGACAACTCGCCGCCTCGCGACAAGGGCGAGCATCGGTGCGCCGCGGGGCCCACCGTCGGACGTGGCCCTGTCGGCGGCGTTGACTTTAATAGCGACAGTCCTCCCCTCCCCGGCTCCCCCGCGCCACGTGGGCGCAGGAAAGAGGGTTGGTGTTGCTTTCGGATCACGTCAATCGCGTTTCCAACAGCTGTCAGGATTAAAAAATATATATATTTAATGACACAGATTAATCTCTCTTCCTTTTCTTTTTTATTTCTCTTCTTTTAAACACAACGTGGCGGCTAAAGAAGAGAAGAGAAGAGAAGAGAAAATAGGAGAGATCACGTGTGGTTGGATGTTTGGCTCTTCTTCTTCTTCTTCTATGTTTATTATTTAACTCTTATCAACTTTTATCTCCTCTATGATCAACTATTAAATAATCAAATAAAATTTAGTTTATTTTTATTTTATTACTAAGGAGCGTTATAAAGACACGTACTACAAGTCGTTTGTTCTTTTCCCTCCATAAAATTCCAAAGAAGAAGTCCTGTGTATATATAATAAGCTTAGACCCAGGTCATACTTAGGTCAAGCTAACTCCACCTTAATTAACTCTCTAATTGGAAAAATTAGTAATGATCGAATCCAATAAGATAGATTATACATAAATATGACACCTTATAAGTATTTGTAAAATGCAATACATATAAATTAATTATCATCTCTGAATATTACATTGTTAAGATACTATTTGCAAACTATAAATAAATAAATAAAAACTAACATAAATATATATATATATATACTACACGTTAATTGATTGATGGGATTAGAGATCAAATCATTTCTTCGTATCACATGCAATGTCTAACTGAATACAGGTTCTTATTAACTAGCACTAGACGACTAATGATCACAATTTTAGCCTTTTTATCTCTCTCAACTAACAAAAGCAAGCATTTAATTATCCAGACGTACCTAAAAATAATGCTGCTGTTGGTAGATGCTGACTTGTTCATATCAACTCTGGAGTATCATATCCTAAACATCGAGATTATCGAAAAAAAAAATTATCTCCTAAGATTAACTCATTATGAATCATGAGATAATAATATATTTCACCTAACAATTTAAGATTTTAGATCAAACTGGTTATCGAACATAGTATCCGATAGTATCGGATACTCTAGCGTCGGTCCGTTGCCTTAAAAACCTAAGATGAAAACCTATTCATTGAATTAGTTTTAAACTAAGAGTCTTTATCACTGCTAGTCTCTCTTAACGTGGGGGAGATCCTGTGAGAGTTGAATGATAAAGGTCTCAGGTTTCTTTATGGTTGGGGGAGGGGAGTCCTATGGGTGGGGGGGATACCCACCACATAAGGGTAATGGAGGTGGCCCCTTAGGTCTTAATTATTGATGGTGGTGCACTTTATTCTTGCTTGCCAACGTTTTGTACTTTGATATGGAGGTGGACATAATCAATCCTTTATGGGTGGTCTTCTGAATAGGCGAATCTTCTCCTGTGACAATTCCCAATTGGACCCATTCAATCCATAAGGACAAGATCCTCCTCTGTTTAGAGCCATCATTTGTGTATATCAATTTGAAATTTTTTATATATTTATTTTATTTTTACCCTATAATTAAACTTCTCCTATCACTTAATTTATTATTCTCTCCAATGTATCCAACTAGGATAAGTTTCGTAATTGTCTAAAAATTATATGACCATTAATGAGATAGATAATAAGATGTGTAACTTATCACGTTAATACAATCAAAATAAGTAATGTATGAAAAGGAAGGTAGATATACTTTTGCCGTTTTAGTGTTAATGGATTTTTTTTCTTAGTGGTACCCATTTCGAAATCAATTTTTTTTAATATAAATTTCAACTTTAGAGAGATATACAAATAAATCACTGAATATAAAAGAATAAAAATACAAAAACCCTAATGGAAAATAAAGGGAAGAACACATGACCTCTAAAAATATTAGATAGTAGACTCATTGATATGAAAATTTTAAATTTTTAGATAACATACCAACAATAATGTATATCATATATATATATATATATATATATATATATATATATGATTAACAATATAAATTCCTTCCATTATTCCCACCTTTGAAGATAAGTTTTGGGCTCACTTGGAATCTAACTACTGAGGGATGCTGATAAGACTCTTGATTGATGTTTTGTGACTCCAAACATTAATATAGATCTGCACACCAAAAATCTTACTCCAAATTTAAGTGGCTTACAAATTTATTTACATAACTAGGTAACTTATTATAGTTTACATGAGAGCCACATAGATAAATGAAATAGTATCATTTTCAAAATAACAATTTTATTCAATGAGTCGCTAACATAATGAGCATTTTTTGTTATCTTTTACAAATTAGCAAATTAGAGAGGATGAAAGATAGAGCACTGAACAATTTAGCAATATATATATATATATATACTAGATTTTTATTAATTTATATTAAGTAAAATCGCTGGCTGAAATAATAACTTTTTATATTATATTTATTTAAGATCGTATGTCCATCATCTCATTTGACATCCACACGGTATATAAATAAGTTCGAAACTTACTTATTTTAATATATTGTTTGGTAAAGAAAATTACATTGATAAAAAAAACTCGATACCAAACACTAATATTTTGTCAAGGTCAATTCAATGCACTGTCTTGCCACCATCACTATTAATTAGTTGCTTAACTAAATATTATTACTTTGTGCAACACAGCAATTCCCTAAATATACAAACCAAACGCGAATTAACTAATGCTAGTGATTAATTGCTCTACTTGTATTGCAAGTCTAATGCTACTGGTGATGGAAGCTTCTTCTTTTCTATCTATAGTTGTGTAGTGATCGATTAGCTAACGTTAAGAAGGCCACGTTCCTTATGTATAAGATCGTGAAAGATAATGGCATATAGATAACTATATCTATACGTACTAATTAATCATCATTTTTAACACAATAATATGTGAATTAAAACTTATATTGTGTGTCTGACTTTATGACAAGCCATGTGCAATCATATCATTAGGTCTATATAAATATCTTTTTGCATGGAAATATACATACATATATATATATATATATATATACATCGCTAAAGTCAAGAGAGAGGGTCATAAATATTAGTACAAGGAGACAAATGGAACAGTCTAAGACTTGTTAAATTGAGATGCCTCGGAGTGCTCGGCTGTCTTGATTCCATGCACACCTTGCATGGAATATTTGCCCTTCTCAGCTTCACAATATTTAAAGCATTTTCTTTAAGGGCTACAAGACATTACAAGATAGGGTATCAATGTATATATCACGAAAATATTCAAGTTTTAATTAGTCTAGTTCTTCTTGTCAACTTGTCATGCCTTTTAAATTCGTGGATAATGGTTGTAATAATGATATTTGAGTGAGTATAATAATAATAATATATAACTAGCTGACTTCAAGTAAATATGCTAATGTAGAGTTACACCATTACTTGCCACTATGGTGGTTTTTGTGTTGCCCAAGTAATAAAATTCTTTTTTAGTTAAGAGAAAGAATTATTAATCTAATTAAATTATATTACAAAAATCAATTCTCGAAAGATTAAAAAGAATGATGCAATCTAGATCAGGAGGAGGGAGAAGATTAACCCCCCCTATGAGACGCCCGATCACCAATCTATCTGATTACAATTTCTATAAGCATACATCAAAGTACAGAGATTAAAATGAGATATCACTTCTCTGCATCGAACAATAATGTTCTTGATACACCACAGAGTTTCTTCAAACTGGTAGACTGCAATGTTAACAGTTTGGAGTCGCCTTCAAAAATGACTTTTGCAAGAGATGTCTAGCAACAACGAATTTCATCACATCAACTCTATCACTAAATTTGTGAAGGGATAAATTTGATATTATGCATATATTATTTGACCAACTTGTTAATTAACTCCTAAAATTAGATTGTCAAATTAATATTTATCACACTAAGGTTATATATATATATATATATATACATGCAAGACTAAGACATACCCATCACTTCATATCCTTTAGCTTGACATGAGTAACTATCCACCAGACACTAGACATTGGTACTTGCAATGGAAAATGATCTCACACGCATGCTTCTCTTCCTCCACAAGCATGCATTTGATTCCAACTAAAAGTTCATGAGCTTTACAAGTAGCGTTGTACGTACGTGGAGAATATCCAAAGCGTATCATGAATCCTCGAAAAGCTTGATGTATACTATGCTTAAATCTTCTAGGAAAATAAACCAAAACTTTGGTGGAATGGCATTTTCACTTGTATGACAATGGAAGAGATAGTCCTTTGCTCACACCTTTGCTTGGTACAATGACAGGATTCAATGTTAGTTGTGCTTGTTTCGTTAACCAAGCTTGTGGACTAGGATAGAAAGGGAGATGAAAACGAAATAGAAATATATATATTTGTTCTTTTGTTGCTGCCAATGCAACATACATGCACGCATATATATATATATATATATATATATATGCATGGAGAAGAAACTTTGGTAAGCTGTAGACATCTTATTTTATCTTTTGTGGACTGATCATGGCCGTAGATAACTCCTTGACGACCTTCCTCTTATCATTTCATGTCCTTTTTTTTTTCTTATTAGATTATTTATATTTGAAATTTATTTTATGCAAACAGGTTATAAAGTTGATGTGTATCAAGAAATATATTTCATACAAAATTATAAAGTACTATAGAAATCATATACACTGTAATTTATTTTTTAACATTTATCTATCGTTCTACACATTAATTAAACTTTTTTGTTATATATATAGATTGTGATGAGTGTCCAATATGATTAGGGGGATAAGTATATATGAACGAAGGTAATTATTTAGATTATGTTAAGGAAGGGGAAAATGCCAACTAAATCCTTATTTAATAAATTATCCACGCCGTTTCTTCGGAGAGACGTACGATGTATATAGTCCACAAGTCATGTCATGCATGTGAAGATAGAAAATGACATCAATGCAAACTTGGTATTTGGATTCACACATACACACACATGTATATATATACATACATGTACGTATACATATACATATACATGCATGACACGTATACTTTAAGATTACCAAGTATCCTCCTATAGTTAGAGATAGCTAAGCTTAATTTGCTTCCAACGTCACTAAATTAATCCTATACTTTCACAAGAGAGCTAATGTTGTTTAGCTGTTCAGGCCAATGGGGTAATGCATAGAGGGTTAAAAAAATTCATAGTAAATAAGAATACTTGGATTCAAATATTAACCGCATCGATTTAATTAGAAATTATTTAAATCTCGCTTATCTTAAGAAAAAATATTGTTTATTTGCTTGGCTTCCGTCAAGAGGTCGATAGTTTGACTCACTCTCAGTTTATTAGAAATACGAATACGTTAACATCTAATATGACAGTAAAGTAAGCCAAAAAATTATACTATTTATTTTTCAGGTGCTAATAATACTTAGGTGGCCTCCGGGTGTACAGAGTTATGTGTTAAGCTGTGAGCCGATGTTTTTGTCAAGGTCTACTTCTTTTTAACGGTCAATCATTGGCCGTAGGGGCTACTCTTTTAACCTAGCATATTTGTAAGCTTTTTTAGGCCGTACAATTTGTGAGATTAGTTAGAAGCATCTCATCTTTGTCGGTATTGCGGTCTGGAGGATGATTCTTTCACCAACTAATCATAATTTCCATAGCTAAATCACCCTTGTTACATCCCCAATCCAAGTGTTAGATTAAGAATTGGGGAAATTTTTTGTATTGCGTGAAGTGGCGGCTGACATGCCAAAGACAAACTATTTTCTAGTGAGAGCTGTTTACTATTAGAATTTTTGTGGTGCATTTGGTTTTATTTTGTTTTGCTTCTTGTCCTTGTGGCATGAGAATATTTGGTACTATTTGTTAAAATGGGAGTGAAGGGGGGGAGTTTCATTTTGATATCTTTTGTCATGGGTTTATGGACACTAATTGTTTGGGGGGGGGTCCCTCAAATAAGCTGGAAACAGCAAGGATATGGAGTGCTGAAAGCTAATGGCTTTTCCAAAGGAGGGCCCACCGCTATAGAAATCACCCAAGAAGAAAGAAGAAAGAAGAAAGAAGAAGAAGAAGAAGAAGAAGAAGAAGAAATAAATAAAAAGTGGGTCAGAGTGAATTAATTCATATGAGTGCCTCATTGGTGATGGTTTTCCACCCCCTCATTAGTTTAATCCACAATTGCTTAGGAGATCACATGGACTCTAATCATTGATGCCAAATGGGTTTAATTACAAAGATACTTCTCCACCTCTCTAGATTGATTATTCTATCCCCTCCTCTCTCTCTCTCTCTCTCTCTCTCTCTCTCCTGCTGATCTGGTGGATATTGTTGTCTGAGAAAACTCTCATTAATTTGGTACCCAAGATGGGAAGAGAGAGGAATGAGGAGTTTTAATCACCTCGAATCTTATCAATTCACCAGAGAGCTTGTGCATGTTTTGGGACTATTGTGATACTGTTTCTTAGAATAATTGGCACAGCTGTGTAACTTAGTTTCTTTGTCTAATTTATAATTATACAAAAGTTATGATATATTAAAAAAGAGAAGAGAGAAGGCTGCATGGATGATTTGTTCTTTCCACCCAAATGATAGAACTTTCTAAACTTATCATGGTAGAGGAGATCTGCCCAAAAAGCAAATAGGTTCCTGTTCCCTCTGACACAAAGATTATCTAGGAATTTAAATGGGCACAGGGGGTTATTTCTTTGTTGGTGCCTTCTGTACCTTTACAAGAAGGAGAAAAGTGACAGTATTCAAGTAGTAGTAGTAGTAGTAGTAGTAGTAGTTATACTATTCTGGTGAACTACTCTGCTTGAGAAGGGGAATTCTCACCATGGCATGAAAGGAACCTCTTTTTTTTTTTAACTCCTTTCCAGAAAAAAACAAGTGGTCCTTCCAGTATGGGTGTATTGGTCATAGACTGTGGCAGGCAAAGGATTGGATAGCTTGAAGTCCAAGTCCAATACATACAGAACTCATTGGGAGGGCATGGCATTGCCCTTCAAAGATGAATTGGACTTTTCTTCTTCTTCTTTTACTGTGGTTTGGTCTTTTTGTCTTGAAGACAATGGGATTAATCCCACTCTCTAACCATAACCTCCATTAGATTAGTCTCAATGATTGTCTCACAATCAGAGCAGCAAACACTAACTCCTAGAGCTGCATAAGACATTCAACTTTCATAATTAATCCCTCATCCCCACCTCAAGACAGCAGGAGGAGGAAAACTTGACGATAAAAAAAAAAAAGATTAAAGATTAAAGAAGACCAAAATCCAATCACACCTATATGACTGTGAGGTTGGTCTCCTTTGTGTAGCTCAGCCCCATATCAATAGCTCAATTCTCCTCCTCCTCCTCTTCCTCCTCTTCCTCTTCCTCTTCCTCTTCCTCTCCACTGACCTCAGCCTCCTACAATCCCCTTGCTATACATTTCCACCACTCACCTCAGGCCAACAAAAACAAGCTCCTGCCTTCATTATATTGCCTCCTCCAACCGAGTAATTCGGCGAATTCGATACCGGAAACTGCAGCATTGCACTCGGGGGTTGGCGCGCCAAATGGGGAGGCACTCTTGCTGCTACAAGCAGAAGCTGAGGAAAGGTCTTTGGTCTCCGGAGGAGGATGAGAAGCTCCTGAAGCACATCACAAAGTATGGCCATGGGTGTTGGAGCTCTGTTCCAAAGTTAGCAGGTAATTCTACTGTACAAGGATGTACAAAGAAAGATAATTTCTAGTTGAAGAAAGCAACGCCGTTTTTTATAATTTCTTATCTCATCTCCCATGGTTTCTGATTCTGGTATGCAACGCGTTTCAGGTCTTCAGAGGTGTGGGAAGAGCTGCAGGTTGAGATGGATTAACTATCTTCGCCCAGATTTGAAGCGAGGGTCGTTCTCGCAGCAGGAGGAGAACCTCATCATTGAACTCCATGCAGTACTAGGCAACAGGTAGCTGAATTCCACAAAAGTTGCCCACTTTAAATGCATTTGAAGCTTATTTTTTAGTAAGAGGTGATATAGTTCTTAAATTTTTCCTTCTCAGGTGGTCTCAGATTGCTGCACAATTACCAGGAAGGACAGATAATGAGATTAAGAACCTGTGGAATTCCTGCATCAAGAAGAAGCTAAGGCAGCGAGGCATTGACCCAAACACCCACAAGCCACTCGCCGAGATTGAAGGAGAAGCAGGCAAAGCCCCCACAAACAGTGACAAGACCTCAGGCTCCAGCGAATTGAAGCACCTCGCGCCGACCATCGCCAACCTAAACTCGATGGTCTCCGAGACGACTCCGCCATTGATGTCCACAGAGGGCAGGACCAAGATGGAGAAGCCAAGCTTGAATAATTCTATCGCGCCGACAAAAGAATTCTTCCTTGAAAGGTTTGTGACAACCCACGGGAGCTCCTCCAGCTGCCAGGCATCGAATTCAGTCAGCTACTTTCCTCTCCAGAACTCGAATTATAGTCCCGACTGCGTCGGCAATCAGACGGCGTCCTCCTTCGAGCTATCAATGAACCAGAGTCTACCTCCTTGGTTCAACCAAAACTGCAGGATATTTGATGCCAATCCTGAATTCAGTTGCAACACAATCCCATCTATTGCTCCATCGCTCTCGAGCTCAATCCTCTCGACCGCAACTGCGCTGAAGTCCATGATGAATCTTCCACCGGACAAAGCTCTGCCAGACCTGCAGTATCTGCTCGCAGGTAGCTCCGGTAACAACAGTGCAAGCAGTGGGAACAGCAGCAGTGTCATTGAGTTGCAGAGCAGTGGCTCTCTCTATGACAGTGGCATCTTTCCATGGTCAGACCTGGTACCAAACAAAGAATCTCAAGTCCATCTCGAAGGAGAGCCAGAGGACCTCAAATGGTCCGAGTACCTCAACGGCATCATCCCGTCATCCGCCGCGGCTATCCATAGCCAAACCCAGGGACTATATGGAGGCAGCAGAGAAGAGTCTCAATTCTCATTAAATGGTTTGAGCACCTGGCACCAGAATCAGCAGCTTCAACCTTCTGATATGTATGGTAAGGAGTTCCACAGAGTTTCTGCATCCTTTGAACAGATTTAGCTATAATTCGATACAGTTACGATTTGTTTCGGAACCTCTCAATTCATACATTGGAGACAGAGAGAGAAGTATATAGCAGCAACCCCCCCACTTTTTCTTCTTCTTCTTCTTCTTCTTTTTTTTTCTTTTTAAGCGGAGTTTTCAATTCGATAAAAGCATGAATAAGTAAGAAGGCTTCTCCCCATACTCTCCAGATGTGTTTCCTCAATAGATTCTTGTATTGTATATAGGCCTCATGACACAGGAAAACAGAGCTTTTGTGCATAGTGGTAAGTTCTATCCCACCTTTATTCATAGAAGGTGGGGAGATATGCTAGAGAATAAAGCTTGTGTTTCACTGTCCTGTCCCTTTTTATTATAGTAATTTCATTGTTTTTGCCACTCACTTGTTGCTACTTTGTCATGTAAACAATCAGAATCATTGCTTTCTTTCTTTTTATTTTACTTTCACTGTAATGTTCCAATTTGCTGATTTGTATAACCATTATTAGCATCATCCTCAATTTGGGAATGCATGGCTTTGAGTAAAACAAGGTACCATATTCCTGTCAGAAGCAAGAGAATCAAATATTTCAACTTCAAGCACTCTTGAGCATTTACTTCCATGAAGGTTGTGGCACAGTGCCTGCTTTTGGGAACAAGATAGTTGTCTACCTCCTGTTTACCCAGTTGATAGCTACCTGAAAATAATCTCAACTTAATTTGCAAGGCTTTGAAAGCAAAAGGACTGAGATGGATTGAAGAAAAAGATAAAAACTGAAACCTACTGCTCTATGTAACTACTTGTTAATGGACAGTGACCTCTATTTACAATACATCTGCTTCCTTTTCCCCCCTAGGCATCTTGTTCCTCTGTTATAAAGACTGACACTTGAAAAAGAAGCAAAAGCAAGAGATGCACTACTATGTAAAAAAAAAAAAAATTTCTCTACACTAGTTTCTAGTGAAACAGAGACTGCACCATCTTGTTTCTTCACATATCTAACATACACATGACCAGTATATTTTTCTGTTGCTTGTATTGTCAGGAGGGCCCTTTAGAACAGTATATTTCCTGTTCTCATGGATATGTTTCTCCATTCATAAGATTGTATGATTAATGGATAGGAGATTTGAAAATAAGAAACAGGAGGACTGGAACCAGAAGATATGGACAGCTTCCTACTTGGAAGAATCTTTTCCCTCTTCAAAGTTGAACTTCAATTCCATGGGCTTTCTTTCTTTTCCTGCTTATCAACGAAGTTGCATCACTAGCTATTACTTTCTTGACATAATCGATACGATTGTGATGAGATTCTCAAAAATGAAAGTTCATCACATGTACAAATTAATCAAGAAAACAAATAGTCTACTGATTTAAATAAAATTAAAAGAGATAAGAGGCATTGAACTTAGCAGACTACAAACCAAGACATGCTAATATGCACACAAGTATTGTATCCAGTAATCAACTACGGTAGGGGCACTCTATTTAGGAATAAATATAACAAGTTGATCACACATAGAACAAGTTCATGTAGCCACATTTGTTTTTTATTTTGGCTGCTCTGCTTGTCAATTGCTATGCATGTGGAGGAGTACTATTAGATTCTTTGGCTTGCTGGACAAAAGAGTGTGTCAAATTAAGAGAATCTAGTCCCCAAGGGACCATATGAATTGAGTTGGACAGACCAACAGAAGAGGTTAATGCCGGTCGATATCAACAGGACGAGCGCCGCGGAGGCGAAAGTGCTAATTCTTGCTGGTTGCATGGAAAGTGTCACCGGTCCTAACAATCTTACATAGTTGTGATCTCACTACCTTATTGCAGCTTATTTAATTGATATTAAGAGAATCTATAGGGATGCCATTGTCATCACCTACCAGAAGTTCCAGGATGAACTAGAAATGAGCTTCAAACAGTTGCTCGAGGTGAGTAGAGCAGCCTACAGATCTTTCTGTATTCCTCAACTAAGGCATCTTTCTCTCTTCTACTGTATGAGAACATTGAGAAGTTCCACAGAAATCTAGTAATGTTTTCACTGTACTTGTCACCTTGCAAGTTTGTCTTTTCAGACATAGAGAGAGAGAGATTGGATTTCTTCCAAATAAATTTAAGTTGTGATCAATATGGCTATGTTCCCTTCTTATAAATGTTTCCAGTATTACGATTGTCCTTACAAGAATAAAGGAATCTCATGGGCATATGAAGAATGATTTTAATTTCATGAAATAGACAGAGTATCTAAAGCTACTATAAACATCAAGTAGAAGATAATCATGATCAGAGTCTGTTCAATTGAATATAAAGTTGGGCATCTAAACCAATACTTCCAGCAGGAAAGAATTTGATAAAAATGGCTCCCTCCTTATTTCTATGATCTGCTAAAATTTAACCTCTATTACTTCCATTACAAACTTTAGAAAAGAAAAAAGAAAAATAGGAGCTGTTGCAACAAATTTAAACTCCTCCTACAACAAGATTGAAACTTCCAACCAACCTCAGAAACGAAATGGTTTTGGTACTCTGGAAGAAGACAAGTTCAATTACTAGCCGCAAAATCTGAACACAAGCTGTGAGCATCAGAATGTTATGACGGCAAGAAGCATTGTCCTTGTTTAGTATACTTTCATTACAATGGAAGGATCTTAAGGTTCAGATTGAGAGTATGTTACAGAAAAGAAACATCCACCCATACCATGTTCACGTTGCATAATGGCACACTGCAAACCTCTGCTTCTCATTATAGAATATAGTTTGAATGACCATATAATCCTCGTGTCAGTTAGTTGTATGACCTCCTATAACTATCTGACTGGTTACAAGCATATATGGTGTTGATTATTACATTTCTTTTAACCTTCAATCAGTTTCAACGGTTACGATAATTTAATAATTAGACAGTTCCTCTCCTCTCCTGATGTTTGTATACCTAATTTCATTAGGCACCTATCTATTAGCAAAATTTGAGGACAAGTTGGCAGTGAATCAGATTCAGTTGAAGAGTCAGCACCACCATGTACTTTTCATGTATATTTCAGACCAACTTTTGAATTTATAAATTGGCAACATAAGGGACAATATCATAGTCAAATTATCTTTCAAAATATTATACCTATTAGCTAGAATATATTCTGGGCAGGACCATTAGGTGTACTAGGAAGAGAGTATTTGCCGCAGTTTTTCTTCTGCTTTGTTGTTCTTTGGTCATACTTGAGAAATATTATTTCTTTCTGAGAAAAATCATTCTAGAGAAAAATAGGACTCAAACAGATACACAATTATAGCTAGAAGTTGAAACTAAACAAAAGAATCATGATCCTGATGATACAAGATTATGACAGGAGTTGTCACAAGGGTACGGGCAATCTATCTCTTTGACTTCTGCTCGATCAAAATACCAATCACCAATAGATACCGCAATTTTCTGCAAAGATTACCAATTAAATATATCATCAAGTTGAAGACTATAATATCAGTAACTATGCAAGTATAAATCATTCCATTGGTATAGCAGCCAGGTTATGGTAAGCAACAAGAGTTACTCTCATGAGATCCTAAGGCAAAACTCCAGATAATGATTGATAACAATTGAAGAACATCTGCCAGCTGTCGCATCTTTTATTTCTCATAAAGAGTAATTATTTCTTATTGGCCATTTTGTATACTAAGATGATCCTTGAAATACAACTAATGCAGGATAAAATTCCATCATGAAAATTTGTTGAATCTATGTTGAAACAATTTATCCTCCATGCAGTGACCATAACAATCAAACTAATGGAATGATGATTAACAACAATATAAAGAGAAAGAAGCCATATAGTAGATAGCGAAGCATGCAATCTAATAAAGATTCTCCAACTGAAATCTTGGAAATTAATAATAATGTGATCATTTTTCAGATGAGAAACTAGCTACTGGTTATTGTTTTAGAAATGCCGCACACTTCTTTGACTTCTAAAATAGAATTTAAGATTGGAGCTCCCAAGATGTCTGCAGTTCCTCATAATGAAGATTTTGTTCTGAGTCTAACCATATTGTTACTTTGAGTTCAGCCAAGCTTTTCTTGCAATTATCTAGTAGATAATTTGTAACCAACGAAAACAGAAGATCACACATAACCAAGCAGAAATATTAAGACAGAGAATAAAATATATTCCTCTAGTTTATTTTCAATAAATATATGCTAATTTTTATCTGTCTCTAGAAATGAAAACAAGTAGTTGTACCTTGTTTGAGATTGTAGGAGAATCATCTTGATACCATGTGTCCTGTCTCTCAGATTGGCAATGAGCAAAGCAAGAATTAATGAATAAACCATTTTCCTTGGACTTGGAGAACGCTTTTACCACATTAATCATTTGGCTCCTGAACCCTATATAAGTTCCCATTCATGCACAATTCCATGTTACAGGCAATTATCTTGCATGGAGCAGAATATTGACGAAACAAAGCTAATAGGTACCTTGCAACAATTGGATCTGCGTTGAGTTGCAACGTAAATAATTTGACTTGCACTCTTTCCAAAAACCATGAGGATCAGCATTACCAGTGGCTAAACTTTCGTGGAGCTGAGAATTTAACAGAAGAGGAAATAAACATGTTGTCAGACAGGCAGTAGGTAATCAGAAATTGTTGACGCTTATTTGCTTTTACCCATTAACCAGTGACATACTGAAAAGAGAAGGAGATTCCAAATATAAAAGGAAACAAAAGAAATTTGCAGATCATGACATCATTACTATAATAAACAGTTCTGTGAAACATTATTGCCATACAACAACTCATATTGCAGGCTAAAATTGGTGATTACCTGCCATACATCATATGCCGTGTTTAAGAGAAAAGTTGGGGTCTGGATATTGTCCACTAAATTCTCTGGAAAAAAACACTATAGAAGAAAGGAAACAAAAAAGAAAGAAAAGCAAACAGAAGGGTAAGTTAGTATGCCACTCTGCTTTAGTGCTTTCCATTCAATGGTTGTGTTGTAGATAAACTAAGGTTACCGAAGTTGCATCCATGCGGGCAGTGCATGCTTCTGGCAAGTTCTTAACTGCTCCCTTCATACCATGAAAGTTTCCCACAAGACAGTAGAAATATATTAGAGTGACTTTGATGTAATTCCAAAACCAAAACCATGAACAATCATAACGCACATCCAGTAAATAAAGTACAGCAGAGTGAATAGATGATAAATATTTGCTCCTTTATTTGTAGAATAAATTCATTGTAGCAAAAGTACCTGCAGGTTCACTACACCTTCATAGAAGGATCTCAGGGTATGCCCACCAGCTACATCAACACTGAAGTTGATATACATATGCAATATGTAAATAAAATGTGCAGATACATAAAACCACAAGTAATGTTAGTCAAAAATATTTCAAGTAGCTTTGTACTTGTAAAACTTGTTCAAATGAAACTAATGGGAATGCATCATAACATTTAATGAAGCATCATAACAGTTCATGAGGAGTCATACGCATCAAGGAACAAGCCAGCGTCTGCGAGGCACTTGACTTCAGTGTTGCCTGGAAAAAGTGCCTGAAACTCATCACAGTGTATTATTGATGCCAAACCCCCAGCAGAACATCCAGAAAGAAGGGCCTGAAAATGACAACTCCATAAAATGATTGGTGTATGAGCATGAGAAAATTATATTGCACAAGATGAAAAACAACCTGCTTGGCTGAACTCATTCCTTTTGACATTAGATCTTCCATAGCAGCTGACCAAATACGCTGTCCTCTAAAATAGAGGCCAGATGCCTACATTTACAATGTTGAAACATAAAACAGAATGTGATAGAACTAAAAAGTAAAAAACCAAGGCACAAGAGGAAATATGCAAATACAAAAATTGACTAAGATTATAAATTTAATAGGATGTACACATCTGAGTCTGACAGAAGAAAGAGAACTAGAAGTAGTTGCCTACATGAGCGACATATTTGTTAAGAAACTTGAAAAAATACTAAATATATTTATAGAACAAATGACCTAGAAAGATCAAACTCCTCGATAAAGTACACTAGAATAGTATCAAGGTAGTTTTCATTGTTATGTCAAGTAAGTAATGTAAAAACTCATGAAAGATATATGATCATTTAAGACATTCCTTAAAAAATGTTGATGTTCAAAATTCCAGAATCTCTCTATTGAGATAGATTTAGAACAAGTGGATTGCCAATTGTGAATTATAAAGCTGCAAACACCAATGTCCATAATTACTAGTATCAAAATTGTATTTGAGGTTACAAATAAACCTACTAACCTCATCATAGCCTTCTCCTGCGAAGGATGCACCATCACAATAACGAACCTTTACTCTGTTCCAGCTATAGAAGTCTGTGAACATCACAGAAGAAATAATTTGGGAGGAAATCAGGGATTGAAAAGACACAGATAGCTGTATTAGAACAAAAAATGTACAAAGATGAAGACAATACCAGGATTCTCCTCAGCTTTGTCGCTTAGTATCCCAGTAAAAGCTATCTGTTTCTCCATGTAATTTGATGAACCTCGACGAGTTGTCTTACGGAATACACATGACCTTATATCATTGCACCAACCTCCTCCCTATATGGTTTATAGCATTCAATTACTTATCACAGAACAACATGAGAGCAAAGAGTTTGCATGTGGAGATCTATTTAAACTCACTTCTAGGTCAACAAGCCAATTGTCAGCTCCTGATCCAAAGCCTCGATGAAGGTGGTAAGCAGGTGGGGTTCCATCCAAACAAACTGTACACAAAACAATCACAATCCTTTACCATTTCTTTCTCACCAAAATATCACAGAATTATGAGTGACATAAACATGAAATGAAAATAAACAAGAGTATCAAAGAACCATTCTAGTCATTTTAGTCATTACATAGACATCAACTGTTATGAAAAAACAAAAATGATGCATGGAAGTTCTTTAATCTAATTTGATAGCAGATCTTTTTCAGATAAGTTTAAACCAATCCAAGGTTCTACTTGACAAAATGTACAACTGAAAAGAAGACATAATACTTCAGCTACGCTTTCATGCTACTTTTCTGTATTTATTAACTAGAAAAAAGGATTGATGATTAAATAAGTTATAGCTTCACAGAGACTGGGGATGAGAGTTGACATAATTCTATTATTTTTCAATGTCTCAAAATTGAAAGTTATGTTGGCCTTCACTGTTGAAGGATCTGATATTTTGCTGAAATATTATGTTACATGTTGGCCTTCCATCAGAATATTTTCTAACATTAATATTGCATAAAGCAATAGTGCAATACCATATATATTAAAGAAAATATCAAAACAATCAAGACCAAGAGTTAAAAAATATCAACAAATTATTAAATTGTGGCTGGATGGGAGCCAGGGATTTTTGGAAATGTGACGAATTTATCAAGGGGTAAGTATAAAGATAAGATAACATAAAAACAAAGTTTGATTGATGTAGGTCCTTGGAGCTTCCTTTAACACAGTGACTTCCCCATATCGATGTGGATGAGAACCAAGTCTCTCACCCCATAAGAAAAAAAATTACATTCAAAAGATTTCAGTTTTGCAAGAAAGTAGTAAGGAAAATATATCATCTCATTTTCTAATTTTTGCTCTCTCCTTTTATAGATGGAGGTCATTTAAGCACACTTGGAACAAAGGATGCATCTCTTAGATACACCTCTTCACTAAATAAATCCCTCTATTTACAATGAGAAGACATTACACCTGGTATATATATGCATCCTTTTGTTCTTATTATTGCTATATTATATTTTATTATATTATTATGAAATACCTAGCAGGAAATATATACAAATTGAACCCCACTAATTGAAGGAATATAGAAAGAGGATATAAATAGTATTTCATGTAGCAGTAACAGGAGATAGAAGAGATGAAAATTTGTTTTGACAAAATAATAATGTTGATTACATATCTGACAAAATTAATCAAAAGGATTTATATATATAGTTGAAAAATTAAATGAATATAAATTGTAGAGGATAGCAAATATTGTAAGAGATATGATCATACGAAGTCCTCAGCCAGTATCACAAACATTGGAGGTCATAATGACAAGAATTATCCTATTATCTATCCTCTGTCTATGTGCAGGATACAAGATATACAATGGGGAACGTTAGGGCATAATGTACATTGTTGGTCATCTATCACCTCACAACTTAAGCTTTTCGGAACAAAAGAACTGTTTGAAAAATCAGACTCAGTTAAGTTCTAATGAGATGACAGTAAAGGTAGCCAACTAATAGGGAAAAAAGTTTTAAGGGCATTAAACAACTATCCTCTCTGACTTTTGGTTCACTTAATCTCTTCCTTACTGCAACTAAACAAACTTAAATTACAAGAAAAGAAAAAACAAAAACAAACAACTAATAGACACATGAGAAACAACAAGAAAATACCAGCTCCTTGGGCAACAGCAGATCCTATGAGAGTCTGTTCAACCAGCAGGGGGCTGCTTGCACTCCCTTGCTCACCACCTTGAGCCCATCCCACCATAACCAATCCAAGAAGCCCAATTACCCACAAACCCTTCATGGATTCTCTCTTCACCTTCTCCTCTCCACTCCTGGGAATAACAGAGGAAACGAAGGGAATTAAAGTGGATGGAAGTGGACAAGCCGAGAGAGACAAAAGGGCTCTGGCGAAAGGAAACAAATTGGCGCAGACGGTAAGGCAGAGTCTCAATCTCTCACAATGTGTAAATTGCTTTAACATAAGACTAGTACATATATAAGTGTTATCCACATGCTTACCAATTCTAAACAAACTCTGAAACCTAAAATTCCTACTCTGAAACAACTCTAAAAGATAAATTCAACTAGCAATTAAAGTATAAACTTGACCAAAGACTTACAAAAGTAAATCTAACTAAGACTTGAAAAATAAATTCTGCCTCCAACCTCGACGAGATGCTGCATCACCAATGCTGTTCTGTGTATGCACGTGATTCTGCAATCTACCCTTCTTTTCAACTACCTTTCCTCCTCTTGCCATTAAACTATATGATATAATGCCGCTGAGAGGAATGTTTGTCTTGTTGTGTTCCGGACCAAAAGAAAGAGCCAAAACTCTGCCTTGGTCCTTGGATCGACATTCGACAGCCGACAGGAATGATCTCCAGCATCTAGTAAAAAGATTACCCTTTGCTTTATCTTCTTTTGGCTCGAAGGGGGCGTTTGATGGAAAATTACGGAAGATCGAGGGTTCATTATGACAAAATTGCATTAAAAAAAGGGCAAATATTTCGATAACCCTTTAAAATTTATAATCTTAATCTAAGATTTATAATAAAATTTATAATCTTAATCTAACGTTTATAATAGTCCATTTTATATTCTTATTCGAAAACCATGTTACTTAAAAGAAAAGAGACATATTAGTTAAAAAAAATTTAACTATGTGTGTTTAATTTTCAAACTACACATACTTTTCTTCCGTTAAAATTTTTTTTTAGATATGATTACAATAGATATAATTATACCTTAATTATAGAAAATATTATTTAAATTTGATTTTTTGGAGATAAACTTTAATTTAAATATGATTCTCTATCTCGATCTATTATTAAATATAATTTAAATTAATCTTAAACAATGAAAGAGATATGTAAATAATAAAAATATTAAATAGATAAAATTTAATTAAACTTTCGTCAAGTTAATTAAAAAAAACGATAGAAGCGCTAAAAAAAACACTTCATAATATTGTGGCTGCTGGGATTCGAGCCCAGGTCTCCACGGCCACAACGTGGAATTCTAACCACTAAACTACAGCCACATAATATAGATTCCTACAACTAGTCAAATTATTCATTTATTCTTATTTCGTTTATTTCTTATAATGGAATTGAACCAAGATTCGAAAGAATATTACCAAGTGAACCCCATTCCTTATTCTTGTTGGAGGGTAAATATGCTTCAGAGGTACCTAAAGATAGTTGGATTTCTTCTACAGAATCTTTGGAATTTCATCGAGGGGCAAATTGTGAGCATATGCCAACTATTTTATCCATCCAGTCATAATTTATTAATTTAACTGAAACAGAGTTTGATATAAATTTTAAGCAATTAAATTAGTGCTCAAGAGTTTATATAAACGTTTTCATTTTTAATTTTCGTTTTTTCTGGAACATGCATTCTTGCTAAGAACTCGTTGGCATGCCCATTTCTAACTTTGGGCCTCTTTTAGGGAGACTATTTGAGTCTCATATGAAAGTAACCAGAAACATATAGAAGGAATTGGAATTGAATCATTCCAAGTGGATATAAGATATCCTTTTATTCACCCAATGGAACAACTTAAGTGTTAGATTCCCCACACACTAGACCTTTATGGTCCTATATATACACCACCTACTGCACCAAAGTTAACACCATCATCTGAAGTTTGCAAGCAGTGATTCTTTCCTCCAGTTAGAGGTAATTGGGGATATGCATCTATTTAGTTCCTTCTTTCTCCTTTCTTCATGAGCAATTTCTCTTTGCATTTGTTGTGTAATGCCTCTCTTGGAGTTTTTGAGGTTTGGACTAATTTAAGGTGATTCTGGAATTCGAACTTCGGTTACATTCATAATAAAATCTTTTTAAGTTGGCCATGCAAAAATACTGACTATTATAATGGCTTGTGTTCAAATTGTGAGGAGGTCTGATGCAAAAGTAGGACAAGAGTTAGGTAAATTGAGTACTTGTATGTTATTAAGTAAGCTCTATATGCATCTTAAATGGATTTTCTCCAACTTGTTTTACCGATTAACAAAGGTCTGGTTAAACTACTAAAGCTTCATAAGCAACTTCTTTTATTCCAAAGACATTCTCATATGGCTCAATTTATTATCAATTTCTTTCTCCAAAATGCAATGAACTTGTTCTTAGTTCACAGCTTCTTATACGTCTGTAGGCTTTGCTATTCAAATTCAGCATTTACAGTAACCAGCAAACTACCGATCACTCCTAAATAATCGGAACTCTTACAACACTTAACAGAAGTCTTATTTTGTGTATATTTAAGGAAAGGCAGATATCACTTTCTAAATGCTCATTATCCAGAATATTGGATGCATCACACTTCCTACTTCTTATGCAAAATTTCTTTTTCTTTGTCATTTACATTTTCTTTTCAGGTGCAAGCTTGATCGCAAATGGAGAGTGTCATTGATGGAGCCAAGTATGACTGCTTGCTCTTCGGTAATAATACAATCTTATTCTCAATATATATATGAAAATTATTCTAATTATTCCTTTCCTTTCAATCAGAATCAAACCGACTCTGTAATTAAATTTCCTCCAATGATAATCTAAAACCTGATTCATGATATGATGTTTCCTCTGGTGATTGTTGTCTTTAGACATGGATGACACCTTGTATCCGTTGAGTTCAGGCATCAACTTAGCGTGTCGGAAAAATATACAGGGTAAGCAAAAGATTTACAAAATGGAGACAAAGCAAGCTTGTCTTACATACATTCCAAATTTACCACATCCTTATCTTTCTTTCTTTCTAAGATTCAAGTATCTTAGGTCCAGACTGAAATCCTCCCTAATATACTTTGATATTACCTCTACTAAATTATGTCTACTTTGCAGATTACATGCAGCACCATCTCCAAATTGAAGAAAGTCAAGTCCCACAGATGTGCTTGGAATTGTACAGGGAGTATGGTACGACGATGGCCGGTCTTAAGGTACACTCTATGATTATTATTATTTTCACATAGATAGTCTTCTATAATTGTGTTAGTCTAAACTCCAATATACACTGCAGGCATTAGGTTTCGAGTTCGACAACGATGAATTTCATGCCTATGTTCATGGAAGACTGCCATATGATCTATTGAAACCTGATCCAGTGCTGAGGAATCTACTAGTTTCAATGCCACAGAGGAAAATAGTATGTGTAACCAATTTACAGAGCCCATGAAAACATGGCTGGCTATTAAATCTTTTAAAGCAACTAAGTTAACTAGAGTTTTTTAAGGTGATGATTTCCTTTCAAAGAAACTAACTTAGCTCAATTATACTGCAGATATTCACAAATGCTGACAAGAATCACGCAGCAGAAGTTCTTAGCAGGTTGGGATTAGAGGACTGTTTCGAGGGTGTCATATGCTTCGAGACACTCAATCCGCCGTTTTTGTCGTGTGAAAACATTGATAAGATCAATACTCCTGTGCCTCTAATTGACAATGATCATGCATTTTCTAGCAATTGTGAAACAGAAAATGCTGCCACTGCTTGTGGCGTGACATATGGTTTGAACTCTAAATCACCAATACTATGTAAGCCCTCCATCGAAGCGATGGAAGCCGCTATTCGCATCGCAAATGCTGATCCCAAGAGAACAGTAAGACTATGTGAACTACTCATGGAAACTACTCAATTACAGATATAAAATCAAATGACATTTTAACAATTCAAACTCTTCTACTTTCAGATCTTCTTCGACGATAGTCCTCGTAACATTGCTGCAGGAAAGGCTGCTGGTTTCAATACAGTCATCGTAAGCCGCTCAACTCCATCAAATTAATTAATTTTTTTCCTTCTTCGCAAAATTGCAGGTCTTGATTCTATTTTCCACAATTTAAATCCATGCTCTTCATTATTAGAAAGTGTAGGACAAGCATTTAAAATGGCACCTAACATGATAGCCTGCACAAAAGTTAACAAACGGGAAGTTTATGACACAGGTGGGGAGTTCAGTTCTTGTGCCAGGGGCTGATCATGCACTAGGGAGCATTCACAACATCAAGGAAGCGCTACCGGAGATATGGGAAGGTGACGATCAATCTGATGCAGTTCTTCCATCAACTGCAGTCGAAACAGTAGTCCTTGCATGAAAATTTCAGACAATATGAACATCTAAGAATACATAACAAAGACGAGGGGACTGTAACTTCCATTATAATATTTAACAAGAAATGTATTCCTTCCTTTACTTGAAGGTCGATAATATATAACAAGAAATCATCAAGGATTCTCCCTCTATCCTTTTCTTCCCTTTTTTGGCTCAATTTTATACATTCTAAAGATCAGGTTGAGATTTGATGCAGCTAGAGCTTTTAAGCCTGAAAGCCTGAAGAGGAGATCAGGTTCAGGCAAAATGATTCCAAGAGAATCACTGGATTGCTTAAAAGAAATGGAGAACACAGAGGCTTTCAGAATCTAGTAGAAACAGTACACAACTTGAGGGATTCTACTTATGATAAAAACTAAAATGAGAAGAAAAAAATTAAAAGGGCCCAACCGGGTTCGAACCGGTGACCTCTTGATCTGCAGTCAAATGCTCTACCACTGAGCTATGGACCCATTTGTATGAGACAATCTATTAAACTTTATTTGAATATACATTATTTCATACTAGGTCCCAAAATATATTTTAATAATAAATGTTAAGATATAGGTAGATTGGCTAGGACAAAATTAGAGCAGTGAACTAAAAATAAAGAATAAAGAGAAAAGGGAGTAAAAAAGATTTGTTGTAAACTTAAATATGCTATCGAGTTAACTGTCTTGTTTAACTAGAAAAGTTTACAAATAGTCTTCTAGTTAACTAGAAGTTTGCAAGCCTAAAGACTAGGGAGGTTTAAGAGTTATCAATCTCCTCAATCAAAACTTAGCTCTGATGGATAAGTGGTGATAGAAGTTAAGCAAACTTCAAAACAATCTATGTTGAAAGAACTTGGTCCTCCACTCTTATAAAAGGCACATCCTATTGAAATTTTTTTCTTATTTTGTATGTTCATACTTTTGAAGAGATGTCATCAAATTAAAAAATACTTCAAATGCGTGTTTTGTTTTACAGACCGACTAGAAATTATTCACAATAAGGGAGTGTATGCTTTGACTAGGGTAAATGATGGTAGATGGAGAGGGTGGAAAGAGGGATGATAGTGGTGGTGATGGTGAGGAAGATAGTGGGCAGCGATGATGAAGAAAAATTAATTTACTTCTACTCCTAGATTATCTTACTCTTACTCCTAAGATAAACTCAAAGCTAGAATACTTTTCCAATGCTTGGATGCTTAACAAGGAGTCCAACCCCTCTATATATAGAGGTATGTTACAACGAGTTCCATTAGGACTAGCCTTAAAGACTAATACAACTCGAATTAGGATTTGCTTTAAAGTCTTACATGACTTAATTAAACTTATCTTAAAGGCTTACTTGACTTAACTAGACTTGCCTTAAGGGTTGTTATGACTTATTTCGATTTGTCTTAATGACTCACATGACTAAACTAGACTTGCCTAAAAGACTAATATCATAAAATAATTAAAAGATAAATAGACTCGATCAATCGAGCCTAATGTCCTCGTGAATTGATTCAATCATACTCGGATCACATCATTTTGTATCAAATTAGTAATGTAACTTAGATTAATATTCGAACTAAAAGATAGTCTTCCCACTTATCTATAATATTCTTCTGCCCCTTGATATTCTAAATGTGTAGAAATCTAAATTCTACAGAAGGGTTTAGAAGAGCAATCTCTCGAGAACCATATTCCTTATTTTTGTTATTTAGAAAATTCGATGAGGTTGTTGCTTTTGTCGAAGATTAGAAGTTTAGCTCATGGAGTTGTTATTGATGATTCACTATATAAGATTAAGTGGAGATTCATTACCAATAAGGCCATAACACTTATTTGGCTAATTCTTACTATTACCTCCTTAACTTCTTAGGTGTGAAGTTCACTAACATCTCCGAGATTTGAAGATACCACCATTCTTCAAAGCTTAAAATATTTCTTTGGCTAACCGGACTTGATAAGCTTCATAGTATATCTAATCAGGTTAGAAAAAGTTTCACAAAGCCTCTTTCTTATGCTCTTTGTGACGAGGAGATAAAATTGGTGTAACATTTTTTTCACTACCCTTATTACTCTCATAGTGATCAAAAGCTTTAACTCAAAGTTAAGATTTACTTTGACAATCAATCTGGGTCATGAAATTTAGGTTGACTGGAGAGACCCTCAATATAATTTTCAACTTCTAAGCTCTTATCCCGGTTGTCTCTCTAGTTGAGCTATGGCAAAAATGAGAATCCTACTACCCTTTTTGTTACATTTTTTATACTCTTTTTTCTCTTTTTGTAATCTCTAAGCCCCTATTTGTTTTGAGTTCAGGAAGGGTCCTTGAACTCAATCAGGCACCCTAACATAGTTCAGTAATCAAATAGCTTTTCAACCTATTTTTTTAAGACCAAGTTCAATGCCTAATAAATAAATAAATAAAAGTTAAATTGATTCTAATTTTATTCTTGATATGACTTAGATATGTCAATTTCATGTCTTGTCAATATTCTCTCTTTTCTCTCTTCCGAAAAATATTTTTTTATTATTATAAAAGAGCTTATCTTTCAGACTTTCACTAAGCTCACAAAAAAATAACTCTTGAAAAAATATTAGTACACGATGAAAATATTAGAAATTTATTATTTAATATAATTTATTAATAGTTTAAATATGAGTTTAAAATGGCTTATTATATTTATATTTTATAATAATAATAATATGTTGGTACTACTTGCATGACATGCATTAAATTTTCATATCACATCAAAATAATAATTGCACTCTATTTCAAATCTTATTTCATCTATCTCTAATTTTTCTCCAAAATATATATATATATATATATATTTCCCTCCAAGTAAAATTTAATCCTTACTAAACTTACAATAAATTATAGAGTGGTTACAAGCTTGTGAACTTTCTTATAGTTTGCAATACGAAGAACTTCTTAAAAGAGATTTACAAAATTAATACCTTACATGTGAGTTTTTTAAAAATAAAAAAATAATAATATTATGTTTTTATTTAGAAATCTTGACCTTACGTTATTTTAGAAAAATATTACATTAGATATATGTATGCTTGTAAGGCCATTTACGGGCTTACATGCATGTATATAGCAGTGGTTGTGAGCTTTTTTTTTTTAGAAAAAAGGAAATATTATTAGGAAACTACCTTCCACGGTTATAAAAAGCCCTATTAAAATCTACAACGCAACAATATAAAAGCATGGGTGGGAAAGCTCCAACCCAAGTATAACCAGATGTTTGGGAACGTCTAAAGTTAGTGAGCTAATATGCTGTCTTATTGGTCTCGCGAAAAAAGTGAGATATTTTGTAATCATTTTACTTGCTTAGCAAGAAGAAAATGTCTTCTGTAATGGTCTTTACAGCCTATGAGAGCCTCGTAATCTCAAGCAACATTTTGACAAGGAGTAGGGAATCCATTTCAATCAAGACCTGATCTGCCAATATTTGGTGGATGGTATGAAGAGCATACAACATTGTCTTTACCTCAACCAGTAGAGTTGATCCAAACCTTCCACATCGATACCCTATAACCAAAGGACCACCGTTAGATTGCCGGGCAACAAAGCCTGGTACTCCCCTAATTTTGAGCTCCAGTGAAAAAGCCATCGGTATTAATCTTTATCTAGCCTAGAAGTGAATGGCGTGGTTGTGGGCTTACATGAATGCTAAGTCTATTTGCGGCCTTACATATATGTATATAGCCCGTTTGCGAGCTTACATGCATAAAGGCTGCAAATGGAGTTTACAAGTCACAAATCAATAATTTAAAGCTTTTTTGTTGATAGAATAATAATATTTTTAAAATTTATCATTAAAGTCAAAAAGTATTTTGGACCATTAATTTTATATATTATTTATTTTTATCTACAACTAATTAATTTTTCACTTTTTTTATATTACATTAAAACTAATAATTATAATTTAGCCTAGTTTATAACCAAACATCATATTTTCTTAGCCTAGTTCAAGATACTTAAAATCAAGATTAAAAAATAAGGCTAAGTAATTAAGTTTAGGGCTTAGCCTTAAACCAAACAAAACCTTAAAATCCACAACAATTGGCACACAAAATATTAAACTATTATAATTCCCATGATATTCATTTGCTTTATTTATAAAAATGTGTGCAAATTATACTTATCTCGTTGCAATTTGTATCACTCCATCGTCTTCACTTATAATTTCTTTTGTTGGTGCTACTCTTTTATCGCGTAAATAGCAGATTTTATAGGAGCACTGAAGATTACTCAAGCTCAAGAGCTTGATATATGACTCACCATTTGAGACATTAAACATAGATAGCCACTTGAAATGAGTGCGAATGATGTTAAAACTTGTCATAGATTCTAAGCTGTAATAGTATTCCAGATGCTAATATGAAAAAAAATTATAATACAAATGCTTTCATGAATCCCACGATTTATTATAGAGTTGGAAACGAAGAATTTCATGAAAATTTCATGAATTAACGTCTATATTCATAGCGATACAAAAAATATTTGATTCTATTTACTCTATATCATTAAAATACAGAAGCTACAATTAAGAAGATATATTGAGAAAAACATGATTGTGACTATAGGGAGGACAATAAAAATTCAGTTTCATCTCCACCTTTTTATTTTCTATCCCTACCATCCTCTCTTTGTTGTATATCAATTCATAGGTTATATACATCATTTATGAGGTAGGGAAAATCAATTGGATGCTAGTTCAAATATATATAGCAAAGAGGAATAGAATATATTCAATAGATAATAAACCTGTAAATTAGAGATATCATTCATTCAATCATTCTACTAAAAAAAATGAAAAGAAAAAGAGAGACAGAAAGTGATAATTCAAATATCAATAGTACCATACTATAACATATAATTTTTTTTTATACATTTACATATAATAAATTTTTGAGTTTTTATTTATTTATATACCCTTTGAAAATCTCTTGTATGCCCCTCTAAAATTGGTATTATATATATACCCTTTAAAACATATATTTTTTATATAGATACCCAGTTAATTGTTTTAAAATTAAGTTTCATTAATTTAATAAAAATAAATAAAAATACTTGTAACTATGAACATTTATGAAATGTAGAATAAGAATAATTTTGTTTTATATCTTAATTTGTTCAAGTTTTAACTGCTAGTATTTTAAGAGGTATACATATAAAAACCGTGTGCTTTAAAATTTTAAATATGTATATACAAAATATCAAATTTAGATAAACATACAAACAAATATATAAAAAAAAACCCTTAAATTACTTAGTACCAGCTGTTTTCAATATTTGAGATATTATTTTAATATAATTAAATGCAATACAACCAAAATCAAGACATGAAATTGCCTGGTAATTGTATCAGCTAATACAACTGCACCAGAGCAAGATATAGAGAGGGTTTTGAACATCGTTCCTGCTACGCAGACACATGCCACGCAAGATGATAGTAAGGACCCACATGACACGTCACACCCTAGGTGGACTTCAGATGCATCCGACCCTTGGATCCACGCACTCACGGTGTATGAGCGGCTATATACCTCCCTCTTCGCCTCATTTAAGTCGCGATCCAAATCCAGAGACTACAAAGTTTTCCTTTTTTTTCTACGCACTAAAATAAAGAAGAGAGGAGAAATAATTTCATCTCCCTCCTCGTTTGCCCTAAAATCTCTCAATAGATTGCTCTAACCTCCCTTCCAGTTTCTTGGTCGGATCCGCTTAGTCTGGTGTTTCGGTATGGGATTTATACCTTTTTTTTTTTTTCCTTTCTCGCGTTGGTTTTAAGCTAACTTTGGCTTCCTACATAGATTAAAGAGGAAGCGCAATCTCTTCTCCTTTGCGGTTATAAGTGCGAAAGGTAGCGTAGGAAGCCATCTCGCTGCTGCCGTGGAAGCCTCAAACCCTAGCTGACTTTGTGATCGAAGACAACCCGAGCAGCCATGTTCGGTTCGACCAATCGTAATGCTCTCTTTTGGTGTTTCCTTGTTGAAATCGTGGATGAATTTTGTAAACTTTGCCTTTTTGTTTTCCTTCCGTCATGATTCTTAAGTGCTTCGCTTGTTTTTCTTTGATAGTAGGGTTTATCTACGGTCATATCGGTTCCTTTTCATGAGTTTGGTTTGGATCCTGGATCTTTGGGTTGCTGTTTGAGGTTTTGATGACACTGGTATGATCTGGTGTCATTTTTGTGATTGATCAGTAGAAGTTAGCAGTGTCCTCACTCCTCAGCGTGCTTCTTCTCGTGATTTCATTTCTCTTTTAGTTTATCTATGCGAATTCAAGTTAGTTTTTAGTGTGTCTGGCTTTACTCATAGTATATGGTTGCTTTTAATGAGGCTTCCTTTTCCTGGTTTTCATAGATTTTGCTGGATATTAATGTTGATATGCTCTCTGCCTCTCTGGTTCACCTTCAGTGCCAAGAGTGCAATTTTCGCAGCTGGCTACAATAACTTGATTTACATTTTTGGATGTAAATGTAGAATTTAGTTTAGATGATTAGATTAACGGAGTTACATTAGTATCTCATGCTATCATTTAATAACTGGTGTTTTGTGATGCAGCATTTGGGCAGTCTTCTAGTAGCCCTTTTGGTTCTCAGTCTGTATTTGGCCAAACAAGCAACGTCGGGACTAATCCTTTCGCTCCGAAGCCTTTTGGTAGTCCTACTCCTTTTGGGTCACAGACAGGGAGCTCGATATTTGGGGGCACATCAACTGGCGTCTTTGGACAACCTTCAACACCCGCATTCGGTGCTTCATCAGCTCCTGCTTTTGGAAGTACTGTTCCTGCCTTTGGTGCATCATCAACTCCTGCATTTGGCAGTTCTTCCTCTTCATTTGGCGGTTAGTAAATTTTTTTAAACACGAACACTAAAGTGTTGGCAGTTTTTAATTAGCAGCTGTCAAATAATTCATACGGTTGAATAGGCAGCACTTGGGTGAATCTTCAATTTTCTGAATCATTTTCATGCTCCAACATGCTGCAGAGGCTTTAGTCTTTATCAATATATTGCTTACTTTTTTGTTGTCGTATCCTCCTTATCCATTTCAATTTCAAGTCAAATGACAACCAATGTGACCACTTATGTTGGCTTGCTCTTTCTATATCTTTTGATTAATAGGTTTTCAGTATGCAGAAGTTATTCTTAAAAATCACATGGCTTTTAATGAGTTTTTAGTGAACTTTTCCCTTTATGCCACCCTATGTCAGGTATGAGAATAGGAGATCCATGACTTTGGTTTCCTTGAGTAGGAGATCCATGATTGTTGATTTCAAATGACTCTGTACATCTCCCTAAGAATCCAGAAGGACCATGACTGTGGATTGTTTGATTTCCTTTCGTTGAGGAAGATTTGAAACATAATTGACTTGAATATTGGTCAGATATTTAAAAGATAATTAAACAACTTTCTGTATCTTTAATCTGTTATCTCTGATCTTTCGTATGAGGAGCTGAGGCAACTATTTAATCAAATGATATTAGGGATGCCAAAGGAATGATTTCTGCTGGGGATTGTTGTAAGCATCTAAAAGTCAAATTTTTAATGATATAATTGAAGGCATATCCGATAGAATTGTAACCGCAGGGTACACTTCTAACTGAAATGCATACATTTGTCTCGTACACTTTGGGGATGGTGGGAAGAGATATATTTTACATTTCAGAGGGGTTAAAATTTGGGACACACTTGTGGTCACCTTATGTCTGAGAATAAAGATGAAGTAAAGTTGAAGGTAGTATTATTGAGCAAATAGCAGCTCTGAAATGCTTCTTTAGTGATATACTCGACCTTTATATAGAGACCTATACTCCAGTCAAATATTTCTTTTTTATTGCTCTTTACTTTTATATCATTCCAATGGATGGTTTTGTAGTCAAACAAGCATTCAGTTGGCCATTTGGTTCAAAGAAGGTACTTGACAGTTGACATGCTAAGCAAAATCAAAGTCCAAAATATGAGCCTTGCTTTTGCTTCTGTTTTCACTAGTTAGGTTTCTTTTGTTGGAAAAATATGAAAATGTCAATAAAATTAGCTGAAAGAATAACTAAAAAACATACTTTCACATAATTAAGATCATGTCTAATGTTTGCATTTCTTTCGTTTGTTGGTCTTGGTATGAAATTTACTAAATGATATATGTCATATAGAAAATCAGTGAAATATGGGATTAGGGCTGCTTATCTCACTAAATTTAGATGCTATGCTTTCATTCAAGTTTCTATTTGACATGAATTATGTTCTAGTAACATAAATATCAAGTTCATAAAATAGCGTAAACTAACCTAATTCTTGGGAGATTTGAGTTGTATACTTGTAACCTGTCAGGAACTTTATTTTGCCCAAGCAATTTGGTTGAATCTACTTTATTATAGCTTCCCACCAAACATCACAATTTTATTATCGACTCCCCTTAAGTGTATGCACCCACTTTTCTGGGTACAAGGGCTGTAGGGGATAGGAGGTTGTTGCTGTTGTTGGACTCAATTATAAGTGATAAGTTCGTGCCAATCATAATTCATAGCAATAATAATTTATGACCTCATATTGTGGTACTTTAAAAAATTTTTGCTAGGAAGTCAAGTATAACTTGTCGATACATCCTTACTTATATATGCCTCGAAGCTATAGGTCCTATCTTGTGTCCACTGGATTTGTTTTTGAGAGTACCCTAAACTTATTGATATTGAAAGGCCAAAAGGATTCTCGCGATGTCTCATTTCTAGGTCCAATAATTTTTTGTGACTGTTAAGCCCAGAGAAAGGAGGATATAATAGGAACAATGCATGGATTATTTCCTGTTATCCTTTGACAGATTATCTAAGATAGAGCTTATTGGAGAAGGTTTCTTGTAGTCAACCAAATTTATGGGCAGGTTAGGCTGTCATGAAATTGATAAGCCATTATCATTCTACACTTTTTAATAGATTACCAAGTTTAGGGGAGAAAAAGTGGTTGCACATAATGGACTGATTCCTTGGATAGTAGGATGTGCTTGTTGTCAATCTACCAACAGAACATCTTAGTCTCAACTGGAACACCCATCTTTCTGATCAGTCATTACTCATTATGATGATTAAAATGGAGAAATTTTTGGATATTTAAACTATAAAGCTTAATAAGCAGTTTTTCTAGCTTTACTGCACTACTAATCATGGTAAGGTTAGGAGGCAGTTTTGAATGTTCCTTGATCTTTTCTCAAACTAGGAGTGCTTTGGTATTCATATCTATAAACAGAGAAGTATCGCTGCCATTATAATGGAGGAGCAAGTATTACTAGGTTGCATTAAGCCATTAACTATAATGTATTAATGTGTATAGTCAAAATGAATCTCGTTAGATACTGTTATCTAACATTGCCTTGATGCTATGAATGATACAAGTATGTCATATCTAGAAGAAGTTTGCTTAATAGTTTACTGCTTTATTGACAGGTATTTGGTTATATTACAATTTTGTGTTTTTGACTTTACGTCAGATATTACACTACGTCACCTGGAACTTTTTGCAGGATCATCTTTATTTGGCCAGAAGCCAGCCTTTGGAGGCTTTGGATCATCATCTAGCCAATCAAGTCCGTTTGGAAGCACATTTCAGCAAACACAACCAGCATTTGGAAGCAATGTCTTTGGTTCCGCAACACCTTTTGGTGCACCAAGTCAACCTGCATTTGGTGCTCCAAGTACCCCAGCCTTTGGTGCGACGAGTACCCCAGCCTTTGGTGCGACAAGTACCCCAGCCTTTGGTGCAACAAGTACCCCAGCCTTTGGTGCAACAAGTACCCCAGCATTTGGGTCCACATCAACTTCGTTATTTGGTAATACTGGAACAGCATTTGGTGTTTCAAGTACCCCAGCATTTGGTTCAACAGTGACACCAGCCTTTGGTGGTTCAAGTACATCTGTTTTTGGATCTCCAAGCACTCCTGCATTTGGCGCAACTACTACACCAGCATTTGGAGCTTCAAGTGCTCCTGCATTTGGTGCATCAAGTAGTCCATCTTTCAGTTTTGGCTCTACACCATCTTTTGGACAATCGGCCTCCACATTTGGTAGCACTCCTTTTGGAACAACTCCTCCTTTTGGTGCTCAGAGTTCCCCATTTGGTAAGTCACCAAGTTGTTTTTGTCCTTCAGATACTGATCTTATGTCACAATCTCTGATGTGGTGAGAATGTTTCATTTCAGATATTGCAATTATTTGAAAATTAAATCTATCTTTTGGATTTGTGATTTATTTTAAAGTTGCTGTTGGTCTTCCAGAATAAGAAGCCGTATATCATGTTTTTTGTCTTTTATTTGCTTTCCTATTTTTACTCTGATTTTGCTTTAAGTCTCTATCTTTATTCACCTTTTGTTGGCAATGATTTTAGGTTCTCAAGCAGCAACACCAACATTTGGTAGCCCTGGTTTTGGACAATCCGCTTTTGGAGGTCAAGCTGGAGGAAGCCGAGTAGCAGCTTACACCCCAACACCGGAGGTTGATGGTGGCACTGGTACGCAGCCCGCTGGGAAGTTGGAATCTATTTCTGCCATGCCTGTGTATAAAGATAAGAGTCATGAAGAATTGAGATGGGAGGACTATCAACGTGGAGACAAAGGTGAGGACAGTGCTTCCGTATAAAAGTGCTGCTTACCACAAGCTGTTTGAGAACCTCAGGGAGTGCTCAATTTGTGAACCTTTTATTTCATAGTTTAGAGAAAACGATTTCTTTTAAGGAAAATGAAATTTAAGACATTCCTAAGATCCCAACAAATTTTAACTGGATTAGAAAATAATTAAAGTTACACTTATGGAATTCCTGTTAGGTTTTTCTGAGATTATGAGGCAAGTTCTTAGGTACTAAGAGTGCATTGTTGCAAGAATTGAAATTTTTGGAGTTTTGCACTACCAAATTTAGCTCGTTCTGCATAATTTGTCGGCTATTTTCCACAAGCTGCCTGTCTTTTCACTGATATCTTCATGTTCAAATTTCTCAGGGGGTCCAAACCCTTCTGGGCAGCCTGCAGGTGGGATTGGTTTTTCAGCTCCAACACAATCAAGCCCTTTTGGTGCCACAGGTGCATTTGGACAGACAGCTGCAAATCCTTTTTCTTCCTCTACAACTTCTAATCCATTTGCACTTAAAACGCCTGCTTTTGGTGCAACTGGTTTTGGTTCCACATCTACATCACTTTTCAGCTCCCCATTTAGTTCATCATCATCAAGCCCCTTTGGTTCAACCTCGTCTACTCCTACACTGTTTGGTGGACCCACTGGTGCTGGATTTGGTTCAAATACTTCATCGTCAATTTTTGGTGGAACAACCACACCTGCTTTCAGTTCTTCGCCGTCAATTTTTGGCTCATCAATGGCGGGTTCAGGTTCAGCTTTTGGTAGTGGCTTGACTTTCGGTAATACTCAATCATCTGGGCTATTTCAGTCCTCAGCTCCATCGTTTGGGCAAGCACCTTCTCCTTTTGGGCAACCATCTACAGGGTTTCAACAGAACACACCAGCTTTTGGTTCAAATCTGTTTAGTACCCCATCAACAGGGTTTGGAGGAAGTTTGTTCAGCAGCTCAACACCTTCGATATTTCCTTCAAGCACTCCAGCAGGGTTTGGTCAGACAACTGTAAGTGATCCTTGAAGCTGTTGTCTAGGTTTTAAGACTAATTCTTTCTAGTTTTCCTCATCTAATGAAGTTTCTAACTTTATTATCATGTGATATAATGTGCCCTTTCTTTTCTTTTTTGTATTATTTTTAATGTAGTTAATCTATGCTTTCTTTAGCCTTCCCTATCAACACCCTTCCAAGCAGCTGCGCCGCTACAGACATCAAGTGCCTTTTCATTTGGGAATTTCGGTCAGACACCAGGTACGTTAATCATTCCTCCTCTTCCCTCACCTTTGGATCTTGAACTACCCTACATTATTATTTTTCTTTTTGGCATTTTAGCGTCTTCAGGTGGCTTTGGTGCTGGTTCCAACATTTTCAGTCAGGGTACCTTTGGGCAACCGTATGTTTCACTTCTCTCTTGCTTTAACTTTAATATCATCATGATCATCCCATTTAGATCATTATAGAATGGCACACTGTCAATATAAGTTGAGGTTTTACTATTTTAGATGGGAAAGAGGGCAATCTCATACATGTTAACTGAGTTCAGATTTCTAAAATGTCTCTTTGCTAATTGACAGTATGTTTTCTTTCTTTCCACTTGTAGTTCATTCTACTTCTCATTGTGAAATGTCGAACATTAGATCATATTCTTTTACTTTATTTGTGAGGACTGTGGAACTTATAAATAATGGAGTATATTTTTTCTTGTTATGATGCGTTTTCAGACTTATGACTTTTATCTCCTTAACCATTTATTATGATTTACTAACTCCGTTTTTCTAATTAATTTCCTGTTATTTGTATCTATGAGGCAGTGTTGCTAGCCAATCCAATATGGTCATGCAACCAGCTCCTATTACAAATCCTTTTGGTACTCTTCCAGCGATGCCTCAGATGTCTATTGGCCGTGTTGGTTCTGCCCCTTCAGTTCAGTATGGTATTTCAAGCATGCCGGTAGGACCTCTTTGAGTGTAGGGGTGTAGCTTTGACATTACTTACTTTTGCATTAGTACGTCTTTTAGGTGCTGTTGTAAGAAAGTGTATGACAAATGGAATGTTTTGCTTTTTGATAGGTTGCTGAAAAACCGATTCCAGTCAAAACGCTCTCCACTTTGGTTCCAAGACACCTCTCTCAGAGAAGGATAAGATTGCTGCCAAGGAAATATCATCCCAAAACTGATGGTCCAAAGGTTAGAATTTCTTAACACCAGACGACCCATTTGGAATGTGGCAAGATCTGTTAGATTTTGTTTTCTCTTAAGTCTTTTCTGGAAACCTTTATCGCGAAACCTAACGCTTCATCTTCACAGGTTCCTTTTTTTGCTGATGAAGAAGAAGCTCCTTCAACACCAAAAGCAGATGCTTTTTTCGTCCCTAGGGAGAACCCCAGAGCACTGATTATTCGTCCAATTGAGCAGTGGCCTTCACGAAGCACTGCAGATAAGCAACTTATTTTAAAGAATGGAATTGGTCCGAGTAAGCAAAATGGTATGTCCTAAATTTATTGCACTGTGACAATGTTATACACGCATAGACAACTGGATTTTAGTATATCATGTTACTTGAAGCTTGCATTTTTGCACGAATTATAACTAAGAGCAAGAGCTGCACTAGTTTTTCTATTTTGTAGTAATTAACACTTCAATACCGAACTATGAAATATGTGCATCAAAAGAAATGGTAGCTAGAAATAAATAAGGCAAACGGGAGAGATATTATTAAACAAGGGTTACTTATGAATGCTTTCTAATGTAGTGCCCAAAATTTCATAATTGGAACAAAAGTCAAGGATACTATTTGGATACAACTAAAATAATTTCTCTCTTTAGAGCAGGAGTTCTCTCCTTCTCATGTTCAGCATTAAAGGAAAAAATAGTGGTGCCAAGCTCCTCAAGGATGCATAATTTTGTAGTTGATGTTATCTGATTATTTGCTAATAGAAATGCAAGTATAAATTCTTACAAATGAATGAAATAGTTTGTATTACAGAGTATGATAAGATGTGAGTATTTGCATGCATGCCTATTGACCTGTGCATGTCTTCTGTGTGCCAGCGACCAAGCGTGTGTACAGGCAAGCAATAGGGTGCATAATTTTACTATTTTTTTAAATTATATTTTATGTTCTCACTCTTATCTTCCATATCTATACTTGTATTGTTTAACCTTTAGCCCTGACTATTTAGGGTCTAGGGATGTTTGTTTCAGACTGTTTCTACTATCTAGACAATGCCCTTCACTATTTTGAGGGTCATTATGACTATTTGACATTGGTACGAGTCTTCGGGGCTATTTCTCCTGCTTGTCTTGGAGTATTCTTCTCCTTGGTAGTGGTACTGCTATATGGCCTCTGTCTATCATGTGTGAATGTTTCTAAAGGATATTGCTTCATCTTATTCCTGGTGATAATCTCATTTTGCAATAGATGCAACCTAGAATGTTAGTCATTAATTTTAATGAAAACCCTTGTCATCAATATATCCATTTTGCAAACATGTTTTTTAACTTTTAGAATTCAGGCTACTAAAACTAAATGTTGAGCGCACATAAGGAAGATTTGTGCTTTTGTGGAAATGATCATAACTTTTAAAGCTTTTGATGGTTAACTTTCATATACCAACAAATTTTAGGACAGGAGAAATAATATCTCGATATAGCCTACATTTAAATATTTAATTATCCTAATTTCTTTATGAATGTACATTAGACCTATCAAAAGTTTAAAAATGTTTTCTAACTTGCAAGTAACTCAGATTTTGAGCCAGCTTCATATTTTGAGGGAGAAGTTGTAGTAGTTTCCACCAGGGATTTCATTGTTGTGCCACGGGGTGTGCCAATGGCTTGCTGGCACAAGACGTGTCATACAGCATGGTTTGTGCCATTTGCTATAATATTCGTGCTGTGTGTTTGCTTCAGCTGGTGGAGGGAGTGACAGAGGTGGAGGTAGAGGAGTTAAAAAGAATGACTAGTAGGCTAACGTTCATTGCCGTAGGAGTTGGAAGAATGGAATAATTGGTTCTCAGGTCAGAGTTTATAGAGCTTAGGATCGGGTTAGATTCGGCTCTGATCTGACCCTAACCTGACTCAGGACCCTATTATCTTAAGTTAATGGGGTTTTGAGCCTGGTTTGAACTGGATCAGACCCAATCTAACAGAAAAACAGTTCATCTTCTACTTCCTTCCCTCTCGGCCTCCTCTTTACTTCAACCTCTAATTCCATCAACTTCTCTCACTCTTGGCTGCCCAATCCCCTTCCTCGATATGCGGCCCCTTCAAATTACGTCCCCTCTCCCTCTCTGTGTCAACATCTCGCTGTCATGAGATGCGATACACATTGCTGGGTGGCTCATATATTCTTCATCCCACAGTCCATTTAGTTGATAAATAAGTCGAAGGGAAGATGCCAAAAGATGTAAGTTATTGATAAAATGTTGAGGCATGTTTCTTTGCCATGATAGAAAAATATGGACCATCTTTAACCAGGTTGTTGCTTGAAGTGCATATCCAATGATTGAGCTTTCTGTTGTTAGATGGTTAAAACCATTTCATGTATTTGGATGAGATAACTCCCAATCAGTTCTTTATGCGTACCACAAGTCTTATTGATATAATGTTGAGGCCTGTTTCTTTGCCATGATAGAAAAATATGGATCATCTTTAACCAGGTTGCCCGAGGTGCATATCCAATGATTGAGCTTTCTGTTGTTAGATGGTTAAAAGTTAAAACCATTTCATGTATTTGAATGTAACTCTCAACCAGTTCTTTATGCGTACCACGAGTCTTATTTAGGGATTTGTGTGCTGCGTTACATGAAAAAACTAGAAACTGTTTCTGAGAAGGCTGTATTCTTGCAGCTCTTTTTAAGAGCATTTTTCTTTGCTTCCGGTTCTTTTTGTGCAAAAATATTAGATCACTTGCAAAGAGAACGGAAGTTCATGATGCTAGCTTTCTACTATACTATATTATATTGATGGAAGTACACTCAACATACACATCTCTAGCAGCAACTTATTCTGAAGTTCCTCTAACACTCTAAAGAACGGATACTCTGTATATGTCCCCGTACGCGTGTCCAATATATATTGGATATGGATTGGGTATTGATTCAGTTAAGTGGTTTAAGTCCATTAAATTAATTTATTTGACTCATTAAGCTTATTAAGTAATGGAATAGGACATATCAATCTAATATCCCTTTCTTCCAATGCGTGCCGTAGCTACCTTTGTCCTCTCTTGACGAGCTTCGTTGATCAATCTAATTCCCCTTTCTCCCAATGCATGCTGTAGCTACCTTTGTCCTCTCTTGATGAGCTTCAACGAAGCGTTATCCTCCATCTATTCTCTCTTGTGGGCGTTCTCCTTCATCTATTCTCTCTCGTACAGGTAAGTTTTTCTCCCTCTCTATTTTTCTCTCTTCCCTCTCATTTATCTCTTTTCCCTTGCCCTCTCATCTTTGTGTAAACCATGGAAGTTAGTTCTCGGGATTGGCAAAAACGGATTGGGATTAGCCATAACTAATTTTGATCCAGGGCCAAAACTTGTCTGATGGCTAGTTTCAACTTAGTATTGGCTGGATTAGTTGATACCCGATCCGTATTGCGTCAGGATTGGCTGAAATGGACGGAAGTCTGGAGAAAGGGAGAAATAGAGGGATGATAGTAAGAAAGAAAGGGAGGGAGAGGGTAGGGAGCTCGTCAGAAAGGGAGGGAGAGGGTAGGGAGCTCGTCAGAAAGGGAGGGAGAGAGCATATTTGAGGTCGTTGGAGGTTACTGGAGCTAGATCTGCGTTGGAAGAGTTTGTTGGACGTTGATAGATATTGGAACTACGTTGGAGAAGCATCAGCTTGGGAGAGAAAGGTGGTGAGAAAGGGAGAGGAAGAGTAAGAGTGCTAAGGAGAGAGAGAAGGGAGTTAGAGAGGGAAAGGGAGAGAGTTTGGAGGGAGTCGGATAGGGATAGAATTTTGAGGGTGATAGGTTCTTTTTAGGGAGTGAGTTAATAAGAGAGAGAGTTAGTGTGAGAGAGAGTTGATAAGAGAGAATTAGTGGGAGAGGTTAAATTTTATTTTAATTTATGTGAGAGAGAGAGTGTGTGTGTGAGTGGTAGAAAGAGGGAGAGAGAGATTGAGAAAATAATAATTTTTTAATATTTAGGCTTCATATATGAATAATTTATATTTATATCTTATTACTTTTTAGTTTTTTTTGAATTTTTTATGTATTTATATTATTTTTTCAGATGGTCGATTCCGATATTTGAAACCTTGGTCTAAACCCTAAACCCTAGTGTTTGTTTTTTCCTTTTCCCTCCCCTCTTTTTTGAATTTACATGGTTGTCATCTCTCTCTCTCTCTCTCTCTCTCTCCCTCTTCACTTCTCTTTTATGTCTCTCTTTTTCTAGTTTCCCTTCTCCCAATAAATATCTCTATTTGTTTATCTGTTAGATTGTGTTAGAAATCAGTAATGTTTTGTGTTTTTGTCACACATGTATATGTCATCTTCTACTTTTTGTAAATATACATGTATAGGTTGTCATTAGAGTATAAATATATATATTAATTTAATATATTTATTTACATATCTTAGGTGTATCATATCCTGTTTTTTTAGAATTTGCTGTATCACGATATCTTTATTGTCGTATCGCCATATTTTTATTGTCGTATCTGTATGATAGCATATCCATATCTCGTACCCATATCCATGCTTCATATCTCTAGCATAGTCTTATAAATTTCTTGATGTTTAGGCTTTCTGGTTGTTGTTAATTTGTCTTGATCTTTCATGGCAGTAACTGCCTTCCTTGATTAGTAGATCCTTGTCGGTAAGGCTGAGGAAGTTTTCTGATCAAAATTGCTTTCATTAATGATGTTCTGTAGAATGTCCTTGTCATCAGCAGCTAATGGGGTGGACGATGGTGCTTGGAGATAGTTCTTATTTACCCAAGTTCTGTTACAAACTTGTAACCTAGAAGCAAGAGTTTGACAAGTTCTAAGAGGGTCTCGATTAGGAAAATTAGTTTTTCAACAAATTTGAGTTCTATGTGAGGTACTGTGGCAGTTTTTCAACAAATTTGAATGATGGCAAGATATGATCTTTTGACAACTATAATTAGATGATATAATTATATAAAGTACCCCAAATTTATTCTTACGAGATAGTGTCTCTTATTGGTATGTGAGTAGTGAGGTGCTTCATGACAACCTTTGCCAATTGAAACCTTTCTTTGGTCACTTACTGATATGGATTCCTTTTGGGGCTGTTGGTGGTGGCATTTTGCCGCCTGCAGCTTTCCTTTATTTCTTAAAAAGATGAGGCTGATTAACTTGACCTTTTCAAAGATTCCGACTACAATGTAGACCATTAAATTGCTTTTGGTGATTTAGATTAGCTGGTTGGAGTTAACTTAGATTGGATTCAAACCAAAAAAGAGGGGCTTGCGGCATCTGAAACTACATTCTAGCCTCTGGAAGAACCAGTAGTTTATGTTTTAAGTTATATCAGTGGTCCCTACTGAGTTATTGGGCAACTAAGCTCCTATTTAATCTGCCCCAAATATAACAGTTTCCTGTTGCTTGCTCTATATTAGTTCCATTAATGCGGTTCTACTCAAAATAAAAAATAAAAAAAACTTTGTTCATGTCATTCTCTATTTGCTATTTATACTTCGAAAATGGTGCTTAGCAGCCCCATGATCACCAGGCAGCAGTCATGAAATGTACAATATTGTTACATTTTGGTAACATGTCACCTTGCTTAATCTTAATCATATTGTCCTTGGTTTGCTTGTGGACATGCTCTTCTTCAATCTTTTATTTTTGATATATTTGATCTTATATGCTGTAATGGAGTTGTTTTGATTCTTCAAGATGATGTTGTGCTCTTTCCTTATCTGGGGATATCTTCTTGAATAGGTAAAGTATTGGAAGAGCCATCTGCTCCTGCAGTAAGTGAACCCTTTGAAGAGGACCATTATGGTGGGTTGATCGTGATTATGTTTTTTCACTTGTTTCATATTGTTTCTTGAATCCTTTCCAGTTCTTCAAAATATAGAAAGTAACTATGTTTTCATTGAAGATCTTTGGACCTGTATGGAGTTGAGCAGGGCAGTCTATGCACAAGTTATGACGTATATATATATATATATATATGATTTTTTTGACTATTTAAGTCTGCCCATATTTTTTTACACATTTAATTCATTTCAAAATTTAAATATGAGATTAGGGGTTTGGAAACACTAATCAAGTCAGCGATTTTTAAATATAAATAATTGATTGAATCAATAATTTATATAGAAATTTTAAATCTTGAAAAAAATTGGATAAGTCTAACGGAAAAGTTTCTATTTAAGTTGTTGATCCAGTTTGCCACGTATATTTAGAAGTCGTTGAATTAGAAAGTGATTTATGAAAAAGTTTCTCTCTAAAATTTGACAACTTTTCTAAATGATTTGAAATTCTATGTAAGTCATAGATTCAGTCAAGGACTTGTATTTGGAAATCGCTGACTGTGTCAGTGGTTTTTAAATGCACTTGGTCTTGTATTTAAGTTTTAAAGTGTACTAGACATTTAAAATAATTTTTTGGGAAATTAGTTTGGTTTAAAACTCTCTCTAGTGTTTGTTTTTTCCTTTTCCCTCCCCTCTTTTTTGAATTTACATGGTTGTCATCTCTCTCTCTCTCTCTCTCTCTCCCTCTTCACTTCTCTTTTATGTCTCTCTTTTTCTAGTTTCCCTTCTCCCAATAAATATCTCTATTTGTTTATCTGTTAGATTGTGTTAGAAATCAGTAATGTTTTGTGTTTTTGTCACACATGTATATGTCATCTTCTACTTTTTGTAAATATACATGTATAGGTTGTCATTAGAGTATAAATATATATATTAATTTAATATATTTATTTACATATCTTAGGTGTATCATATCCTGTTTTTTTAGAATTTGCTGTATCACGATATCTTTATTGTCGTATCGCCATATTTTTATTGTCGTATCTGTATGATAGCATATCCATATCTCGTACCCATATCCATGCTTCATATCTCTAGCATAGTCTTATAAATTTCTTGATGTTTAGGCTTTCTGGTTGTTGTTAATTTGTCTTGATCTTTCATGGCAGTAACTGCCTTCCTTGATTAGTAGATCCTTGTCGGTAAGGCTGAGGAAGTTTTCTGATCAAAATTGCTTTCATTAATGATGTTCTGTAGAATGTCCTTGTCATCAGCAGCTAATGGGGTGGACGATGGTGCTTGGAGATAGTTCTTATTTACCCAAGTTCTGTTACAAACTTGTAACCTAGAAGCAAGAGTTTGACAAGTTCTAAGAGGGTCTCGATTAGGAAAATTAGTTTTTCAACAAATTTGAGTTCTATGTGAGGTACTGTGGCAGTTTTTCAACAAATTTGAATGATGGCAAGATATGATCTTTTGACAACTATAATTAGATGATATAATTATATAAAGTACCCCAAATTTATTCTTACGAGATAGTGTCTCTTATTGGTATGTGAGTAGTGAGGTGCTTCATGACAACCTTTGCCAATTGAAACCTTTCTTTGGTCACTTACTGATATGGATTCCTTTTGGGGCTGTTGGTGGTGGCATTTTGCCGCCTGCAGCTTTCCTTTATTTCTTAAAAAAGATGAGGCTGATTAACTTGACCTTTTCAAAGATTCCGACTACAATGTAGACCATTAAATTGCTTTTGGTGATTTAGATTAGCTGGTTGGAGTTAACTTAGATTGGATTCAAACCAAAAGAGAGGGGCTTGCGGCATCTGAAACTACATTCTAGCCTCTGGAAGAACCAGTAGTTTATGTTTTAAGTTATATCAGTGGTCCCTACTGAGTTATTGGGCAACTAAGCTCCTATTTAATCTGCCCCAAATATAACAGTTTCCTGTTGCTTGCTCTATATTAGTTCCATTAATGCGGTTCTACTCAAAATAAAAAATAAAAAAACTTTGTTCATGTCATTCTCTATTTGCTATTTATACTTCGAAAATGGTGCTTAGCAGCCCCATGATCACCAGGCAGCAGTCATGAAATGTACAATATTGTTACATTTTGGTAACATGTCACCTTGCTTAATCTTAATCATATTGTCCTTGGTTTGCTTGTGGACATGCTCTTCTTCAATCTTTTATTTTTGATATATTTGATCTTATATGCTGTAATGGAGTTGTTTTGATTCTTCAAGATGATGTTGTGCTCTTTCCTTATCTGGGGATATCTTCTTGAATAGGTAAAGTATTGGAAGAGCCATCTGCTCCTGCAGTAAGTGAACCCTTTGAAGAGGACCATTATGGTGGGTTGATCGTGATTATGTTTTTTCACTTGTTTCATATTGTTTCTTGAATCCTTTCCAGTTCTTCAAAATATAGAAAGTAACTATGTTTTCATTGAAGATCTTTGGACCTGTATGGAGTTGAGCAGGGCAGTCTATGCACAAGTTATGACGTATATATATATATATATATATGATTTTTTTGACTATTTAAGTCTGCCCATATTTTTTTACACATTTAATTCATTTCAAAATTTAAATATGAGATTAGGGGTTTGGAAACACTAATCAAGTCAGCGATTTTTAAATATAAATAATTGATTGAATCAATAATTTATATAGAAATTTTAAATCTTGAAAAAAATTGGATAAGTCTAACGGAAAAGTTTCTATTTAAGTTGTTGATCCAGTTTGCCACGTATATTTAGAAGTCGTTGAATTAGAAAGTGATTTATGAAAAAGTTTCTCTCTAAAATTTGACAACTTTTCTAAATGATTTGAAATTCTATGTAAGTCATAGATTCAGTCAAGGACTTGTATTTGGAAATCGCTGACTGTGTCAGTGGTTTTTAAATGCACTTGGTCTTGTATTTAAGTTTTAAAGTGTACTAGACATTTAAAATAATTTTTTGGGAAATTAGTTTGGTTTAAAACTCTCTCTAGTGTTTGTTTTTTCCTTTTCCCTCCCCTCTTTTTTGAATTTACATGGTTGTCATCTCTCTCTCTCTCTCTCTCTCTCCCTCTTCACTTCTCTTTTATGTCTCTCTTTTTCTAGTTTCCCTTCTCCCAATAAATATCTCTATTTGTTTATCTGTTAGATTGTGTTAGAAATCAGTAATGTTTTGTGTTTTTGTCACACATGTATATGTCATCTTCTACTTTTTGTAAATATACATGTATAGGTTGTCATTAGAGTATAAATATATATATTAATTTAATATATTTATTTACATATCTTAGGTGTATCATATCCTGTTTTTTTAGAATTTGCTGTATCACGATATCTTTATTGTCGTATCGCCATATTTTTTTATTGTCGTATCTGTATGATAGCATATCCATATCTCGTACCCATATCCATGCTTCATATCTCTAGCATAGTCTTATAAATTTCTTGATGTTTAGGCTTTCTGGTTGTTGTTAATTTGTCTTGATCTTTCATGGCAGTAACTGCCTTCCTTGATTAGTAGATCCTTGTCGGTAAGGCTGAGGAAGTTTTCTGATCAAAATTGCTTTCATTAATGATGTTCTGTAGAATGTCCTTGTCATCAGCAGCTAATGGGGTGGACGATGGTGCTTGGAGATAGTTCTTATTTACCCAAGTTCTGTTACAAACTTGTAACCTAGAAGCAAGAGTTTGACAAGTTCTAAGAGGGTCTCGATTAGGAAAATTAGTTTTTCAACAAATTTGAGTTCTATGTGAGGTACTGTGGCAGTTTTTCAACAAATTTGAATGATGGCAAGATATGATCTTTTGACAACTATAATTAGATGATATAATTATATAAAGTACCCCAAATTTATTCTACGAGATAGTGTCTCTTATTGGTATGTGAGTAGTGAGGTGCTTCATGACAACCTTTGCCAATTGAAACCTTTCTTTGGTCACTTACTGATATGGATTCCTTTTGGGGCTGTTGGTGGTGGCATTTTGCCGCCTGCAGCTTTCCTTTATTTCTTAAAAAAGATGAGGCTGATTAACTTGACCTTTTCAAAGATTCCGACTACAATGTAGACCATTAAATTGCTTTTGGTGATTTAGATTAGCTGGTTGGAGTTAACTTAGATTGGATTCAAACCAAAAGAGAGGGGCTTGCGGCATCTGAAACTACATTCTAGCCTCTGGAAGAACCAGTAGTTTATGTTTTAAGTTATATCAGTGGTCCCTACTGAGTTATTGGGCAACTAAGCTCCTATTTAATCTGCCCCAAATATAACAGTTTCCTGTTGCTTGCTCTATATTAGTTCCATTAATGCGGTTCTACTCAAAATAAAAAATAAAAAAACTTTGTTCATGTCATTCTCTATTTGCTATTTATACTTCGAAAATGGTGCTTAGCAGCCCCATGATCACCAGGCAGCAGTCATGAAATGTACAATATTGTTACATTTTGGTAACATGTCACCTTGCTTAATCTTAATCATATTGTCCTTGGTTTGCTTGTGGACATGCTCTTCTTCAATCTTTTATTTTTGATATATTTGATCTTATATGCTGTAATGGAGTTGTTTTGATTCTTCAAGATGATGTTGTGCTCTTTCCTTATCTGGGGATATCTTCTTGAATAGGTAAAGTATTGGAAGAGCCATCTGCTCCTGCAGTAAGTGAACCCTTTGAAGAGGACCATTATGGTGGGTTGATCGTGATTATGTTTTTTCACTTGTTTCATATTGTTTCTTGAATCCTTTCCAGTTCTTCAAAATATAGAAAGTAACTATGTTTTCATTGAAGATCTTTGGACCTGTATGGAGTTGAGCAGGGCAGTCTATGCACAAGTTATGACGTATATATATATATATATATATGATTTTTTTTTTGACTATTTAAGTCTGCCCATATTTTTTTACACATTTAATTCATTTCAAAATTTAAATATGAGATTAGGGGTTTGGAAACACTAATCAAGTCAGCGATTTTTAAATATAAATAATTGATTGAATCAATAATTTATATAGAAATTTTAAATCTTGAAAAAATTGGATAAGTCTAACGGAAAAGTTTCTATTTAAGTTGTTGATCCAGTTTGCCACGTATATTTAGAAGTCGTTGAATTAGAAAGTGATTTATGAAAAAGTTTCTCTCTAAAATTTGACAACTTTTCTAAATGATTTGAAATTCTATGTAAGTCATAGATTCAGTCAAGGACTTGTATTTGGAAATCGCTGACTGTGTCAGTGGTTTTTAAATGCACTTGGTCTTGTATTTAAGTTTTAAAGTGTACTAGACATTTAAAATAATTTTTTGGGAAATTAGTTTGGTTTAAAACTCTCTATATATAACTTTTTATGTTTCTTATCATTTTTGAAAATAGAAATTCTTGTTGCTATTGAATAATTATGCTTTATTCTTGGAGAAAAAAGATTTTTGTTATGGTTTTGTTGGTAAGATTGCCTTGTAAGAATATATTGCAGTCAACTGAGTAATAGGATAACATTTTAAAGAGAAACGACCAAGAAAACCACTAGTCCACTATTGACTTCACATGTTTGATTTGTAGTCTTGAATGAGATGAATATAACAATAATTAATCGCATTGGATCTGTTAGTTTTTAAATACTCTTAGAACTCTAAATATTACATTTTTCCTGTGTTATAGATTTATGAAATCCATGCAGATTCTCAGACTAGGAACCACCAAATGGCTGAGCAAAATGACATTCAATCACCATCCAAAACCGTTCAGAAGGCGAACGGAGTTCATGAAGACCAGACACAAAAGGGTTTCAAGGCTGCAATTGTGTATGAGCATGGTGCAGATGTGGAGGCACTGATGCCCAAGTTACGCCATGCTGACTACTACACAGAACCTCGAATCCAGGAGCTGGCTGCTAAAGAACGAGCTGAACCAGGCTTCTGTCGTCATGTAAAAGATTTTGTGGTCGGCAGGCATGGCTATGGGAGCATCAAATTCTTCGGTGAAACTGATGTGAGGACACTTGACCTTGAGTCTATTGTCCAGTTCAACACCCGTGAGGTGATTGTATACAAGGATGAAAGCAAGAAGCCTCCAGTTGGACAGGGGCTCAACAAGCCTGCAGAGGTAACACTTCTTAATATTAAGTGCATGAACAAGAAGACAGGCCAGCAGTACACAGAAGGACCTAGAATTGAGAAATACAAGGAAATGCTGACAAAGAAAGCTGAGGAGCAGGGCGCTGAATTCGTATCTTATGACCCAGTGAAGGAAGAATGGAAGTTCAAGGTCAAGCACTTCAGCAGCTATGAGTTCGGCGAAGGAGACACCATTATCTTAGAGAGCTCCCCTTTAAGTTGTTGATTTTAGATGCTTGAACCAAGTGACTTAAGGCTTTCTTGTTATATCTTGTAGCTACTTTCTGCCTTTTTTTTGCCCTTTAACGGGGTGAGTGTTGTATGGTTTCTGTATAGACCTTTTTTTTTTGCCTCTGTGAGAGCTTGCTGTACTGTGGGGCAATTGCTTCTGCTCTTGTTTTTTTTTTTTTTTTTTTTTCCTTTCATCTCTTGTTCTTAGGTCCCCTGAAAATTGAAGTGAGGAAATGCCCCATAGTGAGTTTTGTTTTCAGCGACTTTCCATGTTTTCCTATCCTATTAGAATGTCATGAATGTGTAGCATCAATTCTCATTTTTGAACTCACTATTTGTGAAATGCCCGCCTTAACTATTTTGCCCAACAAATAAATAAAGCTGATAATGATTATGCTTATCTCTTCATAATTTGTATCACTCCATTGTCTTCACTTATAGTTTCTTCCTTCTGTTGTTGCTATTATTTTATTAGGTAAATAGCAGATTTTATAGAAGCACTTAAGATTACCCAAGCTCAAGACCTTGACATATGACTCACCACCATTGGAGACATCGAAAATAACCACTTGTCATAGATTTTCAGCAACAATATTTCAGATGCAAATATGAAAAAATATTGTAATACAGATATTTTCAGGATCCTGGTATTTATTTTAGAGTTGGAAATGAAGAGTTTCTTCTATACTCTTGGCAATACAAGCAATGTTTGATTCTATTTCCTGTGTCGTTAAAATACAGAAGCCACAATCAAGATGACATATTGAGTTATTGACAAATCTGCAGAAACCATGACTGTAACTTTATGGGAGGACAATAATTCAGTTTTGTCTCCACCCTTCAATCTTCTATCTCTACCATCTCCTCTCTTTGGCGTACAGGAGTTCGGAGGTTATATACATTATTTATGAGGTAGGGAAAATGAACCGGATGGAAGTTCAAATATATAGCAAAGAGGAATAGAATATGTTCGATAGATAATAAGAAAATTTGCATATGGCACCGTGACTTTTAATAAAATTATAATTTACATCTTATATTTTTACTATTTATAAATCGATTCTTATAATTTAGTAAATATATATAAAAAAATACTTTACTATTAGATATGTTAATTAAGCTTTTGGATTAAGTTAATTATATTAAAAAGATTACAAAAATACTCCTAATCAAAATTATACTTATCCAATCTATACTAACTCAACCCAACCCAATTAAATCTAACTAAACTAAACCTAACATATATTAAGAGCATTTTAGTAAATACAAATAAAATATATCTAATTAACAGAATATTTTTATGGTGTTAGTTCATATCTAACTCATGATATTTTTTCTGTATATATTTATTAAATTATAGGGCTCGATTTATAAATAGTAAAAATATAGAATGTAAATCACATTTTTGTTAAAAGAAAAATGTGTTATATGTAAAATTTTCAAAATTCATTTTACTAAAAAAATAAAGAAAGAAACAAAAAGAAGAGATATATTCAAATACTGATGGCATAAATACAAAATCAGTACGTTTTGAAGGATATATATATATATAATATCAAATTTAGAGGGAACATACAGAAATAAATATGAGATTTTTGAAGGGCATGTATGTAAAATAATTTGGACCCATCTGATACTCAACTACACCAGACCAAGATTTCACCAAAGGAAGATAGATAGGGTTTTGGACATCGTTCGTGTAGACACACATGAAACGTCACACTCCATCCGAACCTCTGATCCACGGATTCACGGTGTATGAGTCGGCTATATACCTCCCTCTTCGCCTAATTCAAATCCAAGGACCAAAAAGTTTTCCTTTTTTTTTTTCGCACTAAAATAAAGAAGTGAGGAGAAATAATTCCCTCTCCCTCCTCGATTGCCCTAAAATCTCCCAGTAGATTCCCCTAACCTGCCTTCCAGTTTCTTGATCGGATCCGCTTAGTCTGGTGTTTCGGTACGGGATTTGTACTTTTTTTTTTTTTTCCTTTCTCCCGTTGGTTTTAAGCTAACTTAGGCTTCCTACATAGATTAAAGAGGCAGCGCAATCTCTTCTCCTTTCCGGTTATAAGTGCCAAAGGTTGCGGAAGGAAGCCATCTCGCTGTTACTGTGGAAGCCTCAAACCCTAGCTGATTTCGTGATCGAAGATAACCCGAGTAGCCATGTTCGGTTTGATCAATCGTAGTTCTCTCTTTTGGTGTTTCTTTGTGAAATCGTGGATGAATTCTATTAACTTTGCCCTTTTTTTTGTCCTTCCTCCATGATTCTTAAGTGCTTCGCTTGTTTTTCTTCGATATAGGGTTTATCTACGCTCATATCCGTTTTCTTTTAATGTGAGTTGGGTTTGGATACTGGATCTTTGGGTTGCTGTTTGAGGTTTTGATGGCACTGGTATGATCTGGTGTTGCTTTTGTGATTGATCAGTAGAAGTTAGCAGTGTCGTCACTCCTTAGTATGCTTCTTCTCGTGATTTCATTAATCTTTTAATTTATCTATGAGAATTCAGGTTAGTTTTTGGTGTGTCAGGCTTTATTCAAAGTATATGTTTTCTTTTAATGAGGCTTCCTTGTCCTGGTTTTCTATTTTAGGAGCATAGATTTAGGTGGCTATTAATGTTGTTATGCTCTCTGCATTTCTGGTTCACCTTCAGTGCCAAAAGTGCAATTTTTGCTGCTGGTTTGAAACACCAAAATCTCTAAATACACGTGTATATCACGTGGTTAAATTATAAGTTCCACATGCCACAACAAGTCTTCAAGACACACATCCAAAATACAACTCTAAAGTCTAAAATACAACGCCAATCATAACACTCTCGCAGGGGCTCAATACAACTAATAGACATAGACATAACTGAAATAAAGACAGCTACTCCTCGCTACCCGCACTTGCTTTCCCTAGCTCTAAAATGATGCCACCAAGGGGTGGTAAGTACACAGCCCAGCAAGTAAAATCCATACAATCTATAACAATGAAATCACATGTGTATATTCAATGCATGTCTATAGTTGTTAGCAATAACAATACGCTTATTTACATGACTTACCATGAGTTACTAAATCAATGTAATCAATAAAGACTACACGTCACTATCCTAGAATATGTCAACTCCTAATCATATCAGGATAAGTCCACACATGTATAAAGCTTGATACAATTTTTTATTTATACAAATCTCAATCATAGTGTTTACATGTTATGCTTAGAAATAAAAGTGTAGTTTGGTCATTTCATGCTCATCAAGGCATTAATCATATTTTTATCATAGCTCACTGAGCCATTCACCACACAGTGTAGATATTCTTAAGAAAATTATCCATCACATAATCATCCATCATCTCATACATCGAAGAGGGATATATACACATCTAGCGGTAATGCCACCCAAACATATATGACGACACTGTATGTGACCGATTGTCTGTGGCTATCAGACTAAGGACCCCTGTCGTGGGCCCATATCTCACACTCTCTAAATCATCACCGTCCTTAGCGAGATAATCGAGAGCCCTCGGCTCATTAATGGACGCCCTAACCCTGCATCATCGGGTACCGCTAGAGATATATCTCCGCCTCACAATCATGTTTTCTTATAATTATAATCTAGTTTTGACTATGCAGTATAATTATCTAAATGCCACACAGGCTCCCAACATCAAATGTAGGCCGTTAATAATATAATCATATATGATACAATCTACCCTTAACCTCGAGTTGAGTGAGTAGGGGCACTGCCTAGTTAGAACCCGACTACTAATGATAGGTAGAAGTGGTGTAGTGTCTGTGAGTGTATAAGTCATGTCATAGTCATCACGATCGTTACATTCTATATTCACAATAAATATTTATGCAAGAGTTTGTCATACAGGATACATGTAGAGCATCGTTACATTAATACATATTGCTAACATTAACATTCTCATAATATCATGATGAGTAAACTATCAATAACTACACATGCTAAGATATATCATGGTACACTAGATGCATGTGTTAATACTAATATTTCCTATAGTGTCATGGAAGGTATAATAGCTGTAACTACATTATTCTAGACTTGTATAAACTCTACTCGCTTGGGGGTTTCCACAGTATTCTAGTTTTTCTTAGTTAGCCGGCTCTTCCGGAATCCCAAAATCCTTCTCATGCAGTGTCGATCCTATTAATTCACGTAAGAAAAGCCATATGTAAGGTTAGCGAATTAATAGAATTAATTACCTTAGAAAATTTAGGTTTAGACATATACATAAGTCAAGGGTTCCCTAGGGCGAGTTTTATGTCATCCTAAAATTCACACTATTTAGATGATAATAAATTGTCTTTCGGGGAGTTGTTAGATTAATTAATTAGGTAGAATAGAGAAATGGGGCTATAGGTTGGAAATGACCCCAAATGGGCTAGGCTGGGGTGTTGGGTTGGGCCTAAGCCCAACCCAATAGGCAAGGGAGGCCTTGGTGGGCTGCTGCACGGCTGTAGTCCAACCGCAACCCACCAAAGGTTTGGATTGGTAGGCTGTGGTGCGTAGCCCACCAAGATTGGGTTGGTGGGCTGCGGTGTGCAGCCCACCAAAGTTGGGCTTAGTGGGCTGCAGTCTAAACTGCAACCCACTAAGGGGATGGGTGGGGGTTAAACAAACCCCCGCCCTCCCACACCATCTCTTTTCGAGGGAAGGAGATAGAGGAGGGAGCGAGAAGGGCCCGACGCTGCCGGTGGCCCACGCCGCCGATAGCCTACCTTTGATGTCGGCGGCCCACGGCCCTCACCCGAGGCGGGTGGTTGGTCGGAGGGAAGGGAAGGGAAAAGAGAGGAGGAAATCAAGGAGAGGGAGAGACGCGGCCACCATTGAGGTCGACGACGCTGATGGCGTAGCCACGCAGCCGAGAGGGGTAAGGCATAGCGAAAGAAAGAAAAACAACAAAAGAAAAAGAAAATTTACCGAGGGATCGCGTGGTTGGCTTTGTCGGCCGTCGGCTCCAGGGCTTCGTCTCCGGCGTCAGCAACCCGAGAGAGAGAAGAGAGAGAGAGAGATGGCGGGCTGGAGAAGAAATAAGGGGAGGTGGGAATGGTTGCGTGCACGACAAGAGAAGAGGAAGAAGAAGAAGAAGAAGAAGAAGAAGAAGAAGAAGAAGAAGAAGAAGAAGAAGAAGAAGAAGAGGACGGGTCGGACGGGGTGGCAGGGGTGCTGGGACGCATGCATGCGCTTGGCGCGTCCGCGGGTCCCTCCCGCATACAATACCTTGATTTACATTTTTGGGTGTAAATGTAGAATTTAGTTTTAGACAATTAGATTATCAGTGCTACATTAGTATCTCATGTTATCTTCTAATAACTGGAGTTTGCAATGCAGCATTTGGGCAGTCTTCTAGTAGCCCTTTTGGAGCTACTTATGTTGAATGGGTCCACATTTGAGGTGGAAAGTGGGCTAAGTTTAGTTTTTAGGATTTAGTGGACTATTAAAAAAATTATATATACTATTTTAGTATATGGTATATATCATATATAATTATTTATTATTTTATATATATTAAAAATACTAGACCGTCTGCCTTCCGCCTAGGCGCTAGGCGGTGGGGTGACTGTCCGCCACCTGCGACTGTCTCTTAATACGTTGCTATTTTAAAAAATAATCAAATAACGGTGTGTATCTTTGATTTGTTATCTTTGATTTGTTATCTTAGATCTGCTTTTTGTGACAATGATTAATTGAAGGGATGGGTCTTTCATATGAGGAGCTGAGGCAAATATTCAATCAAATGATATTAGTGATGCCAAATGAATAATTTCCTTGAGGGATATATGTTGTAAGCATCTAAAAAGTTAAATTTTAATTGTGTAAAAGAAGGCATATCCGATATAATTGTAACCATAGGTACAATTCTAATTTGAAATGCATACATTTGTCTCGTACACTTTGGGGATGGTGACAAGAGATATATTTACTTTTCAAAGGGGTTAAAATTTGGGATACACTTGTGGTCCCTTTATGTTTGAGAATAAAGATGAAGTAAAGTTGAAGGTAGTATTATTGAGCAAATAGCAGCTCTGAAATGCTTCTTTAGTGATATACTCAACCTTTATGTAGAGACCTATACTCCAGTCAAATATTTATTTTTTATTGCTCTTTACTTTTATATCATTCCAATGGATGGTTTTGTAGTCAAACAAGCATTCAGTTGGCCATTTGGTTCAAAGAAGGTACTTGACAGTTGACATGCTAAGCAAAATCAAAGTCCAAAATTTGGGCCTTTCTTTATCGTCTGTTCTAGTTTCTAGGTTTCTTCTGTTGGAAAAATATGAAAATGTCACTAAAATTAGCTGAAAGAATAACTAAGAAAACATAATTTCACATTATTCAGATCAAGTCTAGTGTTTGCATTTCTTTTGTTTTGTTGGTCTTGGTATGAAATTTACTAAATAGATATATGACATATAAAAAATCAGTGAAATATGGGATTAGGGCTGCTTATTTCACCAAATTTAGATGCCATGCGATCATTCGAGTTAAATTTTCTATTAGACATGAATTAACATTAATATCATGTTCATAAAATAGTGTAAACATTCTAATTCTTGGGGGATTTGAATGTAAACTTGTAACCTGTCAGGAACTTTATTAGTGCCTGAGCAATTTGGTTATAAACTTTATTTTTACTCGATGTCTCATTTCTAGGTCCAATGTTTTTATGTGTGTGTTAAGCCCAAAGGAAGGAGGAAACAATAGGAACAATGCATGGATTATTTCCTATTATCTTTTGACAGATGATCTAATATAGAGCTTAGCGGAGAAGGTTTCTTGTAGTCAACCAAATTTATGGGCAGGTTAGGCTGTCATGTAATTGATAAGCCGTAATCATTCTACCCATTTTACCCATTTTTATATATTACTGAGTTTAGGGAGAAAAGTGGTTGCACATAATGGACTGATTCTTTCGATAGTTGGATGTGCTTGTTGTCATTCTACTAACAGAAATCTTAGTCTTAACTGGAACACCTATCTTTCTGATCAGTCATTACTCATTATGATGATTAAACTGGAGAAATTTTTGTATGTTTAAGCTATAAAGCTAAATAAGCAGTTTTTCTAGCTTTACTGCACTATTAATCATGGTAAGGTTAGGGGGCAGTTTTGAATGCTCCTTGATCATTTCTCAAACTAGGAGTGCTTTGGTAATCATATATATAAACAGAGAAGTATTGCTGCCATTGTAAAGGAGGAACAAGTATTTCTAGGTTGCATTAACTATAATGTGTATAGTCAAGATGAATCTCGTTAGATACTGTTATCTAACATTGCCTTGATGCTCATGAATGATACAAGTATGTCATATCTAGAAGTAGTTTGCTTAATAGTTCACTGCTTTATTGACAGGTATTTGGTTATATTACAATTTTGTGTTTTTGACTTATGCCAGATATTTCAGTACATCACCTAGAATTTTTTGCAGGATCATCTTTATTTGGCCAGAAGCCAGCCTTTGGAGGCTTCAGATAATCATCTAGCCAATCAAGTCTGTTTGGGAGCACATTTCAGCAAACACAACCAGCATTTGGAAGCAATGTCTTTGGTTACACAACTCCTTTTGGTGCACCAAGTCAACCTGCATTTGGTTCTCCAAGTACCCCTGCTTTTGGTGCGACGAGTACCCCCAGCCTTTGGTGCGACGAGTACCCCAGCCTTTGGTGCTACAAGTACCACAGCCTTCGGTGCTACAAGTACCCCAGCATTTAGGTCCACATCAACTTCGTTATTTGGTAATACTGGAACGGCATTTGGTGCTTCAAGTACCCCAGGATTTGGTTCAACAGTGACACCAGCCTTTGGTGGTTCAAGCACTTCTATTTTTGGATCTCCAAGCACTCCTGCATTTGGCACAATTACTACACCAGCATATGGAGCTTCAAGTGTTCCTGCATTTGGTGCATCAAGTAGTCCATCTTTCAGTTTTGGCTCCGCATTATCTTTTGGACAATCAAACCTGCTCAGAATCCTCCAAAGATGCGCCAGCATGACCCAACTCAAAGAAATCCATGCCCAAGTCATCGTCCATGGCTACCAACACCACCATTCTCTCTCCTCCAAGCTCCTCTCTTTCTGCGCCACCTCCTCCTCCGGCGACCTCTCCCACGCCCTCCTTCTCTTCTCCCATGCCCTCCTCTCCCCTCTCGCCCATCACTACAACACCCTCATCCGTGCCTCCTCCCCTCTCAACTCCCTCTGCTTCTACAATGCCATGATGTCTCGCTCTACTAGTGTCCGACCCGATGCCATCACTTTCTCCTCCGTCCTCAAAGCCTGCGAGCTCGCCAAGGCGAAACCCAAGTGCAAGGAGGCTCATGGGACCATTCTGCGAGTTGGGTTTTGTTCCAATGTTGTAGTCTGCACCAATTTGATCCGGTCTTATGTGGCAGTTGGCTACATGGACGATGCGAGGAGGGTGTTCGACGAAATGCCGTGGAGAGACTTAGTGTGCTGGAATGCGATGATATCTTGTTATTGCCGTGCGGGCTTGCATGATGAGGCATTGAATGTTTATAAGAAGATGAGGAAGGCAGATGTTGGTCTTGATGAATTCACTGCCGTAGGGCTGCTCTCGTCATGCGCTCATGTTGGGGCATTGGATTTTGGTGTCTGGGTTCATGGGTTTGCAGAGGAAAATGGATTCTTGGATAGAAATTTGTTTGTGGGCAATGCGCTTATAGATATGTATGCCAAATGTGGTAGCTTGGATGAGGCTCATCGGGTTTTTGATCGGATGCAGTGCCGTGATGTCTTCACTTGGAATTCGATGATCATTGGATTGGGAATTCATGGTCGTGGCAATGAAGCAATCACATTCTTCCAAAGGATGTTGATGGCTGGGGTCCGGCCAAACTCTGTTTCGTTCCTTGGATTATTAATGGGATGCAGCCACCAAGGCCTGGTTGATGATGGTCTCAAGTACTTTGAATTAATGAGCTACCAATTCAATGTCAAACCAGATGTTAAGCATTACGGTTGTATTGTGGACGTATGTGGCCGTGCAGGCAAGCTAGAGAAGGCGCTCGAGTTTGCCAGGAGTTCACCTTGTAGTAATTATGATCCGGTCCTATGGCGCACATTGCTTAGTGCTAGCAAGATCCATAAAAATGTAGAGATGGGTGAGATTGCTTTCAGACATCTTGTAAATATGTCAGCTTATAATGCTGGAGATTGTGCTCTTCTAGCAGATATCTATGGCAATGCAGGGGATACTGATGGTGTCTCTAAGATGCGAAAAATGGTTAAGAATGAGGGAATTAAGACCACTCCTGGTTGGAGCTCGATTCAGATTCATGGTGAGGTGAGGAAATTTGTAGTTGGTGACTGTTCACATCATGATACCTCAAAAATTTATAAGAAGGTGAAGGAGATGATCAGCCGAGCAGCTTCAGTGGGTCATTTGGAAGAGAATTTAAAGTTATTGAGAAAAGAAAATGGACCTGCGCGATGGTTGGAGGATGTTTCAGAGAATGGGGGAGACTATCATAGTGAGTTATTAGCTATTGCTTATGGATTGGCTAATACTCCGGATGGAACTAATCTGCGGATTGTGAAGAATTTGAGGGTGTGTAAGGATTGCCATTTGCTGACAAAAATTTTGTCAAAAGCTTATGGTCGGGAAATCACTGTAAGGGATCGTGTACGCTTTCATCATTTCAAGGATGGATCCTGTTCTTGTAAGGACTACTGGTGAAACTTCTAATGGTCGTCATTTTATAGTCTATAAATCCAAGCAGCAGTCAGAATTGACAAGTTGGAAGATGAAAACTGAGTGGTAGAAGGTGATCTGCTGCAATCTTTTCCATACCGAAGATGTCATGTAGCAATGCATTCTACATCTTAAGTCAGAGACAGGAGGTCATTTTCTCACTTAGTGTTTTCCTTGTACTTAAATATTGGCAATGCTATTTTAATTAAGGAGTTGGAGTAAAAAGGCCAGGCCATCAAAGGGTTAGCCTTAGAAGTTCTTATGGAGAGAGTGAAATTATTCTAACTTACAAGGAAGCATGTTTCTCCCATATAGTTAGTTTTTTTTTCCTGAAGGGTGTTTTATACTTTGATTTCCATAATTTCTAATATGTCCTTTTATTGGTATTTTGTAGGCAAAGTGAAAGATCTGTAGACTCTAGATACTCTAAGATACCCAAGTCCAAGTTACTTGATGCCAAGAGGATTACTCTGAGGTTGTCCATCTAAGAGGTTGAAGACAACCACACTTGTAGGAGTAAACTTGCCAGCAGATCTGAAATAGATAATCATGAAGGATGCATAAATTTCTAAATAACTGTTAGACACTTGAAGTCCACAACAATCAGCACACAAAGCATTAAACTATTATTCCCATGATATTCATTAGCTTTATATATAAAAATGTGTGTAAAAAAATGCTTCATGATTAGAACATATAAAGTATCTTTTATACATTTACATAAAATAAATTATTGGGTTTTGTGCTTGTATACCCTTCAAAAATCTCTTATTTTCTTCTATGCCCTGCAAAAATTCATATTTACATTTATACCCCTCATGTAGTTTATATTGATAGCCTTGAAAATCACGTGGCAGTAATAACAAGGTAAGTAGAGGTTTTAGTATTTTAGATGGGAAAGAGGGAAAACTCATACATGTTAAGTTGTTAACTGAGTTCAGACTTCTTCTAAAATGTCTCTTTGCTAATTAACAGTATGTTTTCTTTCTTTCCTATTGTAGTTCATTCTACTTCTCATTGTGAAATGTGGAACCTTAGTTCATATTCTTTTACTTTATTTGTGTGGACTGTGGAGCTTAGATATTATGGAGTATAATTTGTCTTGTTTGGATGTATTTTCAGATTTATGCCTTATTTCTCCTTATATATTTATTATGATTTACCAATTATGTTTTTCTAATTAATTTCCTGTTATTTGTATCGATGAGGCAGTATTGCTAGTCAATCCAATATGGTCATGCAACCAGCTCCTATTACAAATCCTTTTGGTACACTTCCAGTGATGCCTCAGATGTCTATTGGTCATGTTGGATCTGCCCCTTCAGTTCATTATGGTATTTCAAGCATGCAAGTAGGACCTATTTGAGTGTAGGGGTGTAGCTTTGACATTACTTACTTTTGCATTAGTACGTCTTTTAGGTGCTGTTGTAAGAAAGTGTATGACAAATGGAATGTTTTGCTTTTTGATAGGTTGCTGAAAAACCGATTCCAGTCAAAACGCTCTCCACTTTGGTTCCAAGACACCTCTCTCAGAGAAGGATAAGATTGCTGCCAAGGAAATATCATCCCAAAACTGATGGTCCAAAGGTTAGAATTTCTTAACACCAGACGACCCATTTGGAATGTGGCAAGATCTGTTAGATTTTGTTTTCTCTATAGTCTTTTCTGGAAACCTTTATCGCAAAGCCCAACACTTCATCTTCACAGGTTCCCTTATTTGCTGATGAAGAAGAAGCTCCTTCAATATTAAAAGCAGATGCTTTTTTTCGTCCCTAGGAGAACCCCAGAGCACTGATTATTCGTCCAATTGAGCAGTGGCCTTCGCGAAGCACTGCAGATAAGCAACTTATTTTGAAGAATGGAATTGGTCCAAGTACGCAAAATGGTATGCCCTAAATTTATTGCACTGTGAAAATCTTATACACGCATTGACAAAATTTCAAAATTTCATAGTTGGACCAAAAGTTAAGGATTCTATCTGGATACAACTAAAATATTTTTTTCTCCTTAGAGCAGGACTTCTCGCTTTCTCAGGTTCAACAATAAAGGAAAAAATAGTGGTGCCAAGCTCCTCAAGGATGCATAATTTTGTACAACTATGAAATTTACAAGGTGAACTCCTGTCAAACTCCAGCATTATAAGCTGACATATTTACAAGATGTCTGAAGCAATCTCACCCATCTCTACATTTTTATGGATCTTGCTAGCTCTAAGCAATGTGCGCCATAGGACCGGATCATCATTACTACAAGGTGAACTCCTGGCAAACTCGACAATCTTATACACGCACTGTGATAAGCAAAATGCTTTCTACAATATATTTCAAAATTTCATAGTTGGACCAAAAGTTAAGGATTCTATCTGGATACAACTAAAATATTCTTTTCTCCTTAGAGCAGGACTTCTCGCTTTCTCAGGTTCAACAATAAAGGAAAAAATAGTGGTGCCAAGCTCCTCAAGGATGCATAATTTTGTACAACTATGAAATTTATAAGGTGAACTCCTGGCAAACTCCAGCATTATAAGTTGGCATATTTACAAGATGTCTGAAGCAATCTCACCCATCTCTACATTTTTATGGATCTTGCTAGCACTAAGCAATGTGCGCCATAGGACCGGATCATCATTACTACAAGGTGAACTCCTAGCAAACTCGACAATCTTATACACGCACTGTGATAAGCAAAATGCTTTCTACATTAGATTTCAAAATTTCATAGTTGGACCAAAAGTTAAGGATTCTATCTGGATACAACTAAAATATTTTTTTCTCCTTAGAGCAGGACTTCTCGCTTTCTCAGGTTCAACAATAAAGGAAAAAATAGTGGTGCCAAGCTCCTCAAGGATGCATAATTTTGTAGTTGATGTCGTCTGATTATTTGTTAATATCCTAATAGAAATGCGAGTATAAATTCTTAGAAATGAATGAAATAGTTTGTATTATAGAGTATGATAAGATGTGAGTGTATTTGCATGCATGCCTATTGACCTGTGCATGTCTTCTGTCTGCCAGCTAGCAAGCGTGTGTACATGCAAGCAATAGCGTGTATACTTCTACTAATTATTTTTCTTATACTATATTTTATGTTCTCACCCTTCTCTTCCATATCTAAACTTGTTTAACCTTTAGCCCTGACTATTTATGATGTAGGGATGTTTGCTTCAGATTGTTTCTACTATAGAGACAATGTCCTTCACTATTTTGTGGGTCATTATGACTATTTGACATTGACCTGAGTCTTCTGGGCTCTTTCTCCCGCTTGTCTTGGAGCATCCTTCTACTTGGTAGTGTGCTGCCATATGATCTTTATCTATCTTGTTTGAATGTTTCTAAAGGATATTGCTTCATCTTATTCTCGGTGATGATCTCTATCCAATCTAGATGGTTAGTCATTCATTTTTATGAAAACCCTTGTCATCAATATATCCATTTTGCAAACATGTTTTTAACTTTTAAAATTCAGGCAATTAAAATTAAATATTTTGAGCACACATAAGGAAGACTTGTTTTTGTGGAAATGATCATAAATGCTAAAGCTTTTGATGGTTAACTTTCATACATCGACAAATTTAAGGACAGGAAAAATAATATCTTGATATAGCCTACATTTAGTTACCCTAATTTCTTTATGAATGTACATTAGATCTATTAAAACTGTTATCTAGCTTGCAAGTACCTCAGATTTTGAGCCATCTTCATATTTTGACTTTGAGAGAGGTTGTAGTTGTTTCTGCCAGGGATTTCATTGTTGTTGCCAGGAGGTGTGCCAGTGGCTTGCTGGTACAAGACTTGTCGTTCAGCATAGTCTGTGCCGTCTGCTACAATATTCATGCTGTATGTTTGCTTTAGCTGGTGCTCAGGTCGCATTTTTGAACTAGCCCAAACATAACCAAAACCCTATAGCGTAAGTTTATAGAGCTTAGGATTAGGTTGGATTTTGTTAGGACCAGGAAAAAAAAAAATTTGGGTTGAGAGAGGAGGGTGCACGTGCTCTGCACGTGCAGCCCCTCCCCTCTCCCTCTCCGGTGCGCAGCGGGAAAGAAGGGATTTCATCTAATCCGAATCGGATTAGATTTGATCCTCATCTAAACTATAAATTAAACCCTAATCTCTCTCTCTCTCTCTGCTTAATGCTTATAACCCCCAGCCCTCTTCTCTTTCTCCTTCCTCACCGTCGGAGTCGTCGCCGTGGAATCGGCCAGCCGGAGCGTCGCCGGAGGAAATTGGAACCACCACACTCCTCCCCGGTGAGTCCTCTCTCATCCCTCTAGTTTAATTTAAAATTAAATAAGTAAATCCGAAATACCTAATTTGGGGGTTTTCGGCCTCGTCGACAAATCTGGCCGGCCGGCGGCTTCGAGTCGCAGCCGCTACCGCTGGAAGCGCCTTGCCGTTGGCCTCGTGCCGTGGGCAGTCACCGTTGGAGCCCTCGTGGCTCCGATCGCCGTCGGTCATGGGATCGACCGCCGTTCGCGGGTTCTCCTCCACCTCGTGAGGACGGCGACACCGTATGGGTATTGAGATGCCGGGGGTGCGGCCGGCGAACCTTCGCCGTGGCGGTCGCCGGGCGTCTTCCTCTTTCTCTTCTTCCTTCTCTCTCTTTTCCTCTCTTTTTCTCTCTCTCTCTTCGGTTTGGGGAAGACAGACTCGGGTTGCCCGAGTCTGATCTTCTCCCTTTTAGTGTTGGATTCGGGTTGAGTTGGATCCGAATCCAAGGAACCCGACCCGGTTCCATTATCTATTTGGATTGGGCCTTGGCCCAATCCATTTAAGAATTAATTGGGTGGGCTGCGGGCCAACTGCAGACCAGCCCAATTGATTTGGGCTTATTTTAGCCCAAATTAATTATTCTTAGGTTAAATTGTATAAACATTTTTAATAATTGTTTTAATTAAAAATGTTATTGTTATTTATTATTTAAGGTGGTGATTTTTAGTACGTGGGCTAGAGATTTGAGATTTTGGTTGTCCTGCCTAGACTCAGGTGAGTGGGTTCACTCACATATTTATTTTATTGTATTTCGTATTTTTGTCAGACCATGTAAATTTTCTGTGTGCAAATTATTTATTTCACCCTTATATGTAAAAATTAAATTGTTGCAATTTCTGTGTGCAAATCTATTTATTTCATCCGTACGTGAGAAAATTTAATTGTTTTATTTTCCTGTGTGCATTTAATTATTATATTCAGTGCATCACCATACTTCGTGCAAATATTGAAAAATTGTGAAAAGAAAAATAAGACTAGTATTGATACGACTTAGAGAACGATTCCGTATAAATCGTTTGCGATTTTCCGTGGTGACTCAAGTCTATCCGGGAAGTCCAGGGGAAAGTCTTAAATTAGATCACTGTGTTGATTTTTTTAGGTAACTCTGGCGGGGTTAGGGAACAGTCCTAGGAAGTATGAGAAAATTTCTTAGGTGATTCTAACTTCTCTCAACGGTTAGAGGAAAAGACAGAGTGTGTTAATCACAGGATGATACCCTCTGATGACCCTAACCGGATTAACTATGAAGAAAAGTTCCGAGCGTCATCTCGAGGTGACTTCTAGTTGATGTGGATCCACAGGGTTTAGACCCATTGAGACATATGACAGTTTAAATATCAAAAAGATGTTAATATGTTGAAAACGTGCAAGGTTACAAGTTGTGACATTTCTCTATTGTTATCATTGTTATTATGTAGAGATCATGCCTATTGCATATTATGATGGATATTGTTGCTTTTAGTTTAATCTATTCAGCATTAAAATGTTTTAAAAGTTATTTGGTTCGAGTGGATTCCACTCACTGAGCTATAGTTGTTGGCTCACGAGTTCTATTGTTTTTTTTGTATTTGTTTATTTATTTCAGGTAATAGTCAGCGGGGCGACTGAGCGTGATGTACCCGGATTCCACCTCCACTTAGGATTCACCTATTTACCTTTCTGCTCTTTTAGATTTTGTGCTTTAGATTAGAAGATTTTATTTTATTTTAGAGACTCAAAAAACATTAACATTGTTTTTATTTTAATTGCATTTAGTAATAAAATTTTAATAAAGCACATTCTCATTTTATTTATTTATCTTGGCATCGTATACGTAGAGAGTATTGGTAAGGCTTCGTGCATCTCAAGCATATTGAGATGCATGGCCGGTCATGATTCCTATTTTGGGTCGTGACAGATTTGGCTCTGATCTGATCCTAACCCGACTCCAGACCCTATTATCTTAAGTTAATGGGGGTTTTGAGCCTGGTTTGAACTGGATCAGACCCCTAGCCTCCTCTTTACTTCGACCTCTAATTCCATTAGCTTCTCTCACCCTTAGCTGTCCAATCCCCTTCCTCGATATGCGACCCCTTCCCTCTACGTCCTCTCTCTCTCTCATCTCGCTGTCATGAGAGCGAATACACATTGCTGGGTGGCTCATATATTCTTCATCCCACAATCCATTTAGTTGATAAATAAATTGAAGGGAATAGAATTATTTACTCAAAGTTATACAGTTTAGATGTAGTGTTTGAAAGCCAAAAGATGTAAGGTATTGATATAATGTTGAGGCATGTTTCTTTGCCATGATAGAAAAATATGGATCAACTTTAACCAGGTTGCTTGAAGTGCATATCCAATGATTGAGCTTGCTGTTGTTAGATACTTAGATGGTTAAAACCATTTCATGTATTTGAATCAGATAACTCTCAATCAGTTCTTTATGCGTACCACAAGTCTTATTGATATAATGTTGAGGCATGTTTCTTTGCCATGATAGAAAAATATGGATCATCAGTAACCAGGTTGCTTGAAGTGCATATCCAATGATTGAGCTTTCTGTTGTTATGATTGAGCTTGCTGTTGTTAGATACTTAGATGGTTAAAACCATTTCATGTATTTGAATCAGATAACTCTCAATCAGTTCTTTATGCGTACCACAAGTCTTATTGATATAATGTTGAGGCATGTTTCTTTGCCATGATAGAAAAATATGGATCATCAGTAACCAGGTTGCTTGAAGTGCATATCCAATGATTGAGCTTTCTGTTGTTAGATGGTTAAAAGCTAAAACCATTTCATGTACTTGAATGTAACTCTCAACCAGTTCTTTATGCGTACCATAAGTCTTATTTAGGGATTTGTGTGCTGCATTACACGAAAAAACTAGAAACTGTTTCTGAGAAGGCTGTATTCTTGCAGCTCTTTTTAAGAGCATTTTTCTTTGCTTCCGGTTCTTTCTGTGCAAAAATATTAGATCACTTGCAAAGAGAACGGAAGTTCATGATGCTAGCTTTCTACTATACTATATTATATTGATGGAAGTATGCTCAACATACACATCTCTAGCAGCAACTTATTGTGAGGTTCCTCTAACACTCTAAGAACGGATACTCCATATATGTCCCCGTACGTGTGTCCAATATATATTGAATACGGATTGGGTATTGAGTCAGTTAAGTGGTTTAAGTCCATTAAGTTAATTTATTTGACTCATTAAGCTTATTAAGTAATGCATTCAATCTTTTCAGGAGTGCTATTTCAGATTAATAAACTGGGACTGTCAATAGACTATGCTGTTTATAACTTTATATCATTTACTCATCTTTAATAATTAAATGATCTGTTTCGGATCAAATTATTGATGATTCTAGAAGATGGGAGTGCTTCTATTTTTAGTTATTTCAGAGATTACCTGTATTTACTTTGCAAATGATTGGTATAACTGGTAAACACTTTACATGGCCCTGAAATGTTTCTCAGACTATTTGATATTTCTTGTGGAGGAAAGATAAACAAGTAGCATGGTTTGTGAGAATATTATTGGACTTTGCATTATCAATAATTCTCCCTCTATACATGCAAATATATATATTCTGCATTTGTATTCAAAAATTTTTCATTTAGAATCAGCAAGCAGGTAAAGAAAACACATTTTGTTATTTTTCCAATATAAAGTAATATTAATCTAAACTAAGGTATGCAAAACTTGATTTGTTAATCATGGCCATTTAATCAAACTTGTTTGGCTATTTTTTAGTCATCTAGAGAATTTATTTTGACATACTCTAATAAATGCAGGCTTTGGCATATTGGCCTGTCTTAGAGGGGAAAAATTGCATAATTGCTGATCAAAGTGGATCTGGCAAGACATTGGGGATATTTGGCCCCAGTTATACAATGTATAAGACAAGAGGAACTACTAGGGATTTCTAAATCATCATCGGGGAGTCCTAGAGTAATAATATTGACACCTACTGCTGAACTGTCTTGTCAGGTTGGTATATGGTTTAAAATTTAATCAATTGTTCTTCCTTTCTTACATGTTTGAACCAATGAGAATATTTTCACTTGTTCAGCATATCATATAGTTGGTATCAATGTTTTTGTTTATATCAAAATTTTAAGTATCTACATGTAAATGAGTTTATCACTTTTAATCTTGACAAGTTGCTTTATTGGCAAATCACTTGCTCTACCGTATTAGGATCAACTCAAATTGAGAATGGGTATGACATGTAGTAAGATTTGATTTTGCAGTATATGAGGCTCCTTCTAGTCCCACTAGGCGTATCATATGACCTTGTCTCCCTTGTACCTTTGAAACTAGCATAGCTCCCTTTATAAAAGCTTATGATTTCCTTGCTGCACTTTTTCATCGCCCGTCAGAAATTTGTTTTGTTACTTGATTGCATGAGATCACCCACCTAAATGGGCCTTATAACTGACATCAATGATAGCCATGCTAGTGGCACGAGTCATGCTGTGCCATTATCGGCACGACACACTCTTGACACGCATTTAAAATATTTTTAATAAAAATTTATGATATTTAGAGATGTTTTGGGGTCTTTAGAATGTCAATCTTTAATTTTTAGTTTAAATATATGTATTAAAGCCTACATCATAGTATTTTATTTTTAGATTATTTTTGTAAATAACCTATTTTATTAAAGATAAAATAATAGTCAAATATAAATATTATTCAACACATAATATGATTGAATACACCCATTAAAACTAATATTAATGATTGAACACTCCATAATATGATTGTGTTTAACACTTTGTAGCTTTAGAGGCATTTAAAAGAGTTGATGGATAGAAATAAGGAAAGGACAAAAAAAGAAATAAGATTAGATGACAAAACATGAGTTAATTATTTGATTTGATTGAAAATTAGAGAATGAGAAAAGAAAATTAGGCATGAGTTGTTATTCCTAAAATGACTAAAGTTGATTGATGATGATCGATGGAAATAAGAAAAATATATCATATCATGTTTATTAAGAAAATAACTAAAATTGATTTGATGATAATTGATGAAAATAGAAAAAATTTAGAAAAAGGGCTTTACATTGGAGCAGAGATCGGCAAGAGAGATGTCAGTCAAGGATGGCCATGTCGGTGGTACCTATTAGCTTACCAATGATCTAAACATGTAAGCTGTTAAAAAATTATGGTTTTTATATTTTATATTCCAACAATCTCCCTCACTTCTAGGCTTAGGACTTTTTTGATGGCTCAATAAGTAGATTTCATTTGACTTAAATGAGTGGAGATTTTATATTTTAGATGACATATAACCAGGCGATATTTTAACTCAGAATTTGATATCATGTTAACTCATTAACTGCTCTAAAAGCTTAAATTGTTAGGAAGCAGTGGTTCTATATTTTATATTCCAATAGTACCAATTTTGAACGTTTGAAATCCGGTTGATATGTAGTCGTGAAAATTTAAAACTGCAAAATAGTTGTTCAGTTAACTTTCTCACAATTCCAGGGAGGTTTCTCTAGTCACCTGAAACCAATTATTTCTTCCATGGATCTTTCTCATGAACAGATGCTCCCACTATTGATATGAGTATTCTTGGATTATGTTGATTTCAAATATTAATGTTCTAACTTCTAACTAATGGTAGCTAAAAGATGCCGAAGAAATTTTACTTTGATTTATAACTCGTTTTCAGTGTCTTAACTTTCCTATTTCTATTTAAATTACTTGGCAATGGCCATATAAGATGAACAACTAAAACAAGGAAATTACTTTTCATTTTGGCATTTCGTTTATTTTCTTTTATCTGTATATGAAAATTCATACTGAAGAAAGTCCACAAATCTTCCTTTCTTTGATGTATAGGCACTAATTTTGTCTATGGGCACATCTCTAGATTTACTTAATACGTTGATCTCGGTTTATGGAATAACTGAAAGTTCCTTGTAACAATATATATATAATTTTAGGAAAGTCGTCGGTTTTTTCTTCTTGACTTATCTAGTTATCCCTAATTTTGCAGGTCCTTAACAATTGCCGGTCCATATCAAAGGGCGGGGACCCCTTTAGGTCTATGGTTGCAACAGGTGGTTTTCGACAGAAAACTCAGTTGGATAGTCTTCAACAAGAGTGCTCATAGCAACACCTGGCCGTTTTATTTATCTGCTTCAAGAAGGATTTTTGCAATTAACTAATCTTAAATGGTATGGCATATTGATGTTTTCATGTCCTGCCCATCTTATCCTGAAATTAAATCGTGTTTCAATTAATAAGTATAAAGGATATCTTTACCTGCATTTCCCTTTTTGATGTAGCATGCATAATCTCAATACACCAACAGTCTTTTTTCTGAAAAATGAAATAATGGTTGAGAATTTGCTAAATGTTTCAAGATAAATATATGATGTTTTTTTGCTCAAAATTCATCCCATCACGTCTATATTATTTTATTCGTATTAACTTAGCAGTTATTGAAGTTGCTTTATATGTTGACTTGATAAATGATAACCGTACTGATGGAGTTTCTTGCTTCGAGCTGTGCAGGACTAGTAGTATAGGTGCTAGCCTGCTAGGTATCCTCTGGAAAAGGGAACTTTCCCAATCAACTCCTATCTTGGCATAGCTGAAGCTGAGCCTTTTATAATCATAGTTGTGCATGATCGATCACCTAGTACCTTTTCCTTGTATCTTTATCCCATTTAAGCTATGCCAACACACTCTAAGCAACTACCTTTAATAGCCGTAAATCCTTTTGAGCCCTTATTACCAATTTATCCTCAACTAAAAATTTAACGTTTCTCTATTTACTCTAATGCTGTCATTATTGATAAGATAATGAAGCTAGAGCAATTAGGGTGTATAAGGGCTAGAGAAAGAGAGAATAGTAGATATCTGAACAGTCAAACCATCTTCAGAATAAAGTGCAATGATGGTATGTGCAGGGTTATAATCCTTAAAAATAAGGGACTCTAACATGTCAGGATATGTTTATGTCATAACTCAATCTGATCATATAACCATTATTAGATCCTTGGTAATGCCATTCCTGAGTAATTACTGAATTTTATCATCATAACAATGCTCCAATGTTCACAAAATAACATAATATAATAAACCGTTATCCAGTCTGTTCAAACTTGACTGGAGACATTAATTTCGTCATCTTGTTTAGCTTGGATTTTGTTAGCCATCCCCATATGCAAGTAAAAGCTATAAAAGATATCTGTAGCAACATAATAATCTTTTTTCTCTTATTATACGTTCCCTTTATCTCCCAATAGGATATTACCAGTAGTCATATTGGCAGAATGGGGCCTGAAGGGAAGTAAAGTAGCTCATGCAGATAAATAAAACACTAACATATCTAGGACTTCGACTAATAAATAAGTTAATAAGATAAAATAGACTCGAATGTGTGACTCGATTAGGTCTGGATCACATCATCGCATCATGCCTCCACTCACTTTGTTCCAAAGTGTGAACCTAGGGAAGCGGTCCATCAAGTCTGACTTGAGCTCCCAAGTCGCTTCTTCCACTAGCTGCTGAACCACTCGATTAGCACCTTAATTACCAATCTCCCATCACGTCTAACTCGTCTCCTAGCCAAGAACCTTACTGGCTCAGGTTTTGTCGTGTCTGCGGCTAGATCGGGCAAATTTGCCTCAACGGGCTTGGCCAGACCGAGTCGGATTTGCAAGCTTGAGGCATAAAAACCTGGTGAACTTGTGACTCTTTGGGCAAGTCAAGTAGATATGCCACTGGTCCAATCCTCCTCAAGACTTGGTATGGCTCAAAGAAGCGATGTGCTAACTTCTGATTGAGTATAGGTCGCATCGTGGTTTGCCGATACAATTTGCAGTCGGATGTAGACTCAATTCCCCTCTTCAAAGCTTCACTTCTGATGCTTGCTGTCATAGTTCTACTTCATTTGGTTCCGAGCCGCTGCCAAGTTGTGTTTGAATCTCTGAAGCAGGGCATCATGGTCCGAGAGCACCATATCAACCTCGTAGCAATCCATCGAACTAGGTTGTATGGTGCTCTCGGACTAGGTTGTATGGTGAAGAAATTTGCTATATGCTCCATATAAGATATATGCGGAAGACTAATAGTGCTAGCTAGAAACTAATGTCGAACAAATTGATAGTCTACCTCAATGTGTTTTGTTCTCTCATGAAATACAGAATTGCTCGCAATTTGTATAGCACTTCTATTATCACAATAAAGAGCAGTGGGTGTAGGAGTTGCTATGCCAATATCTCCCAATAGACGGCGAAGGTAAATGATTTCCTTAGAAGTAGTGGACATGGCTCTATATTTTGCTTTAGTATTAGAGGGAGAGATAATATCTTGCTTCTTGCTTCTTTGCTTCGCCACGATATAAGAGTCACCAAGGAATACACAGAATCCAGCAGTAGAACGACAAGTGGTAGGATCACTAGCCCAATCTGCATCGGAATAAGCACGAAGAACAAGAGATGAATAAGCAGACATAAATAGAGAGCGAGTAATAGTCTCTCGTAGATATTTGAGAATCCGGAGTAGTACTGCATACTGAGTAGATCGAGGGGCTCCCACAAACTAACTATACTCACAGCATGAGAAATATCTGGTCTAGTGATGCATAAATACACACGTTGTCCAACAAGCTAGCTATATCTAGTTGGATCTATCAATGGCACTCTATCTGTAGGACGAAGCTTCATATAAAGCTCAAGAGGTGTGTCAACTGTCTGATCATCAGATATAGCTGCCATACTGATCAAATTAGAAACATACTTTTGTTGAGATACAAGTATACCTCTCTCACTGTGAGCAATCTCAAGAGTCAAGACCAAGAAAATAATGCAAGTGACCTAAGCCCTTCATCTGAAAGTGCTGAGACATGTTTCTATAGAGACTTGATAGTAGCTGAATCATCACCTGTAATAATCATGTTATCTACATAGAGTAGTAGAATAACATATCTCTGCGAAGAAATACGCGTAAACATAGAGTGATCATGATCACTCTCAATAAAACCAACCTCTGTCATCACTCGACGAAACCGCTTAAACCAAGCACGGGGGTGCTTGCTTAAGACAATAGATGGCACGTTGAAGTCGACAAACATGAGACAAAGAAACAGACAATCCCAGTGGAGTCTGCATATATACTGATCCGCCAAATCACCATGAAGAAAAGCATTCTTTACATCTATTTGATACAAAGGTCAGCGATGAATGGCAGCTACTGCAAGAAGAGTACAAACAGTAGTCATCTGAGCCATAGGGGCAAATGTCTCCTCATAATCAATGCCATACTCTTGGGTGAAACCTCTAGCTACAAGACGAGCTTTATATCGCTCAATAGATCCATCAAGTCGTCTCTTGATTTTGTAAACTCATTTATAGCTAACAGGTTCAGTCCCACTTAATAGAGGAACAACATCCCATGTCTGAGTGCGTACAAAAGCCTGAAACTCCTTATTCATAGCATGTTGCCACTCAGGAAGGACAACAGTCTCCCGATAAGAATTAGGCTCATGATATGTATGAAGAGCTGTTAGAAAGGTGTGGAACTCAGAAGAATAGCATGCAACATCAATAAATCCATATCTCTAAGGAGAACGATACTCATGCTGAGATCGGCGAGGACCCACAGTACCAGCTGGAGGGGGTGCAGAAGGTGGAGCTGAAGATGAAATAGGAGGAACATGAGGAAAAGAAGATGAAAGAGGTACATGAATAACCCATCGAGAGTACACCTGAGCAATAGGACGACAAGGGAGAGAATCACTAGGACATCGAACAAGAGGATCCTCAGGAGAATTTGAAGTGGGCACTGTCTCAAGAGGAGACTAAGGAATGGATGTCGAAGATGGAGGCTCAAGAAAAGTGAGGTCTTCAGACTCATGAGAATAATAAGGAATATCCTCTAGAAAAGAGACATGACAAGCAATCCGCATTCGATGAGTCAAAGGAACATAGCATCGATAACCTTTGTGTTCAGAACTATATCCGAGAAGAACACACTGCGCAGATTGGGCGAACAACTTGTCATACTCATAAGCAGGTAGCAAAACAAAGCAAATGCATCCAAAAACACGAAGAATACTATAATTTGTTTTAACAAATAAAAGAATCTCATGAGGAGAACGATCTCGTAGAAGAGAAGGCAGGAGGTTAATAAGATCAATAGAGGTCAAGAGAGCTTTTGCCCATTAAGAACGAGGGACATATGAACTAAGAATGAGAGCACGCGTAGTCTATAAAATATGACGATGTTTTCGTTATGCTACACCATTTTGCTCATGAGTGTAAGGACAAGACTGTTGAAAAATGGTGCCATGAGAATGGAGAATGGAACGCATAACAATAGAGGTGTACTCTCGAGCACAATTAGACCTGAAAACCTTAATGTGTCTGTGAAACTGAGTGTGAATGATAGATGTAAAAATCTGATAAATTTAGGGAATCTCAGAGCGATGACGAATGAGATGAAACTAAGTATATCTAGAGAAGTCATCAATAAAATTCACATAATACAAATATCCACATCGGGAAAATAAAGGTGCAGGGCCCCATATATCAGAATGAACGAGATCAAAAGATGAACTGCTTTTACTATTACTTGAAGAAAAAGGAAGAGCTGATAGTTTGACTAACTTACAACTCACACATCCGACATATAACTAAAACCAAAAGAATCTCGTCCTAAGGCTCCAGAATGGAAAATACCTTTAAGACGAGATTTGGACATGTGACTTAACCTACGGTGCTACAAATCAATAGGAGAGAGAGTAGCACCAACAAAATGGGAAATGGGTGAGACAAGTAGATGAAGAGAAGAGATGTGGTAAAGACCACCAGCTCTACGACTAACTCCATCTCCTGGCTGGTAAGTGGATCTTGCACAGCACAAGAAGTCGCAGTAAATAAGACATGATAACTAGAATCACAAATGCTGCTAACTGAGAGAAGATTCATGCTCAGATTAGGAACATGTAAGACATGTAGTAAAGTAAGACGACCGGAATGCTCCGAGGTAGTGGTAATAGATTCAGACTGATAAATGGGAAGAAGAGATCCATTTGCAGTCTGAAGAGGTGGCAAATGCGATAGGGTGAGCAAATAGTAAGTATAGAAGAATTTGGAGTCATATGCTGAGTAGCACCAGAGTCCACAATCCAAGTGTCACGAGTAATACCAGATGGAGCAGGGAGTAATACCAAATGGAGCAGGCATGGCTGAGTGATCTGTAGAGAAGCAGATGTAGGGGCTCTTGGATTATGTAAAAGACACTGAGGAGCTGACTCTGTTGGGCCAGTGTTTGCTCAATCTGCTGAAGACGATTTGATGGAGCAGTATGCAAGATAGGAATAGTGGAAGGCATCTTAGAAGAAACAATAGTAGCCACAGATGCCGTCGGACGTAGATGACTCTTTTGTTCGTGGTTCTTGTGTTTCTCAGGGCATAATTCTCAACATGTCTCAATCAAATGCCCCGACTTATGACATTGAAAACATTGAGGACGAGAGCAAGAGTAATTAGCAGATGTGGCACCAAGAACCTGTTTCACCCGGGTCGAAGGGAAAGCCACTGGTGGAGCATATCGAGACTAAATAGTACGTAGACGAGTCTCCTTAGCAACTCGCTAAGTCACAGCTGGCTCTAAACTCGGCAAAGTGCCACGATGAACCAAATTCCTGCCAAAGGAGCAAACTCCGGGCGAAGAGCATACAAAAACTGGTACAACCGGCGATGCTCTCTAAAGTTCTCATAAATGCTAACAAACTGCAAAGGAAAATTAAAAGGCTCCAATGCCTGCAACTCACGCCAAAAATCTCACATATGACTATAGAACTGTTGGATGGATCATTTGCCTTGCTGAGCTGTTTAAGCATTAGACAGAAGGTGATACTCTCGAGCACTGCTAAATTCGACAAAACGAGATCAAAGGTGGCACCAAAGATCAGTTGCGGTGATAAATTGAATAAAATCCGGACGAAGAGCTTTGTCGATGGAGGCAATCAAATATGCTTGAACACGACGATCATGAGCCTTCCAAGTAGCATGCTCTTTGGAGTCATCGGAGGGCATAATATTGGATTTGTCAAGATGAATAGAGAGATCACGACCATCAAGTGCACCCTCTACCATGGCACACAAATATGGCCAATCAGCAGCAGCTACAAGCATAAAATCAGCGGAATAAGGAAGATAATCACGGACTGTATTAGAATTAGCCATTGAAAAATAGTAGTAGCAGATTCAAGTAGCAAGTTTAATCAATTAATGCTTTGCTGGATCAGACTTCAAGCAGGAACAAATTGAGATGAATTGATCTAATCAATTATTTCTCAGATAGGATTGAGATGAATTGATTCAAGTAGCAAGTTTAATCAATTAATCCTTTGCTGGATCAGACTTCAAGCAGGAACAAATTGAGATGAATTGATCTAATCAATTTATCTCTGATAGGAATTGATTCACCTTGCCGTCGAGTCCTAAAGGCTCCCAACTTGTATGTTGGTAAGCTTGCAGACTCCTTGTCGCCGTCGTCGGAGTTGGAGGTAATTGACAGCAACGACAGTGTTGAGGAAGCACCGGAGTTGGCAAGCCTCTCCGATCAGAAGCTTCCAGCCGGAGGGAAGAGTCGGCGGCGTTGTCGTCAACGGAGACCTCTTCCACCCGAAGGGAAGAGTTGCTCAAGCTATGAAGTCAACGACGACGTCGATGGAGACCTTACATTGCCACTTGAGCTCACGACAATCGATGGCGGCGAGGTGTCGAAGGAAATGAAGCTTGCGATAGTCGACGGCGGTGAGGCGTCGAAGGAGATGAAGCTCACGGCGTCGATGAATGTGATCCGTCGACCGGAGAGATCGATCGGCTACAAGTTCACGAAGAAGGTTAAAGATGATAACCTAGGTCATAGCTCTGATATCATGTGACGAATGGAAGAACTCTGCTGTACTCACATTGAGAATAAGTATAAATACATGGTTAGGGTATATTATCCCTTAGTTACAACATAGGAGTATATACATTAACATGTTAGATGAGGTCGACATCTTATTTGGTGATGAAGGCTTTGAGCAAGTTCTTCAGCGTTTAATTGATTCTGCACCAGTGTCAGCACAATATATTTTTGTCACTGCAACTCTTCCAGTAGCCATCTACAACAAGGTCGTGGGAGTATTTCCTGATTGCAGAGTAATCATGGGACCTGTCATGCACGGGACAAGCTCCGGCCTTCAAGAGGTTACTCTTCTTTTGATTGATTTATTTCTTCTTCACAATATATTGCATAATTTGAATTCTCTGCATTTACATAGTATTACCTGGATTGTGAGCTTTAATTAATTTTGTGGAACGGTAGAACTCCGAACATTGATGACATCAATGAATGTGACATAAGACCCTGCTCTACACCCAAATGGTCATCATTTCAAGCCTTACAAACAACATCTCCAATAATAGGGGTAAAGTTGCATCAAGCTTTGCCCTACCCATATCCAGCATTGGTAGGATTCTTGTTGATTGAATCACCTAAATTAGTCAGACTCTGAAATCATTTTGGCTATATAGATAGGTCCAGCTTCTTATCTTTCAGTTCATTTTTCTCCTTTGAAGTTGAGACTTGGTATAAAAGAAATTAGGGAAGTTATTGAATCAAATTCATCCAACTGCTGTAAAGAGAAGGAAATGGATCATCACTATGGCATGAAAGGAGCAAAGGATGGGGAATGAGCAGACAATTCCATTTATTATTTACTTTCTCCTTTCCTTGTAAAATTGAATTTCTTTTCTCATGTTCCTTTCCTTTCTACTTGCAAAGAAGCCAGTCATTGCTGAATTAGTGCCTTTCACTGATAATATAGGGTTCCAAAAATTTCTTAACTATGATAAGTTGTGATGCCTTAGAATCTGTTTTTTTGGCTAGTTGAGTACTCTTTTGATCTTTATATTGGGCTTTCATCTACAGTGACACATACTGTAAGCTTCAAAACCAAATGTTAACCATAGGGTGTCAGAGGCCCTTAACATCTTGCGACTCTAACAACAATCATTACCACCACCACCAAGCCAACTATTTGGGATAAACTATATAGATACTTTTCCTCTATTCATTTATATTTTGTGCAAAAATGTGTTAAATTTAATGCTATGTTGTCTCCTTTTATTACTTACTCCCACTTCAGTTTTGGTCTTTCACTCTTTTGTACTGAGAATTTTCTATCTGATTGAAATTACTTCTTATTATTTTTGCACTATTGGTCTCCATTGAGGATCTCCAACCCTTAATTGATTCTTACATAATCTATCATCTAGCTTCCAACCCCTGGTTGTATGTGATACAGACATTTATTGTTCTATATTTAGGTAACCTCATTCATCCACGTTACTATCCTCATTTAATCGCACTCATCCAATACATGCCACAGTAAGATTATTAATAGGAAGAACTGAAGAAGAGTGATGGACACCTCAGAAATGAGAGGCAAACTATTTCCTGTTTGATTTTCATGTCAACAATTTCCTGAGCTTAACATTGCCAGTTTATGTTTACATCACGTTCATATTGAAGAAAAATAAGCTACATCTATAATTGAAACAGCCATCTATTTCATTTCATCTATGAAAGCTTGTGTCATTTCCCCTTACTATCTTGTTATACAGTTATAATATTGTGATGGTAAATTTATATATTTACATTACGTAAATATGGAAGTTTCCATATCTCTTTGATGATGTAAACATGGGCTGTCTAGAATATCATTCTTCATAGGATAGAAGATAGCAAATTTTTTCCTTTCTTTGTTCTGTGAGACCTTTTATCTGCAGAAAACTAGTTCATTATTTTGCTGTGGTATGAATTCATCTATAGTAGTTATAGCTCTCTCTCTCTCTCTCTCTCGCACTTGTTTATACATGTGCTGTGTGTGGAAATAATGTCTGATTTATATGTATACATAGCGTTTATATACATTTGGGCCAAGTATGAAAAGCTTATCCCTCCTTGAATTCTAGGATCAAGGTTGTAGCTAAAAAAAAAGAGAAACATTAGGTGCAGTCTACAAGGTCTAAAGTCATTTGTGTTGAACCATTCCAGATAGTTTTAGATAGTGAAGTAGAAAACTAAATATGTGCATGATCCAAAACCAAGATGTGTCTTTTTTTCTTTCTTTAATTTCTCTCTTTTCAGTTGGATTTGGTATTTCACATCTTATAACTAGATCCAGATAAATGAATTTCAATTCTACAACCTCCTTGGTCATAAAGAATGGGATGTAAACTCTATATCATGGATTTTGTTATTGGTCCACATGAGCAACACATGCTGACGTGACGCATGAGTCATGACCCAATTCACTTGCCGAGCCACATGCCCCAGGAGGACCTAGCTCTGAACGATGGGCGTCTTGACTGTGCGAAAGTGTCATTGTAATGCATGCCTAGGAAATTGGTGTTCAACTAGCTAACTGCCGCATTGAATGCAATAGTTAGTATTGGTTAGTAATGAAATCACCTTCAGTATATTAATATCATGACATGTATGTATATTTCTATGAGCCAATATATGAGAAAATGTTTGAGCCGAATATATTATATATGATCATTGTCACTAGCAAATAAACGAGCTATCTCAGCATCCAAGTTTAATTACTGCAGGAATTTTGCATTTTTCGGAAGTTAATAAGCAGGAGTTAGAATAGTTCTTACTTGATATTGGAATGTCTACTTTTTGTGATACCTTTTTGGGGAAATTACAAACAAGATACAACTATAAGACACAATAAGACGAGTCTTAAAAAAAAGAGCATGCAGTTCTAAACAAGGCTTCAAAACAGGAAGCAAATTTAAGATAGAAAGCATGCAAGTCTCTCTTACAAACAACTTTGTGTTCAAATTGCAGAAAGGAAGTACATAAATAAAGACAAGGAAACATATGCATAAAATGTATAACAGCTGCATAGCTGAAGTCTGACAGGATGACATGGGAGTTCATTTATATGAAGAAAAAGGCAGCTAAATCAGCCAGACTGGTTGGATCACCAAATGCTAGCCTGCAAATAGCAAAGCCTACAGTGGCTATTTTAAATCCCTTGCGAAGACCGCGTTTCCACTGCACAGAAAATGATGATTGATGAATGATGTGAAAAGAAGAGGGTTACTACTACTAGATATATGTACAGTGCTTTGAAAACAAGCAACAAACTGGAAGTAAACCTATGAAGGAACAAAGAGTCAAGCACCACCATGCCATCATTATTGAAAGCTTAAAAAAATGAGGTTGACTATATCAATCATTTCTAATAAGTTCAGAAGATGAACCTTTGAAGAATTACACAAATTTCAACACTATATCAATCATTTCTAATGTCATAGGAAGGTTGATCGAGTGCCAGTAAAGTAATCTTGATATTTCTTATTCAACTATCTTTCTTGTGCATAATGTGAAATGTCAGCCTATAAAAGGGGCTGTCAACTGCATATATATATATATATATGTATACTCAGTAATGATGCAAGAGAAGCATCTGAATACTCCCACATGCTAATTATGTCGACTCATATCGACGATGTACCAAACTAGCGCATGTTATCTGGCATGGGGAAGTGCCACTCCATGTTGACCATAGTGATCCTCACGTACCGTGTCAATGGATTACCAGCACTGCTCGTTCCACTAGCACAACAGTACTTGATATATATATATAATTCATATAAATAAATGTCAAAGCAAAGGAAAGAGCAGAAGGTGTACAAGATAAGTATTTCAACAGAAACCAAGTAAAATATAAACCTCAATTGAGTTTGCCTTCTCTTGAGCATATGAAACAAGAACTTTCTCAAGTTTTGCATGTTGACCAGTAACCATAGATTCGTACCGCTGGTGCAAACCTGCAAATAAGCAATTTCACTGCTGGTGTTCTGTTACCATACTAAATAAGTAAATCATCGAACAATCATCAAACAAATTCTAGGATTGGTGCACACACACACACACATGCTGAAGTAGAAAAATATTGTGAAATGTAAATGAAGACTTCCCGACCCTATATGTTATTGAAAAGTGAAAAAACGTAAAATGAATGTTCTATTAATTTGTTAACCCTATATTATTGCATTACTTTTCTACCACAATCTATTATATGTTCAACATGGCCCTCCGTATTAAATTTTGTGCCCTCAACCATGGAAGTATGTTGATGGTGGACGGAGATTATACGGATGACATACAATATAGAAGAACTATGCAAGTTTCGGGATATATTTGTCGCGCCAATGAGCTAATGGCACTACATACTGCTTGACATGCACAGTGCCAGGTGGCACTTGGTTTGGATGATGATGTCGTCTTTGTTTCACAACCGATCGTCACTGTCTTTCCTTGATGACTTGGATCAATGAGACAATAAGTGAAAATACATTGAATGTGGACCAAAATTTACTCGACAACTGCCCAGCTGGACAGGGATTATTGAATATTTGCAACAACTTGCAAGAGCAGCATGCATCCAAAAAAAGTACGGGTATAATATTGATATATAATTGATATATATGTAGAGAGAGAGAGGTGGATTAATAGATATATAGGTTTCACATACATTTTTCAAATATTTATGATTCACATCAATGATGGTTGTGCCTCTTGGCACACCTTGTGTCGATGTTGGCATGGCACCTGGCACGGTGTGTGCCAATGGAACACTGCTCATGCCCACTATGCTAGTCCAACGCGGGTGCATACCACTTCGTGCTGGTGTGGAGCCCATTTTTAATTTTTTTTTTCTATTTCTATTATTACGATTCGACCACAAGAGTCGAGTTAGTTAGGTTGAGTTAAGTCGAGTCTAGTTAATTAATTTTACTTATTATTTTTAAATTTATATTAAAGCGGATAATTCGCGTATGTAAGCCCAGTAGGACGAATTGAATCTAACCCACTATGACTATACTCCTATAAATAGGAGTGGCCATGGGTTATTAGGATCATGGAATAAATATCGAGTTAAGTTAATTTTATTATCTTACTTTTATCTTTAATCATAGCCGTTTATTTTCTTATGAGTAGATATAATCTAGAACCCTAATCTTTCCTCCAAATCTTAGACATCATCTACCTCCACAAGTCACCCACCCTTACGGCTGACCTCCACCATCCCAAGACCATCCGCCACCCCCTCCCGGCCGCTACAACGTTTATATTTCTAGTTTCGACCTTCCTCCACTGTTTTATTAATATCTTTGCACTCTGACCTTGAAATCACTTCATTCCAAAATCGTTAGATCCGTGACTCCTTCAATTACGTGACAAAATTTTCAAAATTTTCCCACAAATGAATCATTTCTGATTTGATTCGTAACATCTATCAATCTATCAATCATCATTAATCAAATTTAGTCAAATCAAGTCTTTGATCCTCCCAGTCATTCCACATTCAATTAGATATTAGTTTTAATTATTAACTATTATCAATTAATATTATATGTTCAATGTTATTATAGAGTATTCATTCATATTATGAAGTATTCAATTATTAATATTAATTTTAATAAATGTATTCAACCATATTATATGCTGAATAATATTTAATTTGACTCTTGCTATATCTTTAATATAATAGGTCATTCATGTAATATCCCAGCCCTAAAAATAAAATAAAATAAAAATAAATAAATAATAATGATAGTAATGAAATAATATAGTAATATGTGAAATAAAATTAAAATTTAAAAAGAAAAAAAGGGTAGTACATGGTACGACGTGCCGACCACACACATGCCATGCAACAACAGACGTGTGCTGAGGACATCACGCACCCTCAACCAATAGGGTTGGGCCAATTGGGCACGACGGGCCCCACTACTGCCACCGTCTCCATACTACTCTCTCTATTTCTCTCTTCTTCTCTCTCCTTTCTATCAAATTTCTCCCCTCGGATTCATGCCGAACCGCCGCCGCTGCCACCACTACCACTGAGAGCAGCCGCGTGTGAGGTCTTTCCCCATCCTCTATTTTCTTCTCTCTCTCTATCTCTCTACGGCCTGGGTTCTCCTAATTGAGCCGCTAGCTAGCTAGCAACGGCTGAGCCCCTCTTTGCCGGCCCGGCTTCCCCTTCCCTTCCCTTTTCTTTCTTCTTCTTATGCTTCTCCTTCTTCTTCCTTTCCTTCTCTCTGCTAACTACAATGTTGAGTCGAGCCTAGCACTATAGCAAAGCGAGAGATTTTCTCTCCTTTTTCTTTTAACTGTTTATTAGATTTAATTAGACAATTAATTATTTTAAATAATTTGTACTCACTAACATAACTATTAGCAAAGTATGATAAGCATAATAATATGTATACCTTAATTAATAATAATCAAATTCATATATTTATATTCATGTTTATATATATATATGCATCTAATTATTTTATACTATTTTGTATAAATTGAAATACTAAGCTTAGTATTTTTACATAATTGGATAATGACTACTTTACATATAATTAATGATTAGTTGAACAAAAGTAAGAATCACCGAATAATTATTAATTAGATTTTGTTTATACTTATATTTTTGTTTATAAATCATATATGTAGTTGTTGTACGTTTTATATAAAAAGAGATTAATTATTATATGCTTAACTCTATAATTAGTAAACTAGGGTTCTTAATAAATAAATATAATTTGTAGTAATAGCATATTAATATCATCACAATTAAATATATCATCTAAATCTAGTTAATTTTGAACCTAATAAATTATCATATTTTACACAAATTGATTCTAATTGGATAACGACTAACTTTATACTATTTAAATATTTTTCAGATCCCAAACTTGTTATTTGAGACCCCGTGAACCTTGCTAGCGATGAGTTGATGTTTGGTGGACGAACATGAGGATGTACATTTCATATATTCTAATCGGACTATGAGTAATCTTACCCCCTAAACAGCTCTCTTATATAATGATATATTATATATTTATATATATGTATTCTCCTTTAATTTTCAGCATGATTATATATATATATATAATAGTGGATAAGCATATATTTATCAATTATTTATTAGATTGGTTTTGGATACAAGTATGTAGATATATAGAGATGATTAGAGATGAATATATTATCTATATTTTATGTCAAGTTGACCTCTTGTAAGAGTATGCATGTGATATATATATGATTGGAGAATGCATTGTATCATATTTCTCTTGACTTCTTTACCACCTAAATTTCTAATATGCATGATTTGTTATAGTACTAAATAAATGCATACATATGATATATATATATATATATGGTTGGAGAATGCATTATATCATATTTCTCTTGACTTCTTTACCACATAAATTCTTAATATGCATGATTTGTTATAGTAATAAATTTTTTTGCATATAATCTATGATGTAAAAGGAAATTTATGGAGTCCTATTGGTAGTAAGTTGATACTAAAATCATGAGAATACCCGAGTAGGCGCTAGGGTTATGAGTGTTTGATGAGATGATTATGATCACTGATATGTGATATCTCATAGCCCACGTCTGAGGTTATTTGAGTCTGATATGCATAAACAATTGGACATGTGTTTGTCAGGGCATATATGGCGAGTTATTCTCATATGATTTCTATCAACTAGTGGATATCCAGTCTGGATGGATATTGATATACTCTTTGCATATAGCAAATTATGATTATGACTAAGATACCCTTAATGGATTACAAGGTATGCTTTGAACCTTCGGGACAGATGATGAGATTGGGTACTAGATGTTGAACGTGCACGATTGTCTAGTATGACTGTCATATCGAGATGACATTAATAATTAAAATATTGAGAAATACATATGATTTTATTATCATCCTGATATACATGATTATCGAGTGGTCATCCTGCATCATATGTTATATTTGAGATTTATTTATATATTATTAAGAATTATACACTTGATTGGCCATGACATAATATCTACCATATATTTAAATATTATTAAAGATATATTTATATGCTCATTCATTGCATGATACTTTTATCTGATTCATGTTATTTATTACTTTCAGTTTGACATCACTATTTGGGGTAAGGTCTATTAACTTTTAGCTCATAACTGACTGTCTATTAACTGTTAGCTCATGACTCTTTATTTTCTTTCTAACCCCTAGATATATGTGGTACCTGATAGCGACTTGAAATATCGTGAAGACACATTTTACGATGAAGAAGAGGTGAGCTAGACGTGAGATGATATAAAAGATAAGTAGAGTTGTACTAATATTGGATATATTTATACTTCATTATATTTTACTCTTATATTAGTTATATTAGTTGTATCTTAATGATTCGTCGTGTTCTGTGTAGTCTTGCCAGATTATGTAGTCGTTTAGTATAGTTATTGCCCCACTCGTCTTGTCATGTGCGTCGTCCATACTGTGTGGGCACGTGAGCATGCACGTGGCTGCCGAGTGAGAGCGTAACAATTTATAAAAGTAATCTAAAGATAAAATATTGTAATGTAGGTTTTAATATACATATTAAAACTACAAATCAAAGATTAACACGTTGAAAACCTAAAAACATCTCTAAATATCCTAAATTTTATACTAAAAATATGTTAGAAGGTATGTCACTGGGCATGACCATTGTTGATTCTCACCCTATCTTTTCAGTGGAACTGCAATATCCACACAAAAAAAAATTTGGGCACATGTCTAGGCACGTGCACTACTGTCATTCTTCCTCTTGGAGATGGCTTGGTTGCGAGAATCCCGACGATACCATCGGGATGGGTGGTGTAAAACCTAAACTCCTTTTTATAAAAATCTCTCAATTCTTCTCTTTGGGACATGCCGTCGCTCTCTCTCTCTCTCCTTTCTTTACTCCACCTCGAGTGGGTCACATTGGTCGTGAGCTTCGTTTTGGTGTGGTTGGTTTGGTCCACTGGCAATGGAGACTGCCAGCAAACATCTCCCCTAGCCAATCGGCTTCTTCCTCTTTTTCTTTCATTTTTTTCCCTCCTTTGGAAAAAAGATGGAATTAGTTCTTGGCCCAACCTTTGGGCTAGCATTGCTTTGGGTTAGGCTAAGCACAAACCTTAGGCTAGGCATGCGTAAGTTGGGCAAGGAGAGACCACATGTTGGAGGAAATTAAAAAGTGGAGATTAATGAAATCAAATGGCTAGGCACTTGCAACGGTCAGGCGAAGGTAAATCTATCTCTTGAATAAATTTGCCGTCCACTTATTGCGATTAAAAATTACGAAAGCAATTTGTTCTCGGGATACAAGACCGTCACGAATTAAGGTGCAACTCGTAAAATTGAACCTTGATTTGAACAAGAGTTAATTGTAACAAAGCAAGCACTAAGGTCTTTGGAATTATCCAAAACAATAACATCATCTTCTATTTATAGAAAATGAAAGGACACCAACTAAAAGGTGCCAATAGTTAGATAACTAAAAAATAGTTATGGTAGTTAAATAACTAGAAAGTAGTTAGATAACTAACAAATAGTTATAATCATGAAAATGTGTAGTAGAAGGGTTTTTGGGTGGTGGATGATTTGGAGCTTTGCTCTCGGGCTAGAGTGGTGTTCATGCTGTAAATTAACGAGTTAGGTGTTTGACGGTGGAGAAGACTGGAGATCGAGATTGGTAGCTACTTATTGGTAACTGCACGTATCTTTTCCTTTGCAAATTGTAGCTAGGTAGGGTGCACGAACTTTAAGGAATGAGTGGAGTACGGGGTGGAAAGATCAAAATTGTGCTTGAAGTTCCAACTTTTTAAAAGTCAAGATCGAGGGATACATGCAGATGAAGCTATGGTAACTAAACTTTAGCCTAACTAAGCTATGTCAGCTAAATAACAACGTTTCAAAGATCTCTCTATATTGACCGATTTATGCTGGAGCTCCACCAACAGAGTTCACATTGGCTAGAAAAAATAGATAAATTGAAAAAGGTTTGGCGAAGGCTCCATTTACAACTCGTGCCACCTTGGTTGACAATCTTATCCTTCCAAGTGTTTTCTTCCACATGCGCGTCGTTCGATCGTGGCCTCGTCGCCAACTTAGGTTGTGACCCAATTAAATGAGCAAAAATTTATTGTTAATTCTAGAAATTGTATTATTGTTAAATAAAATTATAAAAGTTATTTATGAATAAAGGTGAAGATTTATACTAGTACCTGGACTAGGAATTTGAAATTATCCTATGCGAGCCAGATGAGTTGATTTACCCACGTATTTATCTTGTATTTTATACTATGATTCCATTGTATTATCTTTCTGCAACATCATACTTCGTGCGTTATTATATCTTTATGCTCTGTTTACTTTGTGTCATACTTCACTTCATGCAATATTATAGTTCATACAATGTTAATCTTCGTGCAAATAACAAATATATCGAATGAGTTGCTAGCAGATTAAGTAGGTAAGACTTTGAGAACATACTCAGTCTAGATATTATTCGTGCATTTCCTTATGGTGACTCAAGTCTACTTTAAAGTCCAGGGGATATACCTAATCCTAATCATATAGTGATCCGTTTAGGTGACTGGCGAAGTAAAGGAACAATCCTAGACTAGACAAAATCTCTCTGAGGTAATTCTAATCTCTCTCAACAATCAGAAGAAAAGACGTGGTGCATTTATCACATACCAGATTAGCTATAAGGAAAATATTTGAGTGTCATCTTGAGGTAACTTGGATCCAAAAGCATAGACTCAAAATAAGAAATATTACAATTATTGAGAAACTCCGCATAATGCAATTGAGCACATTATCAATTGATTATTTGTATTATTGTTACTTTCGATTTATTATTCACAGTGTGAGCATGTTGGTTATTATTATAAATTGTCGAACTTTGATTTTTATGTCATGTTGTATAAATTTTGGTTTTACTGGCTTATGGGTGAATTTACCCACTGAGCTAAAGTTGTTAGCTCATTAAACTCCTTTAATGTTTTAGATACTGATCATCATGGTGAATAAATGTGGTGCACTGGGACTCATTTGCTACTTAGAATTTTGGCTTTCCACCTTCAGTTATAGTAGCAATTTTAGTTTCAATTTGAAAAACTAGTTGCCCTAGTTTTATTTGGAAGTCATTGGTTATATGATTTGAGTATCTTAATCTTTAGGAGTTTTTGATTGGGAGTTATTAAATAAATTTTGGGTTTCTTTATATTGTAGAGTTAGATAATTATTATTAAGGCTTTGTATATCTTAAGCCTATAGGGATACATGACAGGTCATGATTTCGAAATCAGAACGTGACACAAATCATGAGTTTGAGACTTTATTCTTAGATAACACCATAAGTTAACTATTAATAATGAAAATATATTACCAGAAGAATATTCCATTAGTATTTATACACTACTATCTATCTGAAAGGGGCTACCTCTTAAAAATGGCTAAATTACATTTTTGTCCATGGAATTATGACTTAGTATCACATACCATGCACCTGGTGAACTATCTAAAACCATGGATGGTCATGATGGTCGGCACTTGTCGTGCCAGTAATGGCACGAGACTTGGCACGAGGTATGCCAGTGGCACACCCCCGTGTTGACCCGTGTTGAGCGGTGCCGACCGGCACGGGTGTGTGCCAAGTCGTGCCGGGCTGACACGACTATGTGCCGTTCAGCACAACCCCCTGCCAGTCATTGTGCCATATGGAGCAAATTTTTTTCCTATTTTCATCAGTTATTTATTAAATCAACTGATCAATTGATTATTTAGAAAGCTTAGATAAAATTGATGATAATGAGACTAGAGATGATAATGATGATGGTGATTGTGATGGTCATGGTCATGGTCATAATAACGAGACTCGGTCTGGTGGCGGTGATAATGGAGATGAAACATGCGTCCCTATTATACAATATTCTTAGAGAGGTATTATTTTTTCAGATGACTTGAGTTTGTAGGTAGCAAGACATTAAGAGATGTGCACCCACAGAATGATAAATTCATCATAATTACCATCATATCAACCACACCCACCAGAGCCACAACACCATTATTATACTCTATATCTACAATCTGTATATGCTTATCGTATGTCTGTGCCTGTGCCGGTGTCGCCCATTCTCGTGCATGTTTAATATCCATATCATATCATAGAAGAATTATAAAATTTCTATTTGTATGAAGACTATGTGAAGCATTACAATTAGCAATACTATCAGTGAATAAGTTTTGAAAAATATCGATAGTATTTAATATAATATTCTCGTGTTATTCTTGTGCTGACAAATGAAGTATTTGATTCTCCTCGTCATTTTACGTTCAACTAGATATTAATTTTAATTATTAAATTATTATTGATTAAATTGTGTTCAGTTATATTATGGAGTGTCCAATCATTAATATTTGTTTTAATGAATGTCTTCAATCATAGTATGTGTTGAATAATATTTATATTTAACTTTTGCTTTATCTTTAATAAAATGTCATTTATAAAATAATCTAAAGATAAATATTATAATGTAGGTTTTAAACTTTTAATACATATATTTAAACCAAAAACTAAAGATTGACATATCAAAGACTAAAAAATATCTTTAAATATTCTAGAAAATTTATTAAAAATATTTTAAATGCGTGCCAGCAGCACGGCGGGGCGTGCCGAGGCGTGCTGATGGTGGCACGACCATCGTTGTCTAAAACATTATCCACCCCTCTGTAGGGCTGCAATTATTCTGTTTTGATAGTATACAAGGTGAATTGTATGCTTTTATTTTTCAGGGGGTGCAATGTGAATATGTGATAGAGGTGAAAGTATAATTTAGCATAAAGAATGAAACAAAAAATAAGTTTGATTAGGAAGGAATAATCTATTTTTGATAACTTTCCTTCAAATTAGTCAACAAAGGGTGTTTTTTGAAAATAAAGCCCAAAATATGGGGCTTCAAATATAAATACTGAGACAGCAGGATAGAATGAAGAATCATAAGTTCATGATAATACCCTATATATTATGTATGTACCAAATGTAAGCATATAAGAAATATAATTTAAGGTGCACCAAGAAAGAATCCTAAAGGAACCATAACACATTGTGGTAATCTAATCCCAATAAACTTAGTGATAATGTAGATCCATGGAAAATAGCCAAAATCATCTAAAGTCACAAACGTTGGAATTTGTAGAATGTACCTAGAAGCATGCATATATATATGTAGACACACACACACACACACAAACATCAAAAACTGTGCTGCAGAAAAGTTTATATAACAGTGGCTATATGTCATGAAGACGAGACAAAATTTAACATCAACCCACTAGCAGAAAAGCAATTCATATTTTGTAATATTTCAAGAAATTAACGTACCTGCACATGAATTGTCAAACTTATCCAAGTAAGGTTTAACCACAATATTGACAGAGTCACTAGGACTCCTCGCACTGTTTAAGGCAGCATCAATTTCATCCTTACTCGAGACAAAGATTTCAGTAGGGAGAGTTTGCAACATGGCCTTACATATAGGTTCCAAGAGCTGCAAACAAGAATAATTAGTCAGCTAAAGGAATTATATTAATATAAATAAATGTGTATGTGTATATGTACATAGTATTACTACAAACTTTAACTTGCTGAGAAAACATCAGATTTTAATCAAAAACAAAAATTGAATCTTAGATAATCAACTGAAGATCAATACCATTAATTCGGATGAATACTATGTAAAGTACCTATAAAACAAATAACCGTTCCATTTGAAGGATTTCTTATGTAATACGAAGTTACAAAATAAGATTATTCCAACAACTTCATAATCCTAACAATATGCACAGCTCATTTTTCTCAACATCTACGTGCAGCTCATTTTCTTCAACAGCATGACACATCCATATCTCAAAACTAAATTAAGTTATTGCTTTAAAATTTTTTTAGACTTTTAGTGATGTAGATCAGATATTCATGGTGGATCATCAACTTGTGTGTATAATGCGTCATATTGTTCCAAAGTCATCAGTGAGGGAACGAAGTCCAACCAGCAACTTGAGATGGTATTTGTTGAATTGCCTGATACCTGATTATATAGTTGTTGAGTTTCATGGTTTATTTTAGTATTTCAACTCATATATGTTAGTATAATATATAATAGCACGGCGAGTTCTACTCTTATATTCAAGTTTGATTGGACAAGGACTTCACAACAAGAGGGTATGCATCTTCTTTCTTTTCTTTTGTCCTTCCATCTCAGAAGTTTCTCCCAGTGCAAAATAAGTTGCCTGTTGTATCTGACTTATCAAAAACTGTAATGGCATAGCTACAAACTATTCTAATGGCCTATTAGTTTCTATCTGAAACCAGCCAACAGACTGCAGGTGATCAATCTGTCTACTGGTAATTTTCACTAATTTGAATTTTTTTTTCTTCAATTTCCCTAACTGTGTGATATATGGATCTCTATTTTGCTCCATTTCTTCCATTGACGTGCAGAACTTATAAATTATACTTTAAATATGAAGTCAAATATCTACCTTTTGAGTCCATGAAATGAAGCATCAGAAATGGTGTTGGAGACATGACGGTAATTCCGAAAATGGAGAAAAAATCATGAAAAATTATAAATGATCATTCCGAAGGATTCCACATTTATCCCTTTCCTCTCCTCCTCCTCCCTTCTCTCTTTTGTGGTAGATTCCACACTTTCTGCTCTCTCACTCGCAGTTGGGTTGTTTTCTTTTCCCCACAACTAGGTACTCTTGATTTTCCTTCCCCCAAGGCTTGATAGATTATCTTCTATCTTTTTTTCATCTATCTAGCTATGCTAGTATGAAAAAAAGGTATTTGGAGGAGAAAAAGAACTTCATAAATGCTCTATCTTTTTTCCTTAGGGGTGAATATAAGTACCTCTCTAACTTTTTCTGTATCGGCATATTTTCTTGTCCTCAGCACATATCAATTTGGAGCAAGTTCAGAGTGGTATGCATTGTTACGTTTTTGGCACACCATTAATATATTTTTAAGGTTAATTAGAAACTAGTTGAACATAGAATAACAGAAAGGATCAAAGAGTTCATTTTTGTCGGTATAAAATTAACACAACAGTGTTGTATAAAATATTGTTAATAATCCTCAAAACTCATCTATTAATAATATTACTTATTATAACGTCTTACATACTCTTTATACAAATATGGAGTTTCTAATTCTCGTATGATGTAACGCACTGGAACGACTGACACATACACACACTATATGCAAGCTGCAAATATGAAGCATAATAAGCGTGTTGTGGTTCTGGAAGGTCTAACTGATATGATGACATTGACGATAATAAATTCATATTATCCTATGAGTGCACGACACCTGATGTCCTGCTACTCATAGACCCAAGTATTTTTCGCATTCAACTGTAATCATGTTGAGCTTGAATTGATTCGTTTGATGGAATTTGAGAAATAAATCTTGAAGTCTTAAACATAATTGATTCTCACAATTCATTAGCATGTCTAGATCATCGAGGCATTAAGCATAACATAACAACCTTAATGTAAAGATAAGAAATCATAACAAGTAGCATGACATATTGGATTGGTCATCTGGAATGTACCAGCTGTATCGATTGTATCGGCCGCTCATATTAGATCAGACTATTTTACAATTACGTAAAATTTTAAATATTATTTAAAAATATAAGAAATTTTTTAAAATTTTTAAAAAATAATAAGAAAATAAGAAAAAAATAATTACTCATATATGAAGTCTAAAAACTAAAAGTTTGTATTAACTTACTCAAAACTTATGATTTTTTTATTTCTTCTCTCTCCCTTCTATTTCCCTCTCTCTTACTATCTACAAGTCAATTTATTTTTTTCTAATTTTTTTCACTTCTTTTCCCTTCTCTCTCTCTCTCCCTCTCTCTCTTTCTCCCTCTCTCAATCTCTCTGCCACAAAGCAATTTTCTCTCTCTCTCTCTCTCTCTCTCTCTCTCTCTCTCCACTCTCTCGTCTCTCCAACTCACTCTCTGTGATTGCAGAGAGTGAGATAGAGGTCGAAGAGAGAGAGGGAGAGGGACGAAGAGAGATGAGAAAGAGAGAGGAGAGGTGGTTCGTCAAAGAGAGAAAGAGAGATGGGTGTCAAAGAGAGAAAGGAAAACAAAATAAAAAATAAAAAAACTAACCCAAGGTCGTCGCAGGTCGAGATTGTCGGATCTTGGTCGGTGGACGTCACCAAACGTCGAGGTTGCGGGGATCACCCGATACGGCCGATACCTGGCCAAAACTCAAAACAATGCTCCCAACGGAAATGGTAGACATATTATTTTAGTTCACTAGTGATGGAAAAGTAAATTGATCAGATTCTATTGAGTCTAACTAATAGTGGAGTGATTATTTTTGAGCTGATGAATGAGATAGGTCATTGAATATATTAGTTGGACAGCTTTATTTCTTTTGCATTTGTGAGGCAAATTAGTTTTAAGTGTCGCCATGGTTTGGAAAATCGGCCGGACTCAATCCGAGACAAGGTCTGATACTAGAAAATGACAAATCGGATCTGAATAGTGAGTCTCAACCGAAATGAATTAAGTTTTAGCCAAAACTGGTGATTTGAGTTGGAAATAGGTCTGTTTGCATTCACAAACTATTAGCCCATACCCAATTGACTTGAACTCGTGGAATTGGTCTTCAGATCTATTTTTGCATCCACAAGCTATTAGCCCAAACCCAATTGACTTAAATTACGGTTGAAAATGGCCCGGATTAACTAACTCAACTCACTACCAACCCGACCTGGACCGGATACGAGTGCAAAAACCCTATTTGACCCAGAATCCAAGTAGAGTTTAAAGTAAAAATCTGAATACAGATATAGATACAAGTATAGGTAATTTTTTCGGATACAGATAGTGGATATTCATTTAGTCGCATACTCTGTTACCTTACCTGACTCGTAACCCATCTTATAATCCTCACTCCCTCTTTATTTCTCTCCGACCTCTTCCTCACTCCCTCTTCATCATCCGCCACGAAAGTCAAAACCCTACCTCGCACCCTCTCCATCTCTCTCTCGACTCTCCCTTGCTCCCTCCCCATCTATCTCTCAACTCTCTCTCACTCCCTCATCATCTCTCTCCCTCACTCTCTTAATCTCTCTGAACTCTTCAGTCTTCATCCATTGGGCACGCCCTCTGCCGGACACCGGAGGTAGTTGTGCATTTGATGGTGTATATGGGTGATTTCATATTCTGTCTTTCTTGCCATTCTCTTTCTGGAGACATGTAAATCTCATGGAAGAATTGCAGATAGATAGGGAGGTAATTGTGGAATGATGTGTGTAGAGTGTGTACTTGATTTGAAGCTTACAAGTGTTATTTCTGGAAGATCCTGTTGTCATATGTTGTTTCTTCCTTTTGTTGATTGGCTACGAGGAGTTGATGAGGTATGGAAGTTGCTCATTGCTTCAAAATTGCATCTTGAGCTGTTTTGCTTGTTGATACTAGATGAAAGAAATGCAAATAAAATGAAAATATGGGATTTTTATTCAATACCATTTGTGTCGAATCTTGGAAATTTTGGCATAAACTTCTGGCTCCTGAGCAAGATGGAGAGGTTCACCTTAGATTAGTTTCATAAACTTTTAGAGATATAAATGTGCATTCTGGACAATGTTCCACAAATGTACTTCTCTTTTCTCCTCAGTTATTGCTGCTTTCTGAACTTGTGAAACAGAACTTGTTGAACAATTCTTTGATTTTGGTGCTAGAAATCCTTCTTGATATAGTGAAATTAGTGATATCCATCCACCCCTTTCGACAAATTTCATTTGAGAAGTGATTACTTAGCCTCTGAAAAAACTCAACCATTAGATTAATTGGTTTAGCTTTTGTGATAAGTTTCACTTTATTTTCACTATATTCTGAATGCTTTTCTTCTCTGCTATTGAGTGTACTTGCAATTCCATGATTTAGTCAGTTGATGCATTGCTAATGGCATGATTCCTTCTCCTCTGTTCACATGCATATCAGGGTCTTGAGGTGGGCAACTGGGACTGACAGATTTTGGTGAATTTTTTTTGGTAGATTAAAAGGGTTGGCCAATCTAAATATGATTGTAGTTCAGGGAATTAATGATGTTGCATTTAGTATCCCATATCAAGAATTAATCAATGTTTACTCATGGTAACTGAAATTTTTTTGTCCTTGTACACCTGCTATTCAGGGATTATGCTTTAAGATTAAGAATCATTGCATTAAGATCCAATCCATACACGATCTGTATGAATATTCATTTAAAATCTGATCTGTATCCGATCTGGATCTGAATTCATACTTATTTAAGATATTATCTATATTTGTATCCATTTAAGATCCGATCTATATCTAATTTCTAATTATATTTGTTTAGTTAGGATATAATTTTAATTTTTGTTGTCCGTCTAATATTCATATATGAATCAATATCCGGTCTAAAAATATGGATTCAGATATAGGTTGAGTACTATTCGGTTCATATCCGATCCATTTTCACCCCTAAACTAAACTCATGATACAGTTATGCTGGTATTTTGCATCCACAACCCATTAGTCCAAATCTAATTGACTTAAACTCTTATGAAACAATTTTGCGGGTCTATTTTTGCATCCACAAGTTACAACCCATTACCCTAAACCCAATTGACTTAAACAGGTTTTCGTGTCTGTTTTTGCATCCACAATGCATTACCTAAACCCAATTGACAAACTCTTGTGGGGCAACACAAAAGATGTAGGACCCATTTTTTTATCTTGTTCATTAATTTTCAATTCCCATCATCTCGTCCTTTGAGTCTAGTCCAATTCGCATCATCCACCTTTTTTTTTAAAGGGTCGAGCGACCAAAGTTCCATTAGAAATCAATAGTACAGGCAAAGTCATAGGGAGGCTCAGTCCAAACCTTAGTGACACGGTCACTTAGGGCTAGCCTAGCTAAGCTATGGGCCATGGAGTTATTACTCCTACCCGCAAAACAAACTTTAAAAGTGGGGTTAGCAGAAATCCACATGGAGCATTCTAATACAATGGGCCTAATCATCCAATGAATACATTCACTGCAACCATTTACGACCTTAACCACTGACTGGGAGTCGAAGAAAAACTAGCAACAAGACGACGACACGAAATCTTTTGTTGTCTCCATACCTCGGAGAAAAGTGAGTGCCTCCCTAACTAGAGCACACGGGCAATCATAAAAAAAAGGGCTATGCTTTTGCACGGACAACCCAAGAGAGAGCAAATATAAATGCCCATGCCACCTTCATGCCCACCTAGGGGTGTAAACGAGTCGAGCCTGAAAGAGCCGGCTCCGGCTTAGGCTTTGCTCAGCTCAACTCAAGCCCGAGCCGAGCTCGAGCCTAAAATGAGTCTATCATCAAGCCTCATTCAAGCCAAGCCAGATCGAGTTAGATCGAGCTCAAGTTGAGCCAAAGAAGAAGAAAGAGGAGGAGGCGAGGCACCGCGGCGGCTTGCCATTGCCGAAGAAGAAGAAGAAGAAGAAAGAAGAGGAGGAGGAGGAGGAGGAGGAGGAAGAGGAGGGGCGGGGCACCGCGGCTGCTTGCCGTTGTCGAAGGAGGACAAGGCGGCACTGCGGCAGCTTCCGCTGTCGAAGAAGGAGGCGGGGCATCACAGCAGCTTGCCGCTGCCGAAGGAGGAGGAGGCGGCACTACAGTGGCTTGCCCTTGCAGAAGGAGGAGGAGGTGGCACCGGGCCGGCTTGCCTCTGCCGAAGAATAAGAAGAAGAAGAAGAAGAAGAAGAAGAAGAAGAGGAAGAAAGCCGCTGCCAAAGAAGAAAAAGGAGGAGGAGGAGGCGCATCGTGACGTAGGACGAGGCGAGGATTTATACTGAGCCTATCGAGTTGAGCCTAAGCAAGCCGACTCTAGCTCAGGCTCGGTTCGATATTAATTTCGAGCCGGTTTTAGTTGCTCGAGCTCGACTCAGCTCTGACCAAGCCGAGCCGGACTCGAGCTTCAGTCGAGACGAACCCGAGCCAAGCTCGAGCCGCTCGTCGAGCTTGACAGCCCTATGCCCACCTTGCCAAGCTGCGTCAACCCAGCAAACAATGTCATTCAGCATAGGAGAAGCTGATGGAACCTCCTCAAGCTAGCACTCAAGAAGTTCCTGAGAAAGATGGTCGAGCAAGGAAGACCACTAATAGCCCACCTCCACTTTATCACAGATCTCCTTAGGGTTAGAGAGGACACCCCTAAAGACCACGTCATTCATGAGCTTCCAAATATTCTAAAGGAAACTGAAGGTATAAGCCAACTGATCGACAGTGATATGCTCTTTCAGAGAGAGAATCCAAACATCCAAGTGACTAAAGGGCCCTCTACCTTCAGACCGAGCCTTGAGTGCAACCAAGCTGCCCTAGCAAACGAGCAAAGGAGGAGGAGGTGCTCAATAGTTTCTACTTCAGTTTTGCAAAAGGTGCAGTTTGGCTCGAGCTCCCAAATGCACTTGTTAATGGCAGCTTTAACTGGAAGTCCAACAATAGCCCTCCATAGGAAGGTTTTTATACGAGGAAGGAAGATTTTACATCCCTAAACAAGCTTCCGGATGCGCTTTTGATTTGTCAAGGAGGGGGAACTTTACCAGTTTTCTTTAGAGAGAGTGTCGTAGGCCGATTTACAAGTGAGAGGAGTAGGCATCCAAATCACCTTATCCTGCGAGCTCGCGGCGGCCAGGCCCATGCATTTACTAAGAATATGTCGCTACCTCGGGAGGGAATAATATTCTGATCAGAGTAGCATTCCACTAAGAGCCGCTTAAGAGATCATGCACCATACGAACTAAAGCTCTCACATGAACTAAAGGGAGCTTTAAATCCATTAAAATCTCTCAACTCTCGTGAAAGAGATTGAGAGCTCTCTCAACCAAATGTATCTCTCAAAACCTTAACCCTTCTCCATCTATAGTGATTATTAATTTGTTAATTTGTTTCTTTGCAATATGTGAACAGTAGATCTTTTTCGTGACATGTCTTAGTTTCTCTAGTATTTAAAATTTTATGATATTTTTCTTATTTAGAATTTCCTAGATATTTTTAATTATTTAAAAAAGACTGAAGCAAAAGGGAACTGATCTGAAAACTCTGAAATAGAATTAAACTCTGAAACAATTCATTTTTTCCAAGGACCAAAACCAAAACTTTGAATCATGCTCTTAGCATCAAGAACGGGTTTAAGTCTATGTTACTATGGACTAGAATTAGTTAAATGGTTAGGCCAAGTTATAATTGATGGAAGGAACCACTCATCATTTTCTCTTCAGAAAACTACACTCGAGTCAAAAGAAGCAGTTTCTGCATCTAGAAAGTTGAAAACACTCTTTAAAAATTAAGGTGAAACTACATACATCTCTACTTTGTGGACCCCTTGTAGATAGGAGCCCGTGTATAAGACGTCCTTTTTCATATGGGTAATTACCCAGTAACATGTAAGAATGCCATGGGGTGTCACTATAAGTTAGAAAATGGAGAAAAGTATGAACCCACCGCGTTAGGTCCCCCAACAGATAAATAAAGCCAAACATATCATAAGTAAAAGGAAAGGAGGGCGATTTCTCACGTGCAGTATCTCAGTCTCTAAGTTGCTTCGTGTTTTATCCCTCACATTTGCGACATACATATAAGCCTCCTCATCATATCTATATACAGGTAAAAGTATTCTATTATTAGCATTATTCAATGAAAGTTAGAAAATATCACAGAATTATTTTTGCAAGATGTACAAATCACAAAAATGCTAAGGTACTTGTTGACAAAAAGATCGACTTCCTCATTTCTCTAATGTACTTATAAGTATCTTTTTTTAATCATCTTCAAAGAGCCGAAGCAGTAAGTGATTATCAAATCCAGATTAAGTGCATCAACTCCACAGATATATGGGAGCAATCTCTAGATATGATGTATTCATTGTTGTTGTCTTGCATTTGTAGCCTTATAAGCTTTTCTAACTCAAGGAATGGTCGGTGTGTGTGTGTGTGTGCATGATTTCAATTTCCCTACTTCCACTTATTTGGAAAATATTAGTATCATCACACAGACGGGTTGCCTCTGCTGAGAATTGACAACAGGATATAAGCAAGAGATATTGCTGAAGAGAATGAAGCTGGATTAACTTACTTAGCCAACATGCGGTCCAGAAGTGATTGCAGACTATTGTTGAAGTCTGATGTTATCGATGAACAACTCTTCAGATGTAAATAATCCTTAAGAACATATTAAGGGACAAAAAGCATGTCTGAGCTTTAGGTAATGAAAGCTTTTGACGTGAATTATAATAATTACAAGATTACCTGCATGGAAGCCAAAGAACCCAAAATTTCCTTCATAATTTTGTCGCACATGGTTATAGCTACAAACTCCTAGATATATTTAGAAAAAAGACCTCAAAATGTAAGCAAAACTACAAGTCACAATAACTGCTTTGGCGAGCAGAATATTTTCTCACAATTATGCTAGAATACCTTGTATGCTGGAAGGTTGATGTTCCTGTTCTGTCTAATATTATCCCATAACCCTTTTGCACTAAAGGAAAAGCCAGAGGCAGGAACTTTATCTTGTCGAGAACCAGCAAGATTGCCCGTAGAAAATAATTTTTGCAGCTCTGTGCACTGCAAGATATAACATAACCTTCTCGCAGTGAGAACATCAAATTCTTGTAACAAAACCTTAACTGCTTTTCTCTTAACAAACACTATATTTGTCTGTAGCCTCCTTGGTGGATAGAATATTCTTAGCAAAGGGTTTGGCGGTGATGTTTGGATCTGATTATATTTTGGTTAATACTTGCTAAAACCTTACAATCCTGAATGCAAAGTGTGATAGTACTGCCATGTAGTAGAGCGGTGTATCTAGTAGTAGCTGTTAAATGCCTCTCTGATCATCATGGCATTACAACTATATTGTAAGAGAGTTCATCACCCATTTCATGACACAACTAGCACAAACTTTTTGTATTATCTATAACAACCAAAAATTTTAAAACGTAAATAAATATATAAAATAGAAATAAATATTTAGATAATGGGGAATTTCATTTTATCTTTTATATTTTAGAATTTTTATTAAATTAAATTAAATTTTAAAGTATATATTTAAAATATTAGAATCTTTATTCAAATAAGACTCTTACTATATTTTTTTTAATTATAAAAGGGGGGCCTGTAAGAAAACCCTAGAGGGAATTTGAGAGAAAGTAAGGGCGGACTGTAGCATAGCTACAGTGCCGAGAAAAAAAAAAGAAAAAAAAGGAAATTATTCTTAAGAGAAATTAGAGATTAGAGAGAAAAGAAAACTTATAGAGAAAGAGAAAAGAGAATAGATGAAAAAAAAGAGCTTATCATACCAAAGAGAAAAGAAAAGAAAAGACAATCACGAAGCGTATTGGAATCCGTGCAAATTATGATTAGAATGTGAAAATTAAAATATTTTTAAATTGAGCAATCAAGACAAGTTCCTACTCATATTTTTTATTCTTATCATGTTTAATTTTAAGAGATAATAAATTATGATACGAGGATGTCAAATATGTAACATGTATAGGAAAATTAAGAAATTTGTTGTTTTAAGGATTTTCAAGAAAAATTAGAAATGTTAAGATTATTTGCATTTTATATAAAATTCAGATTTATTATTTTCAGAATTAAAAAAAAAAGGATTTTATTGTTTATATTTTTAGATTTCTGAAAATATTTAATATTTATCTTTAATGTAGAAAATAAGATATAAATTAGGAATATTTTAATTTATATGAATTTCGGATTTCTGAAAATAATTAATATTTATTTTTATTCCAGAAAATAAGATATAAATTGGAATTACTTCAATTTAAAGGATTTTCGGATTTGTAAAATTATTTATTATTATATTTTATTTTCAGAAAATAACAGAGGAAATCTTTATGCTAATATATTTTATTTTCAGAAAATAAAATATAAGAGATCTTTATTAAAAGAAAGATTTTTGAAAAGATGATCACAAACAAAATATTATTTTGAGATGTGAAATTTTATAAGATCAAATGTTAGATTATTATTATTTATGTTTTCTAAGTTATTAAGAATGATTTATATATATATATATATATATATATATATATATATATTAGAGAAAATAATAGTATTTGGATTTATGGATTATTCATGCATATATTGTATTTAAAGAATTGAGCATTTTGATGATTGAGGAATTTAATACTTGAATTTCAGAATGAATCAGTATAATTGAATACTGATAAAAGTAAAATCTGGAATCTAATTTATTTTCAAGAAGATAAGTCCAAGAAAAATATTCTTGAAATGTAACCTTGCAATGTGCTACCAAGTGACTGGCAGGATTAGAAAAAAAATTCCTGAATTTTTATCCTGGTGACTCTAATCTTACTCAACAGCTAGTAAAAAAATTGCTAGAGCACTAGAGAGTACCAACTATGACCCTAGATGGATCGACTATCTAAAGAGTCCCTCGCATCATCCCGATAGTGACTAGGTAGTGCGATGTGGCGACGGGTGAGAGTACTCATTAATGAGACAATATAACATTTTATCAATTTTGGCGAGTTTTCATGATAGTACACTTTTGACAGAAATTGACTGTTTTTATATTGAATTATTCAAATTGAGACATTATGAATGATTTATGATTCAATTTTCATGATAGTACACTTTTAGCAGAGATTGATTCGTTTTATATTAATTTATTCAGATTGTGTTAATTAGAATAATTTCTAATTCGATTTCCATGATAATACACTTTAGTAGAGATTGATTTGTTTTATGTTAATTTATTCAATATGAGATAATATGAATAATTTATGATTTTAATTTAACATATATGAGTTTTGAAATTCAGTATAAGAGACAAGAAAATTATTTATTTTCTAAGACGGTTTATATGTATAATTATAATTCTTTTTCTGCTACTATATATATCATATGTTGATATTTGTCATTAAACATATTCTTAATTGAGTGGGTTACTTGTTGGGCGTCTAACTCATGAGGACTTGTTATTTTGCATGAATTTAAAAAGCCGTTTAGTGAGGACTCTGAAGGCTGAGTACCATGTCCGTTATGTCAAACTATTTTAGAATTTGATTACTATTTGGGCTTTTATGTTTTCTCTAGGTTTTATCCTAGAGATTTGGGGCCATCATGTTTTTGGATCGAGGCGTGACATTATCCATAAAACATGGTTATTCTTATAGTAGTCATATCAATTTTCTCTTTTAAGTGTTGTAGCCCAACAAGGTCTTGAGGGGTTGAAATGGAGAGACAAATAAAGAAAGGACATAGTGGTCATTTAATTATATGACAAAATTTTGCTTTGACAGCTCTATCCTAATTTCCAAACAACTTTTTTTTGTAATATCAGTATCCCATGTAGATGCAAGTAGATGTAGCAAAAAGAGCATTGGGTATGCCTAAATTTATCTATCTGTGGGTTTCAAAGATTGGAAAATTCCACTAACACCAACTGGCCATTTTCTGCATTAGCTAAACAAGACAAACCATTCGTAGCCCAATAGCAACAATCAGTTAAATATTAGCACAAATATCAAAACTAACTACATACCTTTTCTTTGAAAGCTTTTTCTTCACATTTGCGTGGTAAAAACACAGCAGACACCTTCACATTAAAGAAATCACATGAAAATTTATGGGACTATTTACACAAGCACGCATAAATGAATTCTAGCACATGATACCTATTTATTGGTTACATTGCACACTACCATCAGATTTAAAAATTGGAACGAATAATTGTAAAATCAAGTTAATTTTAGGTATAGATCATCTCAATTGGACATCAGCTAATGTAATCATTAATCAGTAGAATTCAACATGAACAATATTTTGGCATTTACTTATAACTCAAGTATAAAGAGAATTTATAATTTTTTTTAATACTTAAAACTAATTCCTACAAAAATTCATGAGTTTCATAATTTCTCAGAGATTTCCAATTTAGATGTCCCACCACATGTTTTAGGAGCATAAATCACCTGACTTGGGAGTACCACATTGTAAGTGAACAATCCATAATTATACAATATAAGAATTTAATATTATTCCAAGTTTCAAGGGGAAACATCACGCAACTATATTCAACAGTTGTATGATTTAATAATGATAGTCCAAGTATATTTAGGGACAGAGTCACAGAGCTAAATTAATGTCAAAATCATGCTTATATTAAGTTTAAAATTTATCATTAGACATCCTGCTAGAGATAAGATGGTCATGTTGTGCAAACATAATAGGGACATCATCTAACAGACAAGAAATAGATCATAATCCTGAAATTAAAAAAGGTTCAAGTTAGTTGGCGGGAATATATTCTAAGAGCGAAATAACCCTGAATCCCTCTCCTCTGTACCATATGGCCAACAGCAGGGACTGCACAAAACTGCAGACATATATTTTTAATATAAAAAAAACTGCAGACCTATATGTATGCAGTATGCGTGCATGCAAGAGAATACAAAGATATATGTTTATGTAGTAAAACCTCCTTAGTCTTCAAACATGTATCAACTCACCTGGAAGTAGTCACTTAATTTCGCATTCCGATGCCCAGGTTTTACCGATTCCCATATCTGCTATGAGTTGTTAATATTAATTAACTTCAAGATATGATAGTGCAGCAGCTAGAAATAAAGATAAAGAAGAAAGAGTACCTTGTTAATGCTTTCCATCACCTTTTCCGTCAAAATACCAGGAGGAGTCTGAAACAGAAAAGGAGATATATGCAGTTTGACATTCCATATGGTGAATGATGTATTCATTATTTATGGTAGTAATGATATACAAGTTAGTAGATATCTTATTCCGAATGAAGCAAAGTAGCAAACCTCATAATCATAGTCACGAATGACAAATATCACCTTTGTCTTGCAGGGATCAAGCTTTATTCTTTCCTGCCAAAAATTGCAACAGATGTAGTGATTCAGGACTATATAACATGATCTGCAAAATTCTATTCATACTCAATAGGTTAATGACTTAATATGCTGCCGTCCAGTGGAGTTTATTGTCTTCACAAGGAATTGACTTCTTATTTCTTAGCACATAAAGCCTGTAGTAAACCATCACTTTGTTGGCCTTAACTGTGCATTTTTCTCAAAAAGAATTGCATTGTCTTTTGTTCATATTGCAAAACCACATGGATAATCTTGCAATACACTTCGGACAAATATGTTGATACAAAGCAAATGGATATATTGAATATTTAGCTTCATTAGACTGGTCAGCTATTGTACTGCAGAATGGACCGGCAATCAGCTCTAGGTGACACAGGTCTATGTCAAGCCCTCGCTAAGTTGCTAGGGTTCGGGTCGGCCCTTGAAAACAGAGGTTTCTATATGTCATTCATAAACTTCCACCAGGTATATATATAAGTGATACATTTTACACGAGAAAAATTCAGTATGTATATCCATCTCCCAAACTAACCTCAATTTCAGAACTGCAATCTAGATTCACATAAGAATAGCTATCAATCATGAATTCATTTTTGTATGTAAAAATTGTAATTTAATTTAGAACCAACCTGAAGAATTAACGTAAGAAGGGGAATGTTTCCACCTTGTTGACGGCCAATGTCATGTAACCACCTACACAAAAAATAATAGATAATAGAAGCCATTACGGAGTCCAACCAAGAAGAGTAATATAATCTCACTCAAAACCAAGAGGACCAACATCATGGACTTACATGTTTACCAATATAACATCTGAAACCGTCAAAGCAAAAAGAGCATTTTGCTTTTCAAATAGTGTATCGTCCTGTAAGATGAAGCAATACTTTCAACTATCAGTAACTCAAAGAACTAGACTTGTGAAAAAAAAAATTGTATCATTTAGTAAACTCAATATGTAACTTATCGCATTATTTGAATGTGATTGCTATATAGTAAATGCGTGAGGGCAATGGAGAATCGCTGAAGTATAGGATTACACATGTAAAATCTGGCGACTGCATATCATATGGAATATCAAGTCGTTTCATACAACGCCGTTCCTCTGAACCCTAGTAAAAGAAAACGATTTACAGGACACGACAACTCTGGCCACAGTAGGGGGAGAGCCAGGGGAGGCGCCAACCAGCTTAGGCCAGCTCGGAATTTGGGCTCCACTCCCCCCACTGACCTCACTGTCGCCGCCTTCCTCGCCATCGACCTCCTCCTTCGGCCCTCTCTCTCTCTCTCTCTCTCTCTCTCTCTCTCTCTCTCTCTCTCTCTCACTGTGGTGGGTCCAGGCAGCAACGGCGGATGGCTGCTGACTGGCCGCAGCAGCCAACCGCCTCTGGCCGACCACGGATTCTTGCCTTTCTCCTTCCTCCAGGGCTGCGAAGTCCTTTTTTTCCAATTAATATATTTTAATAAAAAAAATTTAATGATTTTTTTTTTACCAAAATGGTATGCATAAAATATTATTTATCAAAATGGTAACTAAAAAAATTTAGGTTAAATATATTTTATACTTTATACTTGTGCTCTCTGTACTTACTAAAGTGAAATTATTAGTTTTTTTGTTAAATTTAACAAAGTACTATAGTTATTTTGGTAATTTTATTGCATTATATCAAAATCTGCATGTCTTCTCTAACAAACACGATATGGGCATTTTGATTATTTTAACGTTATTCAGTTAAGTTTAACGGAAAAATTAATAGTTTCACTTTAGTCATAATATAGAGACTGATTTAAGACTTTTTAAAGTATAGGAGGGTAAAGTGATATTGTGCATAAGTACAGAAATATAAAATACATTTAACTCTAAAATTTATTACCAAAGAGAGTTTATTTTATCCAGCAGCTCAATTATCATGTTGTAAATCAAGAGTGAAACTACTGATTCTATCTTTTCCACATAATATATCAAGTACTCTATCGATTAAGCATTGAGTATTCTATATGTAAATTGTTGATAGTTGAATTGATCAGCATTTTATAAATTATGAAAATTATTAAACTATTTAATAATTTATTTTTTATATAAACCGTTAAATAGTTCAGCAACTTTAACATGGCTCCAGCCCCTAGTTTAGGCTAAGGGCCGTTAAAGGTGAAATTGCTCACCTCCAATCCTCCGCCACGTGTAATGAAGACTAGGCAAAGGAGAAGATCCTACGAAGCAAGCATGATAATATCCTTCTTCAAGAGGAGATTTACTAGTTTTAAAGGTCAAGAGTTCAATGGGTTACTTGGGGGGGATAGGAAAATTCTTTCTTTTACTCCATGCCAACTGTTAGAAAAAGAAGAAATTAAATGATATGATTTTGCTTAATTGTGGATCATGGTCTTACAATTAGATTGGGATTATAGGAGCTTTCACGAATCATTTCAAAAAAGATATTTACTTCATCTAATCCCTTTTCTATATTTGATTATTCTCTTTTCAAAAGCAATGGTTTACGTAGGATCTCAACAGAGAATGTGTCACTTTGTCTGCTCCATCGTCAAATGAGGAAGTGCAGTCCATTTTGAAAAGACTTGCTCTAGATAGGCCTAGTCCCGACAAACTGAATGCGAGGTTCTTCCATTCCTTTCGGACTGATCTAAAGCCGACGATTTGCTCATCAATGAAGGTTTGCTTTAGCTCTAAGTTTATGGAGAGAAATCTTAATAGAGCAAACATTATCCTTATTGCGAAAAAGGATACCTCGATCACTATTAATGATTATTGACCAATCAGATTTTGTAATACTGCTTACAAAATCATCTCCACGTTATTTGCTGCAAGCATAAAGTGGTGCTCAAATCTTTTATCTTGGGCAGCTAGATCATAAACAATCATGTTCTTGTTCAAGAAAACATCATCTATCTTAAGCATGATTGACGCTTTCATGTTAAAAGCGAATTTGTCCAAAACTTTTGTTCGCATAGAGTGGTCTTCATCTAGATAGTCTCAAGATTTTTAGTTTCCCTAATTAATTTATCATCATATTCTATTAGTGTATCTCCACTTATTCCTTCCTAATTGAAATGAATGGGCAAGTTGACAGAATTTTCCTTCCTTCTCGATATCTGAGACAAAGATCCTTACCTCTTCATTATTAGATCAAATATTCTTTCAATTCTTCTTAAGGAAGATATGAAGTTAAAAAGGATTAGTGAAGTGAAGCTTGCCAGGTTTGCATCGACTATTTCGCATATTATGTTCGCTAATGATTTGCTAATATTCTGCAAAGCTGCGTAGAATGAGGCTTTAAATCTAAAGGCTGGTATAGACCTTATTATAGCTTATCTGGGCAAGCCATAAACTTTGAAAAATCGACAGTTCAATTCATAGTGGAAAAGTTCAAGCAAAAGTTGGATATGTGGAAGGCAAAACACATCTATCTCATGTTGGCAAGTAGATATCGATCAAAGCGGTGTTAAGCTCTATTCCTATTTATTTTATGTCTATGATCATTCTCCCAAAGAAGCTAATAGTAGAGCTCCCTGCACCAATTAGGGATTTCTGATGTGATTTTGATCCTAAAGGTTTTGTTTGGTTTGAGGTTAAGTTTCGAACTATATTAGCTAATCCTATTTCTTAGTCTTGATTTAAGTACTCTAAACTTATTCAAGAAAATATAGTATTTGGTTACGAACTAAGCTAAAGTATAATTATTACTTTTAATATAATGTGAAAAAGTAAAAAAAGTATTAGTTTTAGAGGAAAATAAATAATATATAAAATTAATAGGTCAAAATGTCATTCATTTTTTATGATAAAATTTAAAAATATTATTATTTTAACAATAATAAAGTCTTAAACTATTGATTTGTGGACTTATAGGCCCTATTTGTGGGTTTATGTATGTGAGCCCCAACCACTGCTACGTAGGCTTACGTATTATTTTTATCTTTTATTTTTCTAAAGTAATATAAGGTTCGGTGAGGTTTTCGTTGTACATAGCCATGGCAGGCTCAAAATTAGAAGGTTCGGTGAACTGGGTGCTAGTGATGAAGCTAGCTTGGAGGTTACTTGATCAACTGTCTACCCTTTAGGCCACTATTTTCAAAGCTAGATATTTCCCATCGGGCTCCTTCTAGTGCCGGAAGCCTAACTATTGTGGTAGCTAGATGTGGAACTCCATCCTGCATGTTAGGTATTAGGTGTGAAAAGGAGCTAGATGTTGCACTGGTGATGGAAGTACTATTTCAATTCGGGATGATCCTTGGGTTCCTCATTTTCAGATAGTTGTCCTTAATATCCCTCTAATATCATACGGGTGAAGCAGCTAATGATCAATAACAACTATAGTATCTATGCCGGGCTTTCTTCGTCTACTACCTCCGATAAGCTTCTCTGGAGACTTACTCATGCGAGGGCTTTTACAGCGAACTCGCTGTATAGGAAAGTTTGCTAAGGCGACTGAGCTAGCGCTTCCTCTAAATGGTTGAGCAATCCCTCTAGAAATTAGTTTGGAAGCAAAATGAAGCCATCCCTAGAATCGAAGTTCTTTTTTTTAAGGTGATTGTGAGAGCGCTTCCAGCAATGGCAGAACTCAATAAGAAATCTTCGCATATAGATGCCCTCTGTCCCTCCTGCAAGACTGATCAAGAGACGACGGAGCATCTCGTCTTCAGTTATAACCTAGCCAAAGTGGTATGCTTCTCCCCAAAGCTAGGTTTGAAAATGGGCACAATCTCTCTTCAGGTGGGAATGCATGTGGATTCAGGAGATTAAGGACTCACTTTCGCAAGAGTAGCTTACCTATGCTTTTTCTTGATCTGGGCCATTTGGAAGGCCAGGAACGACGTGATATTCGGGAATATCTTGAGGACCTCTTTGGAGGTTTTGAGAGAGGTTGATCTTGCCCAACTCCCTCCTACTCAGTGATAGTTTCCCCTGTCCTCTAACTACTCCTCTATTTTGTGATTCGGTTGGGCCTTTGGATTAGGATATGGCTTGCTTGGTGGATGTAGCGTGGAGTGTGAACCACACGGGTGTCACCGAAATAGCTCTTTGTTCCTCTCTCGCTGAGTTCCATTAGATTAAAAGTCTATCTATCTTGAATACCACAATGATGCTTTAATGGGGAGAGGCGCTAGCTATGCTAGAAGGCTTAAAAGAGAAGACAAAGTTGGGCAGTGGCCGCTTGTGTTGGATTTTAGCGATTCACAAGTGCTTGTGAAGGCGATTTTGGACGGAGATCTTGGTATCAATTGGTCTATGCGAGATATCTTTTGTTGAAGTTAATTTGTAATTAAACTTTATTCCTATAAGTCCAAGAGTCAAGTAAACAAAAGGTCTTGTAAGTCCAAGCGTCATGCATGAAGTCATGAAAAAAAAAACTGAAAGAGTTATGAATCTCAAGAGTCACTAGGAACTCTAAGAGTCATCTATGTATCTATAAATAGGGTGGATAATGAGATCTATGAGATTAAGTCTTTGGTAGCATTTCCTACTTTTCCTAAAGATTTTCTAAATATCTTTCTTATTATATCCCTTGTCTCTAACAAATTTGGTATCAGAGCAAAATTTTCTCAAATATTATCCCATGGCAGCCACTACATCAATAATATTTGCATATTCCATAACTCAAATACCTATTTTTGAAGGAGAACATTATAACTATTGGAGTAGTCAAATGAAGACCATCTTTATTTCCCAAGATCTTTGGGAGGTGGTTGAGAGAACCTATCCTGAGCCACCTCAGGAAATGACTTCTTCAAATTGGACGGATGCACAACTTCAATATAAGGCTTCTATCAAAAGAGATGCAAGTGCACTTCGTTTCATCTAGCAAGGGATAAGTAAATCTATCTACTCTTGGATATTTGGTGCCAATAAAGCAAAGCAAGCTTGGGATATCTTAAAAAATGAGTTTCAAGGAGATGAAAAGGTAATATCCATAAAACTTCAATCCCTTTGGAGAGATTTTGATAATATCTCTATGAAGGATAGTGAAAGTATTCAAGAGTTCTTATCAAAGGTAGCAGAAATTATAAATCAAATCCGAAGCCATGGAGATATAATTGCAGACAAAAAAAATAGTGCTAAAGGTACTTCGTAGTCTTCCTCCTAAATTTGATCATGTTGTTGCTGCTATTGAAGAATCAAAGGATCTTTCATTATATACAATGCATGAACTAATGAGTTCTCTCCAAGCACATGAGCAAAGAATTAATAGGTCATCTGTTCAGCCAATTGAGCAAGCTTTTCAATCAAAAGTTTCTATATTAGATAAAGGGACAACAAAATAGGAGCAAGGAAAAAAAGAAGGAAGATCTCAAAACAAGGGAAAATCATAGTGTAATCAAAATGTTGGATTTTTAGAGCAAAAATCTGGTAACTCTAACTGTACATGTCGTATATGCAAAAAAAAATTCAATCATGAAACAAAAGATTGTTACTTCATATGCAAAAAATGTAAAAATCCAAATCATTCTTAAAGAGATTGCTATTATCAAGATAAAAAGAAGGATGAAGCAAATTTTACTAAGGAAGAAACTAACCATGAGTTTTCATGCATGAATACTCAAGATGAATATGAAAATATTTGTTATTTGGATAGTGGATGCAGTAACCATATGAGAGGAAATTGTGATATGTTTGTGGAGCTTAATCCTAACATCACATCATAAGTGAAGCGAGGATATGTTTGTGGAGCTTAATCCTAACATCACATCATAAGTGAAGCTTGGAGAGTTAAATCCTCGCTGGAGCTAGTACATGCTAATGTTTGTGGTTGTACAAGGACTCCCTCTCTTAATAACAAAAGATATTTTATTCTTTTTGTTAATGATTATACCAGGATGATGTGGGTATTTTTTCTTGAACAAAAGTCTGAGGCATTTTCAGCCTTTCTCTAATTCAAAGCTCTTGCAGAAAATCAATGTGGCCATAAAATCAAGATTTTATGGACTGATCGTGGAGGAGAGTTCATCTACACTCCATTCATGGAGTATTGCAAGGAAAATGGAATTGAAAGACAACTTACTATTTGAAGAAGTCCGCAACAAAATGGTGTGGCAGAATGAAAAAATTGCACTATTGTCGAGATGGCTCGGAGCATGTTAAAAGGTAAAAGCTTGCCTAATAAGTTTTGGGCAGAAGCTGTTAACACAGCAATATATATACTTAATCATTCTCCTACCAAAGCAGTATTTGACATGACATCATTTGAAGCATGGAAGCAAAGAAAGCTGGTAGTTGATCACTTAAAAATTTTCGGATGCATTGCTTATTCTTTAAATTCTTCACCAAACAAAGATAAATTTAATGAAAAAGGTGAAAAGTATATCTTTCTTGGCTATAGTGATGAGTCAAAAGGATATTGATTATATGATCCTAAAACTAACAAGCTTGTAATTTCAAAAGATGTTATATTTGATGAAAAAATAGCTTAGAATTGGGAAGATAACTCCTCTCAAGCACCAGTTGCTTATGAGTTTTTGAACCCAGCTAGTCAAGAATAACATCAAGAAATTGCAACCGCAAGTCCAAGCTCTACTCCAACAAGATTACAAACATCAAGTTTTTCAAACCAAGAATATTCTAAAACACCAACAAGAAAGGTGCGTTATTTAATAGATATTTATGAATCTTGTGATGTTGCTTTCTTTTTTAGTGAACTAGAGAATTTCAATGAAGCAACAAAAGAAGAATTATGGAGAAAGGCAATGAATGAAGAAATAACTACGAAAGAAAAGAAAAAGACATGGGAGCTTGTAGACTTGCGAAAAGTAAAAGAAGTGATCGGGCTAAAGTGGATATACAAGACAAAATTCAAAGAAGATAGATCTATTCAAAAATATAAAGCAAGGCTGGTTGCAAAAGGTTATTCTCAACAACCCGGAGTAGACTTCACTAAAACTTTTGCCCCTGTTGCCCGAATGGAGACAATACGCACAATTCGTGCCTTAGCAGCTCAATGGGAGTTGAATGTTTATCAACTTGATGTAAAATCTGCATTTCTCAATGGAGAACTTGAAGAAAAAGTATATGTTGAGCAACCACAAGGCTACGAGGTGAAAGATCAAGAAGATAAAGTATACCGACTTCAAAAGACTCTTTATGGCTTGAAACAAGCACCAAGAGCATGGAATGACAAGATTGATAGATACTTCTATCAAAATGGATTCCAAAGAAGCCCAAGTGAACCATCACTATATGTGAAGAAGATAGGTATGAAAGATCTTCTCATAATATGTTTATATGTTGATGATTTAATATATTTGGGCACTAATATGAAATTGATTGAAGATTTTAAAAAGAAAATGATGATGGAATTTGAGATGACTGGCTTAGGTCTTATGAAATATTTTATTGGAATCCAAGTGAAACAAGCAAAATGAGAGATTTTTATCTCTCAAGAAAAATATATTGAAGATTTATTGCAGAAATTTCAGATGTACAAGTGCAAACCAGTGGCAACTCCGATGACCTTAAATGAAAAGTTGCAACAAAATGATAGTGCAAAAACAGCATGTGCAAAGGTTTTTAGAAGCCTTGTTGGTTCATTAATATATCTAACACTCGACCTGGTATTATACAATATGTTAGTCTTATTTTCAGATTTATGAACGAGCCAAGCAAGCTTCATTATGCAGCAGCTAAACGAGTGTTGAAATATCTTCAAGGAACGAAGAAGCATGGAATCTTATACTTGGAAGAAAATGATAACAACTATTTGGATTTACAGATAGTGATTGAGCTGGTTCGTTAGATGATCGAAAAAGCACGTTAGACTATTTATTTTATTTTAGCACAAAAATAATATCTTGGAGCTCAAAGAAGCAGAAGACAATCGCCTTATCTTCAGCAGAAGTAGAGTATATTTCTGCAACAGAAGCAGCATGTGAAGCAATCTAGCTAAGAAGAATACTTTCATATTTAAAGGAACTACAACAGCAGCCAACTACAATTCATTGTGATAATATGTCTACAATTGCTATGACAAAAAATCCAGTATATCATGCTAGAACAAAGCATATAGAACTTCGACATCATTTTATTAGAGATTTGGTGAATGAAGGAGAAATCGTATTAAAGTTTATCAACACAAATGACCAACCGGCAGATTTTCTCACAAAGACCGTAACCACCGAGAAATTTGAGAAGTTCAAGAAGTTGCTGAAAATTACAAATTAAGAGGGGGTGTTGAAGTTAATTTGTAATTAAATTTTATTCTTATAAGTCCAAGAGTCAAGTAAACAAAATGTCTTGTAAGTCTAAGGGTCATGCATGAAGTCATAAAAAAAAAAAAACTGAAAGTGTTATGAATCTCAAGAGTCACTAGGAACTCTAAGAGTCATCTATGTATCTATAAATAAGGTGAATAATGAGATCTATGAGATCAAGTCTTTAGTAGCATTTTCTATTTTTCCTAAAGATCTTCTAAATATCTTTCTTCTTATATCCCTTGTCTCTAACATTTTTTTGGACTGTATCAGATTGAAGACTCTTCTCACCAAAATTAGAGTTGGCTTTCCAAGCAAGACTAACAATGATTTAAGCCCACTCCCTTGCTAGATTGGCAAATCAAAGAAATCCTTGTAAAACTTGGCTTAATCCTCCCACGGATGGTTCTTGCACTGATTAGTGACAAGGGAGAGAACAAAAACCAAAGCTTACCTAGTACCAACCATTAATAACTTTGTAGCCAAAGACATAAGCACTCGTAGTTATTGCTCTAATTTATCTCCATGTAATCTTATTAATATTTGTGATGTTTGTCTCTAACATTGTGTCACTTTTCATATTTTTGTTGCCTTAGTTTCTTAATCTACAACAAATCCATGTTAACAGTTCTCTTAGCCTACAAGACTTCCACTAATTTATCGAAGGAAAACCAATTCTAAGAGTAATTGAGTAATGATTAAACTGATTTTTGGTAAGAAGAACTCACCTCTCTTTCTGTTCCATCGCAACCTTCAACATCCATGATAATCATGCAAGGCCTGATGCATCTTGCCATCCAGATTCCTTTGGTTGTTTGTCCCCTTTTTATTTTATAAAAATTATACCATAATGATCAGAAAAACAACTCAAAAAAGGAAGCATGAATATATATATATATATATATATATAAAGACTTCAGAGAAGGTCTGCAAATTAAAGAAAATGGAATCTCAGTAGTCCAGTTCCTTTATTGGGGAAGAAGATGTGGACATCTTAGAGCGGGGAGATTTTAAATAATTTCTCCAATGAAGATACTTAAAAAAGTGACGAGGAGATTACCTATTCTCATCAGCTCTCATCACACCAAAGTTGGTCCTAAATAGAGAGTTCAGCAAATAACTTTTCCCTGTTCCAAGGAAATTTACTAATACAAATTAAAAAAAGAGGGAGTGATTTACTGTATATATTCTACGCGTCATTTGGATATGTGGCAACCTCTTTCTTGATAAATCTAATAATCCAATCTATATATTAAGAAAAGGTTAATTTTTTTGTCTAACTTGTAATTAATGAGCTTATAATATAAATTTAAGATTGCCAAACCATAGACTTTGGCTCTCTTACCACTGCTTTGAGGTCTAATGATGGATACTACTGTGTAGGAAGCGTGAGGAGCAGTGAACTCTTGAGAAGCTCTAATGAAGACGTCTACTGCCGGAGCATTGAAATCACCCTCGCCGGTGATCATTTGGATGACACCACCCTGAGCTTCCATTCCTGCAACTCTATCTCTATTCTGGAACTACCTACTATTGATTCTAGACCCCTATTTAAGCAACGAACTTAGCTTGCACTATTGTGCATTGAAGAAGACCAGGTCCAAACTTTGTCGCCGCAGTTATTCGGTAGCTTGACTTTTATCATTGTACATCTCAATGAATTGATATAATAAAATTATATCTCTAGATATAATTAGGCTAAATTGGAATTAAATTGAATGGTGCATGACAAATCAACTTTTTATTAGATATTGCAAGATCATGTTTTACGCTCTTCTCTTTTTAATTTTGTAAAATAAATCTATTTGCTATACTTTGTGTTTAGATTAGAGGTGTTAATTCACCGGTTACTTTGACACTGTTGGGATGGAAAGAGTAGGAAAGAAGAGAAGAGAAAGTAAAGAGGAAAACTAATTTTCTTTTATTTAGATTGAATAATTTAGGAGTAAAAAGACAGAGGAACAAAAAGCCTACCATTTTTTCACTCTCCAAAACTGGAGAGAAAGAGAGAGAAAGAAAAATATAAAGCCTTTTTTTTTATTTTTGTAACATTTTAAATGTCTCTTGTTCTATGATACTATTTACTTAAATTTATTGGGATTCTATTAACAAACTATAGCTTGTGGACATTATAACTTATTTATATTACTTTTATTTATTTTAAAAAATATTCTTATAGATATTATAACTTGTGCTACTTTATTTTAATAATTAAATATTAAAAGAAGGGTATAACGAGTAATATATTATTTTCTCTCTTCGTCTCCTCTCTTCCCATCTCTAACTCTCTCATGCTAAACAAAATGTAAAAGTTTAAACTATTATGCAATAATAATTTTTATATTTTAAATGCTAACAAAAGGAGATGAGACTCTCCTCAATTAAATATACATGTTAAAAGGGTTTTTTTTAAAATTATGATAAAGTTCTAACAATTAGTGTCAAATTCTCGATTCTCTTTATCATGGATCTTCGGGGACTTAATTCAATTGACTTTTCCATAGAGATTTATCAACTTGTCTTCTTCTAGATATCCTATTGGTTTCCATTCTGTCTTTCCCAACTCGTTAAGGTACAATCTTTACTCTATGGGCTTCTAAGCATCATTAACTATTGGGTTTATAAAATAATATGAGTAGAAAATTATTACACACTATTCTAAAGATTTGTCAGACAGCTTAGGAATCTTTTGACAGCGATGGGGTAATATCAAAACAATAATTAGTGTGTGTTAACATACATTGTAATACAAAATAAAGACGGATAATATTGACTTTAAATAAAAAAATATATATTATCTCTAGATAACCGTCATCTTTGGATCAAAATAAAACTCATTTGAGTAACATTAATGCATATTAATCTTATTTTTATTTTGTTTTGACCTCTTTAAGATCAGTGAGCGACATTCATCCATGTTCTCTCTATTCCTTTTTCTTTAGTTTTTGAATAAAGTTTGCAGACATATAATATTCATCGAGAACCATGGTTACAAATGAAGTCCAGAGATGGTTCAGCCCAATCTTCGGGTTAACAAGATGTTGGATGGCACGACTGATAAAAATATGAACAAAAAGTTATTTATTTACTCAAAAATAAGAATGCTCTCATGGTGTCTATATACCGCTTGTTTATATACCCAGAAGTAAGCATGCTAAGTTATGCATAAATAATTGACATTATTATGTTCAAGAAATGAATGTCATCTCTGCATGCAAGATTTTGTTGGCATAGTAAATGCTCAATTTTTGTATTCAACTAGTAACAGAGTCTATAGACTAAGTTTCATTGATTATCATTAATATAAATCCGAATAACTAGCAAGCGAATTGAGTCATAGAGTTGTTGCAACTACTCGTAATACAAACCTTCACCAAGTCTAGATAAGCAACGATATTCTTAAATTCATGAACTAAGACATGTGGCAAGTTGGGATTATATTTGTCTCATATGGAAATTGTATTCATATTTCGTCCAATTGGTTTAGGAGTTGCTGTGGATGATTATGTTTGCGTCGTTTTCGTTATTATTAGAAATTAATGGAACCATGTCAAGATAAGTTAGGATTAATTGCATTTGTGATGTCCAACTCCCAAATATGCCAATTATTCAGTGGTGTATATTAATTATTCTATCGAATAATTTTTAGTATTTTTTTTCTCGCATATATATACCTTTAAAAAACTCCTCATTTGTTTGTATACCCTCTAAAATTTATATTTACATATATACCCCTCAAAATATTTTTTTGTGTGACTATTTTAAAGATGTATATCTTTGAGTTTATTGACCATTTACATATGTATCCCTCAAAAAATAGGTATATATAAAGATGTATATCTTTGGGTTTTTGACTATTTTAAGTTTCGCCACTTTTTTTCACTTTTAGTTTATTTTAAAACTTAAATATAAGACTATGTTTGTTTGAAAACTATCAACCTTATTAATAACTTATATTTAAAAGTCACTAACTCGGTCAATGACAAATTTTAAATCTTTTAAAAGATTTGCCTAAGTTTTCTATATAAATTTAATCTAGTCAGCAACATATAATTGAAAATTACTATATGGTCAGTGTTTTCTAAACACAGCTATCTCGTATTTAAATTTTAAAGTAAAATAGACACATAAAATGAATATTTAGGAGGGCTAGTTTAGTGTCAAATACTAGAATCTCTGACATTAAATTTTAGTCCAATACACGTTTGTACAGTTGCAAAAGGTAACAAAACCAAGCCATGGTTGGAAAATAGTTGAAATCCTTTCAAAGCTCAAAGAATATTGAATTTGAATTGGAAAAACTTGTGCACTTTGTCTAGGACCAGAATAGTGAAGTCCTAATGTTAATGATTAGCAGCAATAGCTCAAGATATAGATGCAATGACGAGGATAAGAGACTTTCAGAATATCTTGAGAAAATGTTAAAGCCCATGACCAGACCCATTCTTCTTTAGAAAATCTTTTGAAACCATTTAGTTTCCTTGCATCTAGTTTATAAATGTAGATAGTAGAGACTTGAGTACAAAAGAGCTAAAACTCAGTCGTCTGCTAGCATGAGTAAATAATAATCTCAAATGCATGAGGAGTACTACTACAGATAAATAAATAGAGTACTAGACAATAGAGCATATATACAAATTTATTATTTTATTACGAACCAGATTTGAAACGATATGTAAAAAATAATGAAAATTTAGGTGGTTATAGTATCATGAGATTGGTTTCTAGAGACACTAGTTTTATGTGAATTGTATGTCTAGATGAAAAAATATAATTAAAACAGTCAATCAAGATCAGAACAAGGTGGAACAGTAAATATTTGATGTTGTAATGGTCGTTGGAGGGTGGCAGACAGCAAGGGTAGTAGTGGACGGCCTTATAGTAGTAGGGTGGCTCCTGAAGGAAGGTGGTGGCTAAGGTTTAGGTGCTTGAAATGGTTCTACGATTATGATGTACTCTTATGAAAATAAAGGCGATCTAATGACTATGATAAAAATGATAAATGCGATCATAATAAAATAACTAAACTTAATTAATTTTCAATGCTTGGATTAATAAACTAAGAAGCCCAACCTCTTTATATATAGAGGTCAGGTACAATGAGTCATACTCGGACTTAGCTCTAAAGGCTTATACGACTCGAACTAGGATTTACCTTAGATACTTACATAATTTAATTAAACTTGCTTTAGTGGCTTACATAACTTAATTGAATTTACCTTAGTAGTCTACATGACTTAACTAGACTTACCTTAAGCGCTAACATTACATAGGTATAAATTAATTAAAAAATAAATAGACTCGATTCATCGAGTCCAATGTTCTCATAATACAATCAAATATGACCCGGTTGGTATCATATTTCAACAAATCTAAGTTGTAAAGAATGAAAGATAACGGTAACATTACCTCTTATATAGTAAAATTCAAAGCTTTAGAAATATTCATATATGATAAGCTCTCCCTCCTTAAACATTTATGATGATCCTAAGAAGCTGTTAGAATGCGATATTAAGTTTATCTATGTTTCTTAAGCATTTAATAACAACTATAATTTACCATGATATTATTTTTTTACACGCTATTGTGAAATGTTTTCTTATAGAAGATATCATTTGGTTAAAATTTTCGTATATTCATACTTATTTGTCGACAGTACTATAAATATAATTTTTCTATATTTTGTAGAGTTAAATAAGAGTCCGTGACTTTATATTTTTGGGAGTTGAAGAAATTATTTATTAAAATTTGTAGTTATTTGTGAAGTTATGTCGGAGTAATCTTTGATCTATAAAATATTACCATATCACCAATCCTTTGTCAAGTTATAACTTTCTACTTTATCCTTACCATTATTTATTATCTTGGAAAACTAAATTGACTCCCGTTAATTGGGTATACGTTGGTGTTAGAATTGGTACTAGTTATCTAAATTAGAGAGAATTGACTTATAAAATAGTTCGATTGTGATTAAAAGTTTAAAGAGGGCTTCCTAATAACTAGGTTAGGCAATTAAGCTAATTCTTTAACCAACTCCAATCACATTATACTCTAATAACTGAGAGGTTATTATACTCTAATAATCTTTAAGTTATTAGAGTAAACAAAGGTATCCTTTTTATTTTTAACTTGGGTAATTTGCACTAAAACCCAGTTAGTTTTTGATTTGTTACTCAGGCTCATTTTTAATTTTCTTTGCAGAAGAGTTATTTTTCCTTTTCTTTCTTCTAAATTTGTCATTTTGCCATTTATTACTCATTGAGTGCTGCTAGTACAAAGTAAGAATAGAGAGAAAATGACTCATACCCTGTTTTTTTTCTTCTTCTTTGTTGTTATTTTTTTTTCTATTGCTGCTAATTATTCTTTTTTCTATGGAAGTCTCTATAATTATTTTTTAATTAATACAATAAGAGACTAATTAAAGATAGTTTAAATAAATAAAATTCTTTAATTAATATTTCAAAAAGAAAACTTAATCTATGTTGTAAAAAAAATTTAGTATTTACTTAAAAGACTGTGAACTACTATTAGAATTTTATACTTACACTATAAATTTGATACTTAAACTAAGAATTTCTTCATTCTATTGTAGATAGATTTCGAATCTAAAGAAAAACTTAGAATATAAAAAATTTTAGATCATGATGTTATAAATTTTATCGAATTGGTTTCATAATATTCAAAGATGATTATTTTTTGAATATTTTTATTGAAACTGTGTAGAATTGAAATTTTATAGTCTAAGTACGAAATTTATACTTAAAGTATGAATTTCGTACTTAAACTATAAAATATTAATTCTGTGTAGTTTTAAAAAAATATTCAAAAGATATTCATTTGATGCCCAGATATAATTAAACTAATCGGATAATATTAATGACATCATGATTTAGAACTTTTGTATTAAGTGTTTTCTCAGATTCGAATTCGATCTACGGCAAAATGAAGAATTCCTAGTTTAAGTATAAAATTCATAGTTTAAGTATAAAATTTTGATCGTGTAACTAATCCTAATTATCTCACCACTATCTCTGTAACACCCGCCACCAAACACTTGCCCCTCACGTCGATAGAACCTATATGATTACCACGTGACCTGCTGGTCAATGTCTCAACACAATATACAAGCAAAAAGTCCATATTTTTACAAATAATACAGACAAGAAGCCTATAATACTAAGGCCACAACAAACCTAAAATACATATTCATAGCCAAAAACATGATAAAGCTCATGTAGGAGCTATAAACCATTTAGCTTAATTTACATGAATAAACTAAGAATAAGAATAAGAATTCGAAAGAGAAGACTCAAGCTAGTCTTCGCTAGGTCGGCTAGTAACTCCGGCTCATCCACTAATCTGAAAGAGTATAAAGCTCAGCAAGTTTCTACTTCTACAGTCTAAAAGTAGTGCAATGAATGATGCAACAATAAGTAAATATGAATATGTGCATCATAATCAAATCAATGCATCGACAATTAATAACCTACCATACAATCAATCTAGACTATCAAGTTCTCAAACTCGAGGTCATGTCAACACCACACCATATAATATGCATTATCTCATACTACCAAGTCTGAGATGAAAAATTATATTTAGAATTTTTCAGATTCAAGACTCTATCTATAGTGGAATGAAGAATTTCTAGTTTAAATACGAAATTCGTTGTTTAAGTATAAAAATTTATCTATAATTTACATATTTTTAAGTAGATACTATAATTTATTTGTAACATAAATTAAGTTCTCTTTATGAAATATTGATTAAAAAGTTTTTCTTTATTTAAACTATATTTAATTAGTCTTTTACTATATTAATTAAAGAATAATTAGAGAGATTTGTATAAAAAAATAACCAAGAGATAAAAGAAAAAGAAGTAGCAGCAACAAAATAAGAAACAACAAAGAGAAGAAGAAAAAACATCAACATAAGAAGAAAAAAAGAAAAGAAAAGTGTATGAGTTATTTCTCTATATTTTTATATTATCCTATCACTAAATTACAGAAATGAGTTATTTCTCTATATTTTTATATTATCCTATCACTAAATTACAGAACAACAAACTTAAAAGAAAAAAAAAGAAAAATACTTTATCTGCAAAGAAAATCGAAAATGAGCCTGAGCGAGGAAATTAAAAAATAATTTAGATTTTTTTTTTCAGATTACCCTTTTTACTTTATAAAAATTTAAAAAGAGACGTAATTTCGTGGAAATATGAGGGTTTTCTTGTCAAATGTCCTCATATATGTTGGACGAGGGAGCCCGATAATTTTCATTCCTTATCCGGGACAAAGAGAAGAGAGCAAAGCATAGAAAGCTCGCTTAAATGCTCGCGAGAACTCCACAGAGCACTTTCCTCGATGGTGTCGTCGGAATTTCCCAAGCCCCTCCCGGTCCCCCCCGACGCTTCCTCCTTCTTCGCCGGAGTTGGTCGATTGCAAGAACTACCACTACTAGTAGTAGTACCAATGGGAAGAGGGAAGTAATGGTGTCGGCAAGAGGTCGAAGGTTCGAGAGAGTTCCCATGGAGACCGCCGGCGCATACGAGCTCTTCGACAAGGAGAGCGGCGAGAAGGTCATCGTCTGGGGCGGCGCCGACGACGACGTCCGCGAATCCCCCATGCCGTCCGACGAGGTCCTCTCTTGGAGTCCTCGCTCTCGCAAGGAGGAAGAGAAGGAGAACGAGAAAGGTGAGAAATTGAGTAGATTTCTTATGCTTTTACCTCAAACCATTTGCTTACCATTAGGAAAGGAGCTAAATTTTAGAACTTATGACTTATTGGGAGCTAATTTGATGAAATAATTCATTCTTTTTCCCTAGTTACAATAACTAGGATGGTCATGCTGATGCTAAATTAGTGTCGAACTGGACTGGAATTTTATCTGAAAGCCTGATTACTAGCAATGTCGTTCTTGAGCAATTGTTGCATTTGGTTAGTAGTTCATGTGTTCTTCCTAGTAATCAAGGGGTGAAATCTTAATAAGAATAATGGCTTGCGGATTTTGATCTCTTTTGTGCATATTTATACTCCATTTGTTGAGCATTTGACAACTAGAGATTTAGTTTAATATGTTCATACATTTTATTATCTTTCTAGAAACTTAACAAATGGTGTCTTTCTGATATTATCTCCTGAACTGTTTTTTATTGTAACAGATGCTTTTGATGCCACAGGAGTTGAGATGAATGCAGCTGTTGCTGAGTTTGGTGCTAAACCAACAGGACGTCTTGGTCAATCTGTTGGAAGTTTTGGTAGATTAAAGGCTCAAAAGATAAAATCACTAATCAGAAGATCAGCACGAATCAGTAAAGAAAGCACTAATTATAACAGGGGCCGGCAAGCTGGTAATATTCCTTTTGATGGTGCAGACCATATTGAACCTTTTGAGCTTAACAGCGGAAATACTAGTTTGGGCTTTTCCCAACAGGAAGAATTAAATAACAATGCAAACAATGAGAGGGTTCGAGATACACACACTCTGCACGTTGAACCTGAAGAATACACACGAGCTGCTAATGTCGGTATGCCTGCTTCAAAGGGCAGTTCTTCCACAAAAGGATGGGGAGATGCTGGTTCCGACAAATATACTACTCTTGGCCGTCAATATCAGCAAAGGAAAACATCTGTTGATAGTGGATTTTTCAGTAGGAAGTCTTTCAAGGATCTTGGTTGCAGTGATGATATGATCAAATCTCTGGGGAATCTGAGGTTCCTTCGGCCATCACATATTCAGGTTCTTCAATTTTTCTATTAGTAATGAATTCTATCTTTTCAGGAGTGCTAATTCAGATTAATAAACTGGGACTGTCAATAGACTATGCTGTTTATAACTTTATATCATTCACTCATCTTTAATAAATAAAACGATCTGTTTCAGATCAAATTATTGATGATTCTAGAAGATGGGAGTGCTTCTATTTTTAGTTATTTCAGAGATTACCTGTATTTACTTTGCAAATGATTGGTATAACTGGTAAACACTTTACATGATCCTGAAATGTTTGTCAGACTATTTGAGATTTCTTGTGGAGGAAAGATAAACAAGTAGCGTGTTTGGCTATTTTTTAGTCATCTGGAGAATTTCTTTTGATATACTCTAATAAATTCAGGCTTTGGCATATCGGCCTGTCTTAGAGGGGAAAAGTTGCATAATTGCTGATCAAAGTGGATCTGGCAAGACATTGGCATATTTGGCCCCAGTTATACAATGTATAAGACAAGAGGAACTACTAGGGATTTCTAAATCATCATCAGGGAGTCCTAGAGTAATAATATTGACACCTACTGCTGAACTGTCTTCTCAGGTTGGTATATGGTTTAAAATTTAATCAGTTGTTCTTCCTTTCTTACATGTTTGAACCAATGAGAATATTTTCACTTGTTCAGCATATCATAGAGTTGGTATCAATGTTTTTGTTTTTATCAAAATTTTAAGTATCTGCATGTAAATGAGTTTATCACTTTTAATCTTGACAAGTTGCTTTATTGGCAAATCACTTGCTCTACCGTATTAGGATCAACTCAAATTGAGAATGGGTATGACATGTAGTAAGATTTGATTTTGCAGTATATGAAGCTCCTTCTAGTCCCACTAGGCGTATCATATGACTTCATCTCCCTTGTACCTTTGAAACAAGCATAGCTCCCTTTGTAAAAGCTTACGATTTCCTTGCTGCACTTTTTTGTTGCTTGTTAGAAATTTGTTTTGTTACTTGATTGCATGAGTCACCCACCTAAATGGGCCTTGTAATTGACATCAATGATAGTGGTGTGGACAACATTATTTGTCACATTTAGTCTCGTAGGCATAAGAGGGCTGCACATGTGGCTCTTTGGTTTAATGAGGATTTTGACTAGCCTTTTAGGGTTATTTTCGTCTTTTTTTTTTTAACTTTATTTTGCCTATATAAAAGCTTGTAATTCTCTTTTATGAGGTTAATGAATACTTTGAGAGTTTTCACATATTGAGTGTTTGTTGATAAATTCCAACGTTGGTGGATTACGACACTTCGGTTGGTGGATTCCTCGGGTTTGATTATTTTTCTACTTATTATTCTCAAATCTGCAATCGAAACGTTGTCCTGCATCAAATAGCCATGCCAATGGCATGTGTTGTGCCGTGCCACCATCGGCACGACACACCTTTGGTACACATTTAAAATATTTTTAAGAGATATTTTTGGGTCTTTGGCATGTCAATTTTTGGTTTAAATATATGTATTAAAATCTACATTATAATATTTTATTTTTAGATTATTTTTATAAATGACCTATTTTATTAAAGATAAAGCAAAAGTCAAATATAAATATTATTCAACACATAATATGATTAAATACACTCATTATAACTAATATTAATGGTTGAACACTCCAAATATGATTGCATTTAACACTTCATGAGAGCTTTAGAGGCATTTAAAAGAGTTAATAGATAGAAATAATGAAAAGACAAAAAAAAAAGATTAGATGACAAAACATTAGTTAATTATTTGATTTGATTGAAAATTAGAGAATGACAAAAACAAATTAGGCATGAGTTGTTATTCCTAAAATGACTAAAGTTGATTGATGATGATTGATGGAAATAAGAAAAATATATTATATCATCTTTGTTAAGAAAATGACTAAAGTTGATTTAATGATAATTGATGGAAATAGAAAAAAATAAAAAAAAGGCTCCACATTGGCACGGAGACCGACAAGAGAGATGTCAGTTAAGGATGGCCATGTCGGTGGTACCTATTAACTTACCAAATGATAAACATTTAGCTCTTAAAAATTATGATTTTCATATTTTATATTCCAACATTCTCCCTCACTTCTAGGCTTAAGACCTTTTTTATGGCCCAATAAGTAGATTTCATTTGACTTAAATGAGTGGAAACTTTATATATTAGATGACATATAACCAGGCGATATTTGAACTCAGAATTTGATATCATGTTAACTCATCAACTGCCTTAAAAACTTAAACTGTTTGGAAACAGTGGTTCTTATATTTTATATTCCAATAGTAGCAATTTTGAACGTTCGAAATCCGGTTGATATGTAGTCGTGAAAATTGAAAACTACAAAATAGTTGTTCAATTAACTTTCTCATAATCATATCAGCTCTTCCGTGGTGGTTTCTCTAGTCACCTGAAACCAATCATTTCTTCCATGGATCTTTCTCATGAACAGCTGTTCCCACTGTTGTTATGAGTAGTATTGGATTATGTCGATTTCAAATATTAAGGTTCTAACTTCTAACTAATGGTAGCTAAAAGATACCGAAGAAATTTTACTTTTATTTATAACTCGTTTTTAGTGCGTCTTAACTTTCCTATTTCTATTTAAATTACTTGGCCATTTAAGATGAACAACTAAAACAAGGAAATTACTTTTCATTTTGACATTTCGTATATTTTCATACTGAAGAAAGTCCACACACCTTCCTTTGTTTGATGTACATAGGCACTAATTTTGTCTATGGGCACATCTCTAGATTTACTTAATACGTTGACCTCGGGTTATGGAGTAACTGAAAGTTCCTTGTAACAATATATATATAATTTTAGGAAAGCCGTCATTTTTTTTTCTTTTGTTTTTTCTTTCTTGACTTATCTAGTTATCTCTAAGTTTGCAGGTCCTTAACAATTGCCGGTCCATATCAAAGGGCGGGGTCCCCTTTAGGTCTATGGTTGCAACAGGTGGTTTTCGACAGAAAACTCAGTTGGATAGTCTTCAACAAGAGCTAGATGTGCTCATAGCAACACCTGGCCGTTTTATTTATCTGCTTCAAGAAGGATTTTTGCAATTAACTAATCTCAAATGGTATGGCATATTGATTTTTTCATGTCCACCCATCTTATCCTGAAATTCATTATCTGAAAATTGTGTTTCAGTTAATAAGTATAAATGATATTTTTACCTGCATTTCCTTTTTTGATGTAGCATGCATAATCTCAATGCACCAACATTCTTTTTTCTGAAAATGAAATAATTCTTGAGAATTTGCTAAATGTTTCAAGATAAAGATATGATATTTTTTGCTCAAAATTCATCCCAGCACGTCTATATTATTGTACTCATATTAACTTAGCAGTTATTGAAGTTTCTTTATATGTTGACTTGATGAATGATAACCTTACTGATGGAGTTTCTTGCTTCGAGCTGTGCAGGACAAGTAGTGTAGGTGCTAGCCTGCTAGGTATCCTCTGGAAAAGGGAACTTTCCAATCAACTCCTATCTTGGCATAGCTGAAGCCGAGCCTTTTATAATCATAGTTGTGCATGATCGATCATCTAGTACCTTTTCCTTGTATCTTTATCCCATTTAAGCTATGCCAACACACTCTAACCAACTACCTTTTGATGATTAGAATTATGATTTTCTGTAGAGTTATACCTATATTCTCAAATTGATTGAAATCAGCTAAGTGAGTTAGTAACCTAATGGTTCTTGCAACAGTCACTGTGACATTATCATAAGGTATACAACCTTAGGTGCCCTACAATTAGCAATCTTTGTACTAGATTGTGTAAATTTACTAAGATTCCAAAACTCGGTATTGGGATTGGCCGTTATAAAAAAAAAATGATACGTATCGGTTGTATTAATCGTATAGGCCACTCGTATCGAATCGGACTATTTTTAAAATGCAGAAATATTTCTAAAAATTTATAAAAAATAATAGAAAAATAAAAAAAAAATAAAAATTAGTCAAATATGAACTTTAAAAACTAAAGAAAAAACTCACTCAAAACTATAATGAATTTTTACTTGAATTAGACATATTTTTATACTCGTAAATTATTACTGCAGAACAACATGAAGAGAGATATATTTTCACTGTTGTTCTATAGTAGTAAAAAAGATGAGTTAAAAAGTGGTGAGAAAGAAGGAAAAAAAAAAAAAAAAAAACCTCATCTAAGTTTACCAAAGTGTAGACTAGCCAAAGGAACTCCTAAGATGGTTGCCAAATAAACTCGGTGAACTGTGAGAGTCAGAGGAGACTGTGTGTGAGAGGTAGAGAGTAAAAACTAAAAATTTAAAAAGAAAGTAGTTGATGACATCAATTATTAATGTATCCTATATTAGATATATTTTAGATTCGACTTAAATCTTATAAAAAATTAATTTCAGCTAACATTGTTGTTTTTAACCGATATGGCCGAGACGGATCAGTCGATACCGGCTGTGGCCGAATCCAACTTGGGATCAGCCGATTTTGGGATCCATGGAATTTACTTTAGATATCTTCTCCACTTCTAATGGAAGTTCCCTTGGTTGCTTATGGTTCTGTCTATGTTTGATTTATATGATGAATCAAAACCTGTTGAGTAGCTTCAGTAATCTTTTTTTCCTGAGAATGTGATAGTTCTGTGTAAAATAGCCGTAAATCCTTTTGATCCCTTATTACCAATTTATCCTCAACTAAAAATGTAAAGTTTCTCTATTTAGTCAAATGCTGTCATTATTGATAAGCCTTAAAAATAAGGGACTCTAACGTGTTAGGATATGTTTATGTCATAACTCAATCTGATCATATAACCATTATTAGATCCTTGGTAATGCCATTCCTGAGTAATTACTGAACTTTATCACAATAACAATGCTCCAATGTTCACAAAATAACATAATATAGGAAACTGTTATCCAGTCTGTTCAAACTTGACTGGAGACAAATTAATTTCGTCATCTTGTTTAGCTTGGATTTTGTTAGCCATCCCCATGTGCAAGTAAAAGCTATAAAGGATATCTGTAGCAACATAATAGTCTTTTTTCTCTTATTATACGTTCTCTTTATCTCCCAATAGGATATTACCAGTAGTCACATTGGCAGAATGGAGCCTGAAGGGATTTCCTTACCTTTTTTTCCCAATCATAATACTGCTTTTCTCACCTTACTCTTGGATACACTGATATCTCCTTTGTTGTGATGATAAGATGGATTGGATGGTGCAGTTATAAAGGTGGTTGGGCTACGGTAGTGATGGATTTGATGGTGGTTTGGTGTACCTCGGTTAAGGGAGGTGGCGTGGAGTTAGGGCAGTGAGGTGGTGATGTCGTGATGGCGTGTGAAAGTAGTGTAGGTCGAATACTAGAGGGGAAGAAGGGGGAGATGTGGCCGACCCTAAGGGACTTGGGAGAGTTGGCAATCAAATAAGGGAAGGAGGCTGCTAGGAGAGACCGAAGGGAGATAGAGAGAGGGAGAGTTACGATAAGGGTCAGTGACTCAATAATTGCGTAATAATCAAATGACTTGTCCATATATTTATAGAGGCAAACCCGACTCCAGATCAGACTTGACCTGACTTAACTTCTCTAGACTTAGCTAATTAAATAAGTCTTAGATAACTAGGACTCTAACTAAAGCAATAAGTAAACTAGCTCATGCAAATAAATAAAACACTAACCCATCTAGGACTTCGACTAATAAATAAGTTAATAAAATAAAATAGACTCGATCTATCAAGCCCAATGTCCTCTAATGTGTGACTCGATTAAGTCTGAATCACATCAAATCACATCACAGCATCATGCTTCTACTCACTTTGTTTCCAAACTGTGAAACCAGGGAAGCGGTCCATCAAGTCTGACTTGAGCTCCCAAGTTGCTTCTTCCACTAGCTGCCAAACCACTCGATTAGCGCCTTAATTACTAATCTCCCATCATGTCTAACTTGTCTCCTAGCCAAGAACCTTATTGTCTCAGGTTCTGTTGTGTTTGTGGCTAGACCGGGCAAATTTGCCTCAATGGGCTTGTCTAGACCGAGTTGGGCTTGCAAGCTCGAGACATAAAAAACCTGGTGAACCTGTGACTCTTTGGGCAAGTCAAGTAGATATGCCACTGGTCCAATCCTCCTCAAGACTTGGTATGGCTCAAAGAAGCGATGTGCTAACTTCTGATTGAGTATAGGTCGCACTGTGGTTTGTCTATATAATTTGCAGCCGGATGTAGACTCAATCCCCCACTTCAAAGCTCCTCTCCTGATGCTTGCCGTCATAGTTCTACTTCATTCAGTTCTGAGCCGCTGCTAGGTTGTGTTTGAATCTCCAAAGCAAGGCATCACGGTTCGAGAGCACCATATCGACCTCGCAGCTATCCGTCTAACTAGTCAATTATAGGCTTGCAATGTAGGTGGTGCATTCTTATAAACCGCCTCAAATGGAGTTATACGAGTGACCATATGGTGTGTTGTGTTGTATGGTCACTCAGCCCAAGGCAAGTAGATGAGCCACTCCTTAGGTCTCAATCCCTAGTTGAAGATGGATTTTACTCATTCTTCTATAATGGTGTGGTTTCTTTCAGATTAATATTTTGTAATATCAAATTATATTGGAAGATCATATGTTGATTTCCTCATTGTTCTAGAGATTTATGTTATGTCTTGTGAAGAAATGATTGCTATTGTCTTATTTCTCTTCTTTTTACTGCCGATTTGAGGGCACAAATATCTGTTTCCTGCAATAATTTGCATCAGGAAACCACAGAGCCGTTCTTTGCTTAAATTGTCATGTCAAGTACTTCTTCCCTCTGAATTGACACTGCATTTGCATGTTTCCAGTATTGTGTTAGATGAGGTCGACATCTTATTTGGTGATGAAGGCTTTGAGCAAGTTCTTCAGCGTTTAATTGATTCTGCACCAGTGTCAGCACAATATATTTTTGTCACTGCAACTCTTCCAGTAGACATCTACAACAAGGTGGTGGGAGTATTTCCTGATTGTGGAGTAATCATGGGACCTGGCATGCACCGAACGAGCTCCGGCCTTGAAGAGGTTACTCTTCTTTTGATTGATTTATTTCTTCTTCACAATATATTGCATAATTTGAATTCTTCTTTGCATTTACCTGGATTGTGAGCTTTAATTAATTTTGTGGAGCAGTAAACTCTGAACATTGATGACATCAATGAATGTGACATAAGACCCTGCTATACAAAATGGTCATCATTTCAAGCCTTTCAAACAACATATCAATAATAGGGGTAAAGTTGCATCAAGCTTTGCCCTACCCAGATCCCGCATTGGTAGGATTCTTGTTCACTGAAACACCTATATTAGTCAAACTCTGAAATCATTTTGGCTATATAGATAGGTCCAGCTTCTTATCTTTCAGTTCATTTTTCTCCTTTGAAGTTGAGACTTGGTATAAAAGAAATTAGGGAAGTTATTGAATCAAATGTTATCCAACTGCTGTGAAGAGAAGGAAACACCTATATTAGTCAAACTCTGAAATCATTTTGTCTATATAGATAGGTCCAGCTTCTTATCTTTCAGTTCATTTTTCTCCTTTGAAGTTGAGACTTGGTATAAAAGAAATTAGGGAAGTTATTGAATCAAATGTTATCCAACTGCTGTAAAGAGAAGGAAACAGATCATCACTATGGCATGAAAGGAGCAAAGGATGGGGAATGAACAGACAATTCCATTTATTATTTACTCTCCTTTCCTTGTAAAATTGAATTTCTTTTCTCATGTTCCTTTCCTTTCTACTCACAAAGAAGCCAGTCATTGCTAAATTAGTGTCACGCCCTGTTCCGGGAACATGATGGCCGTGAATCTCTAGGATAAAACCCGGAGAAAACACGAAAGCCAAAATAATAATCAAATCCTAAAATAGATTGACACAGCGAAAACGGTACTCAGTTTTCAGAGTCCTCACTAAACGGCTTCTTAAATTCCTGCAAAATAATAAATCCTCATGAGCTAGACGCCGAGCAAGTAACCCACTATCACGATCCGAAATAGGAATCATGACCGGCCATGCATCTCAATATGCTTGAGATACACGAAGCCTTATTAATACTTTCTATGAGTACGATGGCAAATAAAAAAAAAAAATAAAGATCTATTTTATTAAATTTAGAACTAATTGCAATAAACATAAAACAATGTTATTGTTTTTGAGTCTCTAACGAAATAAATAAATCTTCTAATATAAAGTATAAAATCTAAAAGAGCGGAAAAGTAAATAGGTGAATCCTAAGTGGAGGTAGAGTCCGGGTATATCTCGCTCAGTTGCCCCACTGACTATTACCTGAGATAGATAAATAAATACAAAAAAAAAGAATCCATGAGCCAACAACTATAGCTCAGTGAGTGGAATCCACTCGAAAACCAAATAAATTCTAAATTATATTAATGCTGAATAAAATTAAACTAAAAGCAACAATATCCATAACAATTTGCAATAAGCACGCTCTTTAAATAATGACAATGATAACAATAGAGAGTCACAACTTGTAACTTTGCACAGTTTCAACGTATTAACATCTTTTTAATAGTTATACTGTCAAATGTCTCAATAGTTCTAAACCCCGTGGATCCACATCAACTAGAAGTCATCTCGAGATGATGCTCGGTACTTTTCTTCATAGCTGATTCGATTAGGGTCATCAGGTGGTATCACCATGTGATCAACACACTCTGTATTTTCCTCTAACTGTTGAGAGAAGTTAGAGTCACCTAGAAAATTTCTCATTCGTCCTATAACTGTTCCCTAACCCCGTCAGAGTCACCTAAGAAAGTCACCGCAGTGATCTGATTTAGGACTTTCCCCTAGACTTCCAGATAGACTTGAGTCACCACGGAAAATCGCAAGCGATTTATACTGGGACTGTTCTTTAAGTCGTACCAATACTAGTCTCATTTTTTCTTTTTACTAAATTTAATATTTGCACAAAGTATGGTGATGCACTGAATATAATGATTAAATGCATACAGAAAAATGTAACAATTAAATTTTTGCACGGAAGGATGAAATAAATAAATTTGCACACAGAAAATTTACATGGTCTGATAAAAGTATGAAATATAATAAAATAAATATGTGAGTGAACCCACTCACCTGAGTCTAGGCAAGACAACCGAAATCTCAAATCTCTAGCTCACGTACTAAAAATCAACACCTTTAATAATAAATAATAATAAAATTTTCAATTTGAATAATATCAATATTTTTAAAATTTAAAAAATAAAAAGAAGTAAAATGGGTTAAATTACCCATTGGATTGGGTTGGGCTACTGCTGACCTGGCCCGTTCCAAAAATGAAACTAATCTTGGCCCAGCCGAGAAAATGGATTGGGCTGCGGTTTAGCCCGCAGCCCATCCAATTTAATTGGTTCGGATCGGGTTTGTGGATCCGAAATCCAAACTCGAACCCGAACTCGAATTCAAAAGAAAAAGGGGTTGGCTTGGGTTAAACCTGAGCCCAACCAAACCCTTTTTTTTTTCCTTCTCGCGTTGACGCGAGGAATGGAAGAATCGAGGGAGAGAGAGTGGCCGCCGGCGACTTTGCCGACGGCGATTCACAACCGGCTCTCTCTCTCTCTACTTGGTCGTCCTCACAAGGTGGAGGAGAACCCACCATCGACGGCCGACTCGAAGCCGACGATGACTGGAGCCACAAGGGCTCTTCCAGAAGGCAACCATGGTGCAAGGCCAACGGCCTGAAGCTCTTGAGCATGAGCAGCAGCAGCAGCCCGAAGCCGTCGGCCGGCGAGAGTTGCCGACGAAGTCGAAATCCCCCAAATTAGGTATTTTTAATTTACTTTATTAAATTGAAATTAAACTTGAGGGGTGAGAGAGGGCTTACCAAGGAGTCACGTGGTGGTCTCCGTTGGCTCCGGTGGCGCTCCGGCAAGTCGATTCCACGGCGTGACTCCGACGATGAGAAAAAAAAAGAAAACGAAGGAGGAGGGGAAGAAGAGAGGAGGGGGAGGGGGCTGAGGGGGATTAAGTAGAGAGAGAGGGGATTAGGGTTTTAATTTATAGATTAAAAGATCAAATCTAAACTAGATTCGAATTCGATGAGATAATTGCGACTGCCTCGTAGCGTGCCGGAGAGGGAGAGGGGAGGGGCTGCACATGCAGAGCACATGCACCGCACCCTCCTCTCTTAACTCCTAAATTTTTTTTTTTTGGTTCTTACACCCACTCTACTAATAATATGTCTAATGACAAAAATCAACATGTGATACATATAGTAGCAGAAAAAAAATCATAATAATAATATATAAGCCGTCTTGAAAAATAAATAATTTTCTTGTCTCTTATATTGAATTTCAAAATCCATAGATACTAAATTAGAATCATAAATTATTCATATTAACTCATTTTGAATAAATCAATATAAAACGAATCAATCTCTGCTAAAAGTGTATTTTCATGGAAATCAAATCATAAATCATTCATATTAACACAATTCAAATAAATCAGCATAAAATGAATCTCCACTAGAGTGTATTATCATGAAAATCGAATTATAAATCATTTCTAATATCTCATTTTAAATAAATTGATATAAAACAAATCAATCTCTGCTGAAAATATACTATCATGGAAATTGAATTATAAATCATTCATAATATCTCAATTTGAATAAATCAATATAAAAGCAGTCGATCTCTGCCAAAATTGATAAAATGCTATATTGTCTCATTAATGGGTACTCTGACCCATGGCCACATCGCACTACCTAGTCACTATCGGGATGGTGCCCGGGACTTTTCTAGATAGTCGATCCGTCTAGTGTCATAGTACGTACTATACAGTGCCCTACTGACTTTTCCACTAGCCGTTGAGAAAGATTAGAGTCACCATGACAAAAATTCAGAAATCTTTTCCCTAATCTCGCCAGAGTCACTTGGTAGCACGTCGCAACGTTACATTCCAAGAATTTTTTCCCTGGACTTATCTTCTTGAAAACAAATTGGGTTCCAGATCTCACTTTTATCAGTATTTAACTATACTGATTCATTCTAAATCTCAAGTATTAAATTCCTCAATCACCAAAATTCTCAATTCTTCAAATACAATATATACACGAATAATCCATGAATTCAAATACTACTATTTCCTCTAATATATATATAATATAAATCATTCTTAATAAGTCATAAAACATAAATAAATAATAATCTAATATTTAATCTTGCAAAATTTCACATCTCAAAAATAACATTTTATTTTTGATCATATTATAAAAATAAAGATCTCTTATATTTTATTTATAGAAAATAAAATATATTAGCATAAAGATTTCCTCTATTATTTTCTGAAAATAAAATATAATAATAAATATTTGTTTTTTTTCAAATCCGAAATTCCTTTAAGTTGAAGTCATTCTAATTTATATATTATTTTCTAGAAATAAAATAATATTATTTATTTTTAGGAATTCGAAATCCATATAAATTGAAATATTACTAATTTGTATCTTATTTTCTACAATAGAAATATAGATTAATTATTTTCAGAAATCTAAAATTCATTTAAATTGAAATATTCCTAATTTATATCTTATTTTCTGCAATAAAAATAAATACTTTGAAATCTGAAAAATAATAAACAATAAAATCCCTTTTTTTTCCAAGAATGATAAATATAAATTTTTTATAAAATACAAAATCTTAATATTTCTAATTTTTATTGAAAATCCTTAAAACAACGAATTTCTTACATCATCATATTGTAAAGTTCTTGTCTTATAAAATCAAACAGGATAAGAATAAACATAAAGATATTTATAATTCATCAATTCTATTTTTATATAATAAAAATTTAAGAAAATATGAGTGTGAACTTGCCTTGATCGCTCAATCCAAAATAATTTAATTTTTGCATCCTAATCATAATCTGCATGAATTCCAAAGCACTTCATGATTGTCTTCTCTTTCCTTTTCTTCTCTTTGGTATGATAAAATCTTTTTCCCCCTATTTTCTATTTTTTTTTTCTCTCTAATCTCCCCTAAGAATAATCTCTTTCTCTTTCTTTTTTTTTTCTCGGTACCGCCTAATTTCTCCCCTAAAAAATCTTTCTAGGGTTTTCTTCTAGGCCCCCTTTTATAATTGAAAAAAAATATAATAAGAGTCCTATTAGAATAAGGATTCTAATATCTTAAAGATATATCTAAAATTTTTTATTTAATTTAATTTAATAAAAATCCTAAAATATAAAAGATAAAATAAAATTCCTCATTATCTAAACTATATATATATATATATTTCTATTTATTTTATTTATTTATGCTTTAAAATTCTGGATTGTTACAATTAGTGCCTTTCACTGATATATAGGGTTCCAAAAATTTCTTATTTTAACTATGATAAGTTGTGATGCCTTAGAATCTAATTTTTTTGGCTAGTTGAGTACTCTTTTAATCTTTATATATATTGGGCTTTCATCTACAGTGATGCATATACTGTAAGCTTCAAAACTAAATGTTAACCATAGGGTGTTAGAGGCCCGTTAACATCTTGTGACTCTAACAACAATCATTACCACCATCACCAAGCCAACTATTTGGGATAAACTATGTAGATACTTTTCCTCCATTCATTTCTATTTTGTGCAAAAATGTGTTAAATTTAGTGCTATGTTGTCTCCTTTTATTACTTCCTCCCATTTCAGTTTTGGTTTCTCACTCTTTTGTACTGAGAATTTTCTATCTGATTGAAATTACTTATTATAATTTTTGCACTATTTGGTGTCCATTGAGCAACTCCAACTCTTGATTGATTCTTACATAATATATCATCTAGCTTCAACCCCTGGTTGTATGTGATACAAACATTTATTATTCTATATTTAGGTAACCTCATTCATTCATGTTACTATCCTCATTTAATCGCGCCTATCCAATACATGCAGTAAGATTATTAATAGGAAGAACTGAAGAAGAGTGAAGGACACCTCAGAAAACAGAGGCAAACTATTTCCTGTTTGATTTTCATATCAACAATTTTCAGAGCTTGACATTGCCAGTTTATGTTTACATTATGTCATGACCCGAAATAGAAATCATGACCGGCCATGCATCTCAATATGCTTGAGATACACAAAGCCTTAATAATACTTTCTACGAGTACGATGGCAAATAAATAAGTAAAATAAAAAATTGCTTTATTAAATTGCATACTAATTGCAATAAACATAAACTAATATTATTGTTTTTGAGTCTCTAACGAAATAAATAAAACTTCTAATCTAAATCATAAAATCTAAATGAGCGAAAAAATAAATAGGTGAATCCTAAGTGGAGGTGGAGTCCGGGTACATCTCGCTCAGTCGCCCCACTGACTATTACCTAAGATAGATAAATAAATACAAAAATAGAATCTATGAGTCAACAACTATAGCTCAGTGAGTGGAATCCACTCGAAAAACCAAATAAATTTTTAATCATAATAATGTTGAATAAAATTAAACTAAAAGCAACAATATCTATAACAATATGCAATAGGCATGCTCTTTAAATAATAACACTGATAACAATAGAGAGAGTCACAACTTGTAACCTTGCACGGTTTCAACATATTAACATCTTTTCAATATTTATACTATCATATATCTCAATGGGTCTAAACCCTGTGGATCCACATCAACTAGAAGTCACCTCGAGATGACGCTCGAGACTTTTCTTCATAGTTGATCCGGTTAGGGTTATCAGATGGTATCACCATGTGATCAACACACTCTGTCTTTTCCTCTAACCGTTGAGAGAAGTTAGTCACCTAGGAAATTTCTCATTCATCCTAGGACTGTTTCCTAACTCTGCCAGAGTCACCTAAAAAAGTCACCGTAGTGATCTGATTTACGATTTTCCCCTAGACTTCCAGATAGACTTGAGTCACCACGGAAAATCGTAAACGATTTATACCGGGACTATTCTCTAAGTCGTACCAATACTAGTCTCATTTTTTCTTTTTACAAATTTCAATATTTGCATGAAGTATGGTAATGCACTGAGTATAATAATTAAATGCACACAGAAAATATAACAATTAAATTTTCGCACGTACAGATGAAATAAATAGATTTGCACACAGAAATTATAACAATTGAATTTTTGCATGTAAGGGTGAAATAAATAATTTGCACATAGAAAATTTACATGGTCTGACAAAGGTACGAAATATAATAAAATAAATATGTGAGTGAACCCACTCACCTTAGTCTAGGCAAGACGACCGAAATCTCAAATCTCTAGCTCACGTACTAAAAATCACCACCTTAAATAATAAATAATAATAAAAATTTTAATTTGAATAATATCAATATTTTTAAAATTTAAAGAAAAACTAAAAATAACTAAAATGAGTTTAATTACCCATTGGATTGGGTTGGGCTACCTGGCCCGGGGCCCCAATTCAAAAAAGACTAATCGGGTTGGGCTAAGGCCCAGCCAAATTAATGGATTGGGCTATGGGCCAACCCGCAGCCCATCCAAAAAGGAACCAATTGAGCTGGGCCAAGGCCTAGCCAAAATAATGGATTGGGCTACGGGCTAACCCGCAGCCCATCCAAAAATTAACTAGTTCGGGTCGGGTCTGTGGATCTGAAATCCAAACCCTACCCGAACCCGAACTTAATGAAAAAGGGGTTGGCTCGGGTTAAACCCGAGCCCAGCCAACCCCTTCTCTCCTTTCTCGCGACCGACGCGAGAAGAGAAGAATTGAGGGAGAGGGTGACCGTCGGCGGCGGTTCACGACCACCCTCAACCTCTCCTCTCCCTCTCTCTCTCTCTCTCTCGTCCTCACGAGGTGGAGTAGAACTCACCACCGACGTCGATTGGAGCCACGAGGGCTCCCTAGAAGACATCACCGACACCGGGCTTAGAGCACGAAGCTTCCGGTGACGATGCGGTTGCGACCCGAAGCCGCCGGCCGGCCTGATTTGCTGACGAAGTCGGATTCCACAATTTAGGTATTTCTAATTTATCTCTTTAAATTTAAATTAAACTAGAGGAATGAGAGAGGGCTCACCGGGGAGGAGTGTGGTGGTCCTAATTTCCTCCGGCGATGCTCCGACGGGTCGAACCCACGTCGCGATTCCGACGGTGAGAGAAAAAAAAGAAAACGAAGGAGGGGGAGGGGATTAAGGGGAGAGAGAGAATTAGGGTTTTAATTTATAAATTAAGAAAAATCCAGATCTAATCTGATTTGGATTAGGCGCGATTTCTCTCTGCGCCTCATCGCATGCCGGAGAGGGAGAGGGGAGGGGCTACACGTGCACCCTCCTCTCTTAACCCAACTTTTTTTTTCCTGATTCTGACACATCACGTTCAGATTAAAGAAAAATAAGCTACATCTATAATTGAGAAAGCCATCTATTTCATTTCACCTATGAAAGCTTGCGATGTCCCCTTACTATCTTTTTATACAGTTATAATATTGTGATGGTAAATTTATATATTGACATTGCATAAATATGGAAGTTTCCATATCTCTTTGATGATGTAAACATGGGCTGTCTAGAATATCATTTTTCATAGAATAGAAGATAGCAAATGCTTCCTTTCTTTGTTCTGTGAGACCTCTTTTCCGCAGAAAACTAGTTCATTATTTTGCTGTGGTATGAATCCATCTATAGTAGTTATCTTGCTTTGGAACATTGAGGTGACTTCTATGTGTTTAAATGCAGGTTCTGGTGGACTGCAGTGGAGATGACAGGGAAGAAAAAAATCCAGATACAGCTTTTTTGAATAAGAAATCTGCTCTTTTGCGACTTGTAGATGAATCTCCAGTTCCTAAAACTATTATTTTCTGCAATAAGGTGATCCCCCCTCCCTCCCTCACCCCCCCCTCTCTCTCTCTCTCCCCCCATACACATGCATACATGCATTATATATATACACATGTATGCATTTTTTGCACTTGTTTATACATGTGCTGTGTGTGTAAATAATGTCTGTGATTTATATGTGTACATCACATTTATATACATTTGGGCCCAGTATGAAAAGCTTATCCCTCCTTGAATTCTAGGATCCAGGTTGTACCTAAAAAAATTGAGAAACATTACGTGCAGTCTACAAGGTCTAAAGTGATTTGTGTTGAACCATTCCAGATAGTTTTAGATAGTGAAGTAGAAAACTAAATATGTGCATAATCCAAAACCAAAATGTGTTTTTTTTTTCTTTCTTTAATTTCTCTTTCTCTTTTCAGTTGGATTTGGTATTTCACATCTTATAAGTAGATCCAGATAAATGAATTTCAATTCTACAACCTCAGTCATAAAGAATGGGATGTAAACTCTCTATATCGTGGATTTTGGTATTGGTCCACATGACCAACACATGCTGACGTGATGCATGAGTCATGACCCAATTTACTTGCCGAGCCACATGCCCCAGAAGGACTTTGCTTTGAACGATGGGCGTCTTGATTGTGCAGAAGTGTCATTATAATGCATGCCTAGGAAATTGGTGTTCAACTAGCTAACTGCCGCATTGAATGCAATATTAGTAATGAAATCACCTTCAGTATATTAATATCATGACATGTATGTATATTTCTATGAGCCAATATATGAGAAAATGTTTGAGCCGAATATATTATATATGATCACTGTCACTAGCAAATAAATGAGCCATCTCAGCATCCAAGTTTAATTACTGCAGGGATTTTGCATTTTTCGGAAGTTAATAAGCAGGAATTAGAATAGTTCTTACATGTATTGGAATGTCTACCTTTTGTGATACCTTTTTGGGGAAATTGCAGTTTACCCCCCCTAGTGGTTTGACCCAATTGCTTGAAAATTCTTTTGTTCTTTCAACTTAAACATTTAACCCTTCTGTGGTTGCTAAAGTGCAACCATTGATCTGCTGTTAACAGGAAGGTGAAATAATGATTTTGACCCTATGTATTAAGTCATGGGTGAGTGGTGTTTTCTTTTTGGAAGTGGGTTGCTTTCCTCATATAAATATGGTCTTATAACACGAGATATTGGTCAATAGTTAGTACCGTTAAATATGATAGAAAAAGTAATGGTTATACTTTAGTCTAGACTAGAGAAGGTTTAAGTTGAAAGTACAGAGAAATTTTGTGCAATTGAGCTAAATTATAAGGGGTAAAATATATATTTTCTACCTTTGGTATAGGAAAACTATAAGATTGTAGTCTAGTTTTGTCTTAACATATCCTTTCTATTTGTTTTCTGTTTATGCTGCATGTTAACATCTTCTCAGTAGTCAAATTTTCCTCTGCCCGACATTTTGATGATTCACTTTTTTCTATACTCTCAAGTAACAATACATTTTTTGTTTAACTGTGTAGATTGAGACCTGCAGAAAGGTTGAGAACATGTTCAACAGATTTGATAGAAAAGGAGAAGATATCAAAGTTTTGCCTTTCCATGCTGCATTAGCACAGGAAATGCGCCTCGCAAACTTGAAGGAGTTTCATTCAGGGTCTACAGATCCTATGTTCCTCATCTGCACTGATAGGTAACAGAGACAAGGCAAAGGCTATTTATCCTGACATTTATATTTTATAGAGTATCTCTACTTTTGTGTCTAAATTTTTACATTGAACAATTTTTGTCCTACTCGATGTCTGATACAGTGATCTTAATCTTTGTGTAGTCTTTCTACTTTATTATAATATGATTTGGGCTTGTGGCATCATGCGAATCATGTACTTGTGTGTCACTTAGGCTGATCATTACCTTGAGTCTATTCCTTTAGTGAATCACTGTATGCGATCCGTAATCTCAGAGCCAAATGCTGGTATGTCAATTTTCATGTGCAAAGGATATTTTAGCTTTATGCTAAAAATCATCAACAGACGAACGTCTTTTAATTTAAACTTCCAGTTGGCATGGTGCATCCTCTCCTTAGTCAATGAGTTCCTCTGTTTTCTGTGAGGGCGGACCTGAACAAGTGAGAATGAATGATATGAAGTCATTATATTATTTTGCAAGATAAGCGCAGGTTGTAAACTTTGGACTCATTTTCGACATGCAGTAAGATCTAGTGACAAGTAAAATTTAATAGCTTTATATTCATTTTAACTGTCATTCCTTTGTCATAATTTTGTCGTCTATTGACTGGGACTGGCAATTTTGCATGCTGCAGGGCATCGCGAGGCATCGACTTTTCAAAAGTGGACCATGTCGTGCTATTTGACTTCCCTCGTGATCCAAGTGAGTATGTCCGTCGCGTTGGGAGGACAGCTCGTGGCGCTGGGGGCAGAGGCAAGGCCTATGTGTTTGTCGTAGGCAAGCAGGTCCCCTTGGCTAGGAGGATAATAGAAAGAAACAAGAAGGGTCATCCATTGCATGATGTGCCTTGTTCTTACGAGAATTCAGTTTTGTAGATGAGTAATAGCCATTAGGGCTTTTGTATTACTGAGAAGCAACAGAAATATTGACAATCTTAGCAAGCTATAAACTTCACCCCTACTTGAGAACTGTTCAATCTTCTTCTTTTCTCTCTGTGAAATTCGATGTTCTTTCCTCACCAAAGACTCTTCTTCGAGGTGCGATTTTGGTTTGCATTTCTGTTTACGATATCCCTCTTGCTTTACAAGTCCTGTACTTTAATGAAGTCTACTTGTAAAAGTTAATTCACATGATAACTGTAAGCATCTTCGTTTGCCAAGAATTCAAAGGCGGGTAAGTGGTGGCTTCACCGTCTGATTGCTGCCAAATAAATCCTTCCAGTTCCAGTAAGTTCTGCTACATCTATGTTCATTATTTGTAAAGTTACTTAAAAGGACACTCGTAACTAGTCGTACACTACGCAAGGAAGACATTGCTGATGACTACATATTACAGGGTCTTCAGAATTGTAAGGCTTTCCATAGCAAAACAATCACAGCATTAGCAAGCTAGTAATGTGGCTATATCTGGTCATTAAGCACAGAATGCATTCTACTATAATGGGTGTGTCCAGTGCTACCTCTCAGGAGTCAGGAGTCTTGCTGAACATTCTGAAGAAGATGAGACTGGGCGTTATGCAGAAGAGCTCGGGCTGCCTCATTGGATGCGTCTTGCATGCGCAGCTCCTTTATCTCCTCCTGCCACTTCTCCATCTGCTCTGTGTGTATTCTGTATGCATCATCGGGTAGAACAGAGAATTTAAGGGCCCTTTAGCTTCATGAATTAAGAAAAACTGCTTCTACATATATAAAATGTAATATAAAATTTAGTTATTAAGTTTATAAACTCTTGAAATATTCTTTCTAAGAGGTAAGTTGAACTAACATGCAATATTTTGATATCCATTTCAATTACTTAGATGCCAAAATATATTCTCTTTATTCTTAGTGGGAAGGAAAAATAAATAATATCTTTGTTTAACCTGTAGATTAGGGCTGTCAACGTAGTCCAGCTTGGCTTCGCTCAAGTTTGGCTCGATAAGGCTTGATCAAGCTCGGTTCAATGAGACTTAAAAATAATAATATAATACTTAATATTATATATATATATATGACTAATGTTTAACATTTAAATCAAGCTCTAAAGATGCATAAGCTGAAAAAGATCTAAAGGCTCATAAGATTAAAGCCCGAATAAAGCTTCATTCTACAAGCTTAATTAGGCTTCATATAAGCTTAAATTGATTTGGGCTTGAATTTACTTATTGATCAGCTAGTTTAGGGTCGAGCTCGGCTTAAACTCAAAATAAACTTCAATTAAATTATTTTACCCAAGCTATGGCCTAAATGGATTTTCTTTTTTGCACTCGAAAGTAAGTTTTAATTACAGTTTACACCTTGTCGTTTTATTATTCTTAATTCAACAGCTGAATTTTCAATAAACTACCAAATTGTATCCTGTCAATTGATTTCAGAAAAAAAAAAGAAGAAAGAAGAAAGAAGAAGACTCAGATCAGATAAAGAAATATTGACATGAGAGGCTGTAATTGCACTAAGCACATATACTAAGGAACGAGACAAAATAATCCCAAGATTAAATGTAGTTATGGAGAATGAGAAAGAAAGAGATACATGAACAAGTGCTTGTGTGGAGAAACAAGACTAGTGTCACTTACGAGATCAAACGCTCTTCGAATTCTGTGCTCAGATCCTTGAACAGGGTCCGCCCAGATTCGAGCAGCTCGGAGACCTTCCATGGCATAGACCAGTTACATTGTCACAAAAGTTGTTATCTATTTTTTCCTTTAGGGCAAAAATTTGTTAAACACAATGGTATATAACAGGAACTTTGCATTCAAAATTGCATCTTGACCATTTGGAAATTAAACCTTCTATTTATTCTTTTTTATAACATGAGCAAAAATTAGTCCGCGACACAACTAAGAGCAGATCAGGCCGCTCAGATTGGGGCATCATACCTGTTGCGTGAATTGCTCGATCCTCTCGAGAATGCGTTGGATGTGGAGCTCCATCTCCTCGGATCCGACGGCCAAACCGGACCCCGCCGCCGTCTCCTCCTCCTCCCCGACCTCACCTCCTCCTTCCCCTTCGCTTCCCTCCTTGGATTTGCACAAAGATCAGTAAAAGCAAATCGAAGTATTAATTATTCAGAAGAGCATTCGATCTCTACCATCGTCCTCATGCGCTTGTGCAACACCTCCATCGTCGTCTCCCCGAAACGAAGAATTCGACGGATCTGTCAAAATCAGATAAATCTAGATATTAGAAAGATCAAGGGCGATCCGTCGTTGTAGCACCATTTGTATCTATCTGCCAACAGCGAAACACAGAAACAAGGAAATCTCACGGCGATCCGTCGTCGATGATTCTGGAAGAAACAAGGAAATCTCACTGCGAAACACAGAAAATTTGATGGAAACTGGAGATCAGATGGCATTGATTCGAAGCTTACCCTGGACGATTAGTGAGTTAGTACTGGAACTGGGAGAGATTGCTCATTTGCTCCTCAGATCGGATCGATCGGAAGGGAAAAAAAACGCTTGGAGCTCGAAATCCCGCAGATGTATCCCTGATCGATCGAAAGCTTAAGCTGAAGCGAACCGATGGCCTTCGATCGCTAAGCGGGATTTTCAAACTACAGAGGGCGGCGTCCGTAGGTAAAGCTATATATAGAGCTGAGGCAATACGCGCGAGAATAGTTCGCGGTAAAGCTTGCCCTCAGCACATTTTGCAATTTTAACCCTCTTCTAAATTAGTAGTTACTCCAAAGGGGCAAAAAGGTAATTTACGGAATACTTCAGTGCCATCTCATCTACCCGAATGCATTGAAGTGGAGGATAGAGATAACCGATAAGGTCTCAAAAGCGCTTGCGAGGGAGAGAGAGGACAGAGGGAGGAGGCGAAAGCGAAGGAAACGAAAGAGAAAACGAAGAGGGGAAAAGGAAATGTCTCTCTGCGGTGCCTTGATCTTTGCGCCGCCGCCGTCGGCGTCGTCTATGGGAGGAAGGGGCAGCGCATTCCCGTGCGGGCAGCGCCTCTGCTGGCTGACCGTGACGACGTCAGCTCCGTCACCCGCAAAGCAGCGGCCTTTGGCCGTCGTGGCCAAGGCCGCCACCAGGAGGGAGAACCGCACCGCCCGCCACGAACGCGTCCGTAAGAAGGTAAGGTCTTTATGCCTACAACCTGTTTGATAGATGGCCGGACAATGACACCACAAGCTGAGCCTTCCTTGTAATATAAGGAAAATGATTAATGATGAAAAGTCCAATCTTTTTCCCTCTACCTCTTTGTGCTGTGAAGTTTTATTGGGATTGATTTTAGAAATATGCTGTGTTATAAAGCAAAAAAAAAAAAAAAAAATCGTAAGTCATTTAATGCTAAATCCCTAGCAATAAGCCAAGAAATCCACAGGCATATATATATATATATATATATATATATATATATATATTGTCTGGAACTATTTTTTGCCTATTTCATGCAGCATTTGATACACATTTTGTTATCTTTGTTTTTCTCTATAATGGTGAAAACCTGGCATTGAATTCAACAGGACATTCATAATTTCTATTTTTTTTCTCTTTAATATGCGTTGAAGTCATAATATCTATTTCTTGTCTCAATTTGCTTTTGCATTTTTTTTTTTTTGCCTCCTTAGTGTATACCGTCAGGATTCTGTAACTGGTTATTTTAGGTATCTAAAATATAAGTTTCATTCTCTTCACGTCAGTAATAAGCTTACACTGTCGTACTTCCGCCGCAACATGATTCTTTAAAAGCCGGTTATTTTTTTCCTTCATTAAGTGGAATTATGCTATTATTTTTGCCTCAAAGTCTGTGTTTTTGTTTCTCTTTCTTTTTCTGTTCTGCTACCCAAAAATGTGCTATAGTTCATGTTCTGCTGCCAGATATGTAGAGGTTAAGATATTTCCTTTTGTGTTTTCAGGTTGAGGGTACCCCAGAGAGGCCAAGGATGTGTGTTTTCCGTTCAAACAAGCATTTATATGTCCAAGTCATTGACGATACCAAGATGCACACCTTGGCTGCAGCTTCAACAATGCAGAAGCCCATCTCTGAGGAATCTGATTACTCTTCTGGCCCAACAATTGTAAGTTGTAAAGACCATCCTTTGTCATGTTATGTTTTCTCTTTTATTGAATCAACCGTCGTTCAACTTATATATCTTCTCTCATCCTATGCAATAATGCATGGTCCAATCTCTCCTTGCTTCTATAGTTTTGGGTCTCCAATCCCAGTTAAAGATGCTAACATTGTTCTTCTCTTGTATCCTCTGCATTTATTATGTATATGTAGTTATATACATAATGTGCAACAATAATAAATCTCAAATAAACAAATTTCTCTTTTACTGACATCCATCTTATCTTGTGGGAAAGATAATGTCAATCGACTCAATACCATCTTAACTCGTATATTTTCCCTATGGTGCTGATCTTCATGTTTAAGAATAATTTAGGTTGTTCATCTTTTTCTTCATAAACTGTGAACCCCACAAATGAAATGACATAATGATTGCTGGGCCACCTTTCTGATCAGTATGATCAGTAATGGGGGTATAATGTTAAATGATCTGCTCTTCACATGTTATCAATTATAAACTCATAAATGAAAATCTTTAGACAACAAATTTTCATGAGTGAGGCCATCCTCTGTATCTGGAATAGCAAGTCTATAATAAATACATGTTTTCTGTATAAGATTAAGCTTTTTGTTACATGGCAATGTTTGGTTAGCTTTTATTGCAGGCCCTTCCTGCAAAAATGCATTTTAGAATGTCATCTGTATATGTGGAATTTTGTAGTTACTTTTCTCTTCACTGAATAATGGTACACATACAAAATCTTGGAAGGAGACAACCTTCATTTTATTTTTTATTTTCATCATTCTGATCTAGTAGATCTAGAAATCCTTGCTTAGGATGGACTTTTTTATAAGATTACTGTGTGTGTGTGTATATATATATAACATGATTCAACTTTTATGGTGGAAGTGACAGATGAAATCCAATTTGTAGCTTTAGTTTTGCTGCTTCTGCTCCGCAGATTGTAATGTAGCAATCTCAGTTTGAGATTTCTGGTTTCTAATAGAATTTTCTTTCTTTAACTTTTGGTGCCAGGAGGTGGCAAAGAAGATAGGTGAAGCTATCGCCAAGGCTTGCTTGGAAAAAGGAATAACAAAAGTGGCTTTTGACAGAGGTGGTTATCCATACCATGGACGCATAGAAGCTCTAGCAAATGCTGCTCGGGAACAGGGTCTTCAGTTCTGAAATTTGGCAAGTTTACCAGAGTCCCCTAGTTGTAAGTTCTTTCTGGTTTTACGGCAATCAAAGGAACCAATTTGTTGTGGTAACCTTGACAATCTTTGTAAGCATTACAAGTCTTGAGAGTTGTCAGTTGTATCATCATTATTATCATACTGAAGCATTGCTTAAATTTTGTATCTAACGAACCTTATGCATTTAAGCATCTCAAACTTGTGCTAGCTTCCTTTCTAATGTTAGAGTTGATGCTTTTTAACATGTAATCATCCTTCACTATTTTGGCCATGGCCCATGTGTAGATAATAGTCTAGGAAAGTGGAGTATCTGTGCAATTGCACTTGTGATACATGGGAATTGGTATATCTAATACCTTTTGCTATTGGTTAAATACTCTAGCATGAATGCTTGTGTCTATTTTATCTGGGGAATAGACCGACTCAGATGACGCATTACAATTAAAAGCCATCCATATGAACTGTTTCCATGAATTTGATCATTTTGTATCAAAACGAATTCCCAAAATAATGGTATTGTTTCCACCATTCAATCTGCTTTCTTTTGGGAAATTCTGTGTGCATGTCATGGTTGATGTTCAAACCCTACTATATGTTGCTATGATGCACAGAGAGCTTTGCACAAATGAACCAGCTCAGTTCCCCTAAAGATGGATTCTCATTGTGAAGGTTGAACTACATTAATAACAAGTAAAACTACTGCAGGAGATTTCGAAGCATGCATAAATTGATGGCTAAAGCTTGCTGGTCAGTATTATAATGTGGCATCACTACCGCTATCATTTATTCAATATTCAATATGACATCAAAACATCCAGTACAAGAAAAGATTTTATTCTTCAATATCTACAGAACCATCTTTCTGGTAATGCAGAGTTCTTGTTTATTGCAAGATTTTGAAAATAATGAAGAACTAACTGGCTAAACCGTCGAAAAAACCCTAAATCTTTTGTGTTATCAATTGTAGCTATGTAAAGATTATTATTTACATGTGCCCACCTGCACTTAGTTGATGGAAGAACTTCTAGATGACAGCACCATCTGGGATTACAGAGTTCTTTGGCACTACAGTGATTCCAGAGCGAATATAGAAGCCTTCTGATGGTCTATCAGCTTCTTCCACATTCTGCACACACAGCATAACAAATTAAGTGAACACATTGATGTATCTTACTTCCAATAGATCTGTAAATTTATAATTAAGCAGCTTAGATTTAGCACAAAATTTTTTTAAAAAAAATTGGCAGAAAGCAACATACATCTGAGTTTGTGATGACCACGTTTTTCCCAATCCTTGCATTTTTGTCAATGATACAATTCCTAAGGAGAAGTACAGCATCAGATGGTTCTCAAGACTACCTGAGGTGAGACAGCATTGCATAATATTTGGCAAAACTTACCTTATCTTGGTGTGCTCTCCGACGCCGACTGGAACCTTTCCTTCGACGAGGCAAGATGCTCTCTCTGCCTCAGTTTGGTAATAGTCTGCCCCCATCATCATTGTATCCTTAACAATCAGATTCAGTTAGCAATCTTCATTCATGGAAGTTAAAGCCCACAACAAAAATTCTTCATAAAGAATGAAACTAACATAAGATTATTCCTCGATGACTACTAAATATTGCACTCATGATTCATGAATCCAAGAGCAGGATCAGATGTACTGAACCATGTTCTGCCAGTATAATATTACAAGCTCTAAAGTGACTACCTTAAGCTCCACTCCATAGTCTAATCTTGAGCGGATGCCAACAATGGAATGTTCAACACTGCATTCTGTTAAAAAGCATCCATCTGAAACTATAGAGTTCACAACCTGCCGAAATGAGAGCAAACATACTCAACATAGTTTCAGATAAAAGGACAAGTTAAAGCAAGAATTCTGTTTCTGAGGAACCTTACCCTACACTTTTCTATCTTAGTTGGAGGTAGAAACCGAGGCGACGTGACAATTGGCTTCAGCGGATCGAAAAAGTGAAATTCCGGGGACTTCAAAGAGCATTATAGAAGTTAGAAAGACACCCAGAAGAGCTTTGTTCTTGTCCATGGAAAAACTTTATAAAAGAATGTTTCAGAATGACCTGATCAGTAAGAGCCAGATTTGCATCAAAGAATGACTTTATTGTTCCAATATCTTCCCAGTAATCATCAAATAGATATGCCTATGATTAAAAATAGAATACAATTAGCTGATTATAGAATTATAATGATCATTTTTTTAACAACTGCATGTCCTTTCTGAGTAAGAATCTTCCTTTACTATTGTAAAGGGAGAGACAGTGGAGAGACTGGAAGTCAGCATTGCAATAATATCTTAGACATTCATATATTAGCATTTGAAGGCAAACTTTTGAAATTGAAAGTACCTGCACATTGTAGTCTTTGGAAGCCATAGGGATAATCTCTGATCCAAAATCATTGGCGCTTGGATAATGATGTCTAAAGGTGCAACAAGCAAGCAATATTTGGAACAATTAATTTTGCATCAAATTTTAACTGAGCAGTCAATAATAAGCAGTCAGTCATTACTCATTACAAACTTAAATGCTTCAGAGAGTTTAAGGAAAAATGTAAATTAGCATGAGCTTAATGTTTGTATTGGCAAAGTAACCATGTCAGAAAGAACTTAAACTTGGATAATCAGTGGGAATTTCTAAGAGATAACATAAAAAAAATTCCATATTTATTATCATCCAAAAATAGAGAAAAAAAGTGACCTTGTTTGTAATGATTGAATGATGAAGCACAACCATACCTTAAAAGTCTCAGCAAGACATCAGTCCTGAAAACATATATCCCCATTGAGGCAATATATTTATACTTCTCGGCATTTTGAGGAGACAACCCTAAAATAGTTGTGTCCACTTGCTGCATTAGTGAAAACCTTTATTCAGTTATTGAGATACTCCTATTAATATCTTCAATTTTCAGTATGTGTAGTAGGATCTAAGAAGGAGATCATACCATTAATTTTAGACTTTCACCTTTGGGCTTTTCAGAGAACTGATTGATACGACCTGTTTCGTCGATCTTGATCAATCCGTAATCAGAAGCACGACTGCAAGGGAGAGAAAGAGCAAGAGAATTATGAACTGCATACAATAGCTGAGGCATCCAGATTGACTATTTGCAAAGAAGGAAAGTAATAACAACATATAACAGCTTAGCTAGAAGGTATTGCATTCAGCATAAGCAATATTCAAGTCCAGATGAACAAATCCTGGATAGAAATTTACATAAATCTTATCTTATTTGACATGATAAATAAGCAACAACTTCTTTGAAAAACAAACTTTTAGAATTTAGAGTACACTACTGAAAGAAATTTACATGGGCTCAGATTGGATCACCTGTCATCCACAGGGACACAAGATACAGAAATATCGGCGCCAGACTCAATATGTTTCTGCAAAATATTTTCAAATCTGAACCCACAGAAGGAAAAATAGATGCATAAACTAAAACAAATGTATCTTATAACAGAAAGAAACTTAATGCAGACCTGCACGAAGTCCATGTAATCCATCCGATATAGATGATCCCCTGATAAAATCAGTGTGTTCTCTATATGTCTCAGTTTAGCATCCTACAAGAAGTGTCAGAATAACTCAGATGTAACCTTGTCCCATAAAATTTGAAAGCACAAAAGCCACATATTAGAGACCTCAAATAGCCATATGAATTGTCTAACAGCATCTGCAGTTCCCTGAAACCACCTCTTTCCATATTCTCCAGCTGTTTGAGTAGCAGCTAATACCTAAATAGAATTGAAACAAATTAAAGGAACACCATGATATAGGTAAATGATCATGATACTTACCTCAACGAATCCACCTCCAAAGTTCACGCCATTGCCGAAATCATACGTTCGAGCAAGATGGCGATTGAGGGATTGAGAGTTGAACTGAGTTAGGATGTAAATCTTATTTATTCCACTATTGATACAATTGCTAACAGGAACATCAATGAGCCTATAACACCCACCAATTGGCACCTGACATGCAAAATGGTAGTCGAAAAAAATTTCAAGCATAGTTACATAATGATACACGTATGCTTATTGATCGTTGATCATCTCATGATCAAGTTAGGAATGCTTACGGCTGGTTTTGCTCTCTTCTGTGTAAGAGGAAAGAGGCGAGTCCCTGCTCCTCCTCCTAATATGATTGAAGCTACGGTCTTGGGATCAGCTGGCGGATATAATAGCAATGGGGTCTGGTATAAAAGAGCAAATATTCAAAAAACAATCTTAACTACATCCAAAACTATAGCAAACTGCAGTCATGTTGTTCATTTTAGGCATTCTACCATGAGGATTTATTATTCGACCCCTGCCTTATGATTTTATTACCTCAAAAAAAAATCTGACATTGATAATTAACATGAACACGAGTTAAATTAACTATATAATCGTATTTTATTACAATAGAGTGTACATAATTTACATATACTAAAAGCCCATCTGTTGCCTCCTTTGGTACACAACTTTAAGAATATATTGGTGTATATGGTAGGATGTTAAGAATTTTTCCACGATTGTGAGTCACATTTACAGGTTCATCTTATCCTGCGATCAGATTAAAGTTAAAAAATCTTATAAAACAAGAAACCATTTCAGTGTTTTTACGTACAATTAACCCATTATTGAAAGGTTCACAGAAATGAAGAAAGAGAGAGAGAAGAGAGAGAGAGAGAGAGAGAGTGAGTGTACCAGGAAATCCCTGGCTACGTCCGTGAGGACGGAGTTGATACTGGCTCTCGCGATCCCAAGATCAGTGGTCCTCGTTCTATAACGCTCGACCCAACTCGTCCGAGAACGGATTCTTGCACCAAGAAACGACGACGACGACGATGAAGAGGAGCTCATCGAAGTGCGACGATCCCTGAGCATCAGAGAAGAAGAGAAGAAGGAGGGCATTTGCAATGCCACTGCCATCGCCATGGCCAATACCGAGATGAGAGAGAGAGGAAGAGAGAAGAGAGGAGAGTGTGCAACATGGAGTATCAGTAGAGCATTGGGTAACTAACTTCCTACTTTCAAGTACCGATCCGACAACTATATCGGGAATACCGTTAGAGAGGTGGAAAGGGAACTCCGAACTCGGGAATCTACACACACAACTCGAAATCTACGTTGCGCCGCGTGTACTGGGAGTGACATTCAAGCTGCTTCTTATCGATTTCCAGCTCTCGATAGAATTCAATTAATGGAATCCAATTCGAGCTCGATCTCAGCTCAAGCTTTCAACAAGTCCAGTTCTATAGCTCAAAACTTTAATTAACAACCCCAGTTCTGAAGAACTGATTATTTTCTTTCTTCTTTTTTCAAAACTGAGAAATCTCGTAGGAAATAGATTTGATATAAAATAATACGAGGAAATAGAGACACACAGATAATTGAAACATGCATTACTTGTGTTATCATTTCCATTCGACCTTTTGTCAATTAGGAAATCCAAGTGGAGGCGAAACATTGCAGTTTTTCTCATTAAAATAATTTTATAGATTACCGAAAAGCTCAGTTAGAGCAGGAGACTAAAAACTGAACTAGCTTAACGAGGAAATCATCATCCCAAGTACAACTAAAATTTAGAGGTTTACCTCTTTCAACCAACTAATCAACAACGTAATTAGCTTCCCGGTGTACATAAGTAAATTTATAAGTTTAATAATTATGAATTAGTTTAATAATATCATCATTAAGTGTCTAAGGTGTTTGTATAGATCTTTTAATCACGTTGACAAGAAAAGGCGAATAAGATTGAATCCATAGGAATATTTTTAGTATCATTGTTTCTGTATACTTTTACAATTTTTAATTTCTGTGCGTACTGCAAAGATGATATTTTATATGTACCTTTGGGTTTTTTTTTTTTTGTATTAATACCTTTTCAAATTTTACTTTTTTGCATGGATGTCATCTCTAAAAAGGCTAATCAATGGTTAGGATTGAATGCATTTGCAAATAAAAAGGCAAAAATATTTTTCCACCTTTTTGCCAACTCGACAAAATTTATAGTATATTTGTCTTTTGGCTTTTAAAATAGTTTATATTTTAACTTATAATCACCAAAAAGTAATTTGATATTTATCTAGATTAAAAAAAAATACCTATTATAAAGGTGTTTTTTAAGGATACTATGTTATGCCGAAGCAAAGCAATCCAAAGGTAACAATCATGCAATAGAGATTGCAACAAGAATAATTTAGACTCTAACCAAACTAAATACAAGCAACACATAAGACAAATTTATATAGTTCAGCTTGTAATCTGCATCCATAAGTAAAGATAACTAGAGTTAGAGAGAATCACTCAGATTTAATTCTAAATCAATAATAATTTTACTCTAACGTAAAAGATAGTATCCAGAGAAAGAGCAAGAGCTGTCATAGAGTAAGATAATCTCCTCACAATATTTAAAACAAAATGAAATAAGATTTGATGGAAAGGATATCAAAAGGAGATTAATCCAATTCAAAATTCCCTTCCTTGGAATTAATTTTCGTCTTGTTTATTTAGTGATATTGTAATATTAGTTAACCGGTTAAAACTTTAAAAGTTACAAATACATTTTTTTTTTCTAATAAGCCTTCAAGTCACAATAGGTTTGTTTGTTGGGACTTGGGTCGGCAATTTTTAGCCCCACTTGATACTTGACAATGTGTGATACGAACCCAAAGAATTTAAATAGGTTTACAATCCGGTGCAAGGTCATAAATGAGTTGACCCACCTAGATTAAACAGATCGTGTTCATATTTATTACCTCAACTTATTTAATTAATTTATAACTTAACCCACTAAATCCTTTGTGATACAATAACTTGCTTATAACATAATAATTTTTTAAACACCGAATAACCCTTCTATAACATAAAAAATATTTATGATATGAATAAACACGTTTATAATCTAAATAAACCCATTTCTAGCCATTTATATAAATGTAAATAATTTGTGTTACTCAATAACTATAAGTGAATCATTTAATAAGTGAATCATGTTTAGAAATTTTACTTATTTTAATAAACTAGTTGTGTTCCTATTTGCATTATCCTAACAGAATCAAATCTGACCTAATTTTCAACCCTAGTTTGCGAATTCGAACTCTTATGGCAACTTTCTAATAAGGTTGTCGAAATAAAAGCGCGGATCAGACTCAACTAAATTTAGTTTAGTCAAGCTAAACTATTAATTTAGGCTTGATATTAATTTCGAGCTCGCTTAGGTCTGCTCGATGAACTCAAATTAATTATATATATATATACTATGTTCTAATTTATAACTATTAGATTGATTCAAAATTAAAGTCCGATTGTTGAAATCTTAAAAGTAGTCTCCGAGTTATTTATTAATTAAATATAGCCTAATTTAAGGCTTCGAATTGATCTCAACTTATCTAATGCTTGAAAATAGGTTCGTTTAAGATAAGTTTTGCTCGAGCTCAGGCTTAGCTTAGATTAAAGAGTTGAGTGATGCAAAAATAAGTATAGATAATAAAAATAAAAGGGGTAAATTATATTTAACCCATAAATTCTAAAGGGTTATACAAGCAAAAAAAATAATAGAAACCTAATTCCACGTGTTGGTTCGTACATCTTTATAATGGCATGCTACGGAGTTACCCTTAAATTGACCAGACAAAGAACCACGACTGTGTAAATAGAAATTAATTACTAGTACGAAGCAATAAGAAGCTGTTACATAGCTCATGAATTCGAATCCCCTTAGATTGCAGAGATTAGGTGATGAGATGCGGAAGGGAGCAGAGCTGCTGCATGCGGCTTTGAAGTTTGAAGGCAAAGGGGATGATGATCTCCCGGTGGCCATTTGCAAATTCTAATTCTCTATTACTATTCCCCAGATGTCTCAATACTCACCTTTCGTTTTTGGCCGGGGTAGGTCTAATTAAAGCACAAAAGAAACTTATTCTTTCATCTAGAATATTAGGGTCATGGCATTCGTAGCTGGAGAGACTTGCAAACATGTAGGACAAATTGGTCCGCAGGCTCATTTGGTCAAAATTAATAAACTTTTCAGCTTTTACCATTTGCCGACTGGAACATGAACAGCTTCGATACACTCCTCTCTGCTTTCCGTGAAGCGATCCGAATGTACGAGATGACATTATTTAAGATGAACCAAATTTATTTCTTTACTATTCACAAATGAAGGCTCAATTCACCATACAATTTTTTTTTTTTTTTTTTTTAAGCAAAAGATACAGGCGATTAGATTAAGTTTGAAACAAGAGAGCAACTTCTTGATCTACCAAACTACATTTAAAACCAAAAAGAAGAAAAGAAGAGAAAAGAAAACTACCATAGACGTTCGCCTTATTAGAACAACCAAAGATCCGATCTCCCAGCTACCAGAAGCACGGGACGGGGGAGGACCGGCGGCGGGGTCGGAGGACGACGTGGCGGTGGAACGACCTCCGGCGACCCCGGGCCCACAGTGACGAGCTCAGGCGAGACCAGACCAGCCGCGGCAGCTTGCGCATTCGGATCCAGACGAGCCGCCTCACCCGGACCAGCGAGCGGCGGACCCTCTCCCCCGCGGTGAGCTTGCGGGAGAACTGGTAGCTCCGCAGGAAGAGCTGCCGCCGCTCCATCTGCTGCTCCCACTGCGTCATGTACTCCGTCCCCCACGTCGCCATCGCCATCGATCGACGATCTCCAAATAAGAAGAAAGAAGAAGAAGAAGAAGACGAAGGATGATATCTAGAGAGGAGAGGAAAGGTTGGACGGATGCCTCTACAACTGTTTAATAGGAAGGAAGAGAAGGCAAGCTTGGATGCTTGCTATTAAGCTTTAATTTGAGTGTTTTCTTAAAATTGGGCACATTTAACTCCTTCCCCCCCACTATTGGGATGGGATTCTAATTCTATACTCTATAGGCGGCTTCGGGTGCATTTAAAGTACCAAAGTCTTTATATTTTTTAATTCGTTTTTTATGTGCTGCAAATGGAGTTGGTTACTTAGATAGGGATTTGATGATCCGTCCCGCCCTCCCATGGCTTTGCCGTGACACCCCCAACTTTCCTCTTTATTTTACTTTGCCATCCCACTACTTTTCCTTTCTTTCTTTTCTCTTTTCACTTTCTGTTTTAACTTTATTCGAATTCAAATATATCCACGTTATAAATAAAAATTTATCTTTTAACCGTATTATTTAATTATAATTTAATAGTCTCTTGACTATTATATTTTGCTTCAGTCACATAAGATGATAGATACTCTACTGCGGAGCAAAGATGTGTTTGAAATATTTATCTTTGTCACAGAAGAAAAATTAGAGAAGATATATAAAAAAGGATAATAAATTCAGAGGATCTAAGTGTAATTAATCACCCCCAATATATATACATAGATATATACGTAGCATTTTCATTAATAATAGCTTGTCGGCTTAGTCTCAATTAATCATCAGTTTTAAGTCATCTCGCCAAGCGTAGCGATTCAACTCACTGCCCAAGAACGTTACCATGCAGGCTTGCAGCCAGCCTCCATAAATCATAATTAATGATCTAAATGGATTTCCTTATCATATCCTTGGATCCCTTTTAATAATTATTATATATATATACATACACTATGCGACGTGCATAACCCTCTAGTCTATCTAAAGAAAAGGATATATTATGTGACTACATACGAATGAAATCAGGTAGGCATTCTAGTTAATCCATCGTAATCATCCTCGCTTTCCATGTAGACATGGTACTACTTTGTTTTTCTTCTTTCTTTCATCTTTCCACCTAGTATTACGGTAAGATACTCACTTCTTAGTCGTTGGTGGTAATGGGGATGGATATGGGTCTCCACTTTCCACAGCTTATGTAAATCTAGCAGGACAATTATATCCCACTTTAGCTTAAATTAATGGTCATTATACCTTCTTTATCCTTTTCAATACTTTGTTAATTAGATTTTTCTTTTCTCTTTTGGTTTTGTATCCGATAAATATAACTAGAGTAGTCAAAATCAAGCTGGCCATCTACTCAACAACAATTTTCTGTAGATCATTGCAATTTGCATGGGCAGTAGTGTTCACAAATGGACTGGATAAGATAATGACATGTTTAGCATTTGGATTAAACAATCATTTTATTGTGTGAACTTTGCTTTATATTGCAACGATTAAGTATTTCTTTGTGTTCGTGTCTTTCGATACTATAAATTATTATCAGTTTAGCCAAAATTTACTTTCTAATCAAAATATAAAATTATTTAACATAAGCAAGATTGTTTATATCTCAGTTTAGTCAAAAGTTTAAAAGGTTAAAGTGATCTTACTAACCTTACTAGTTTAATTAATAATATGCGCACGTTCTATCACTTTTATTCTGTTAATATGAACATCCAACTGAGTTTGAGTTTGACCAAAGATTTTATAAAAAGGATTTCCTCCTTCATTAAGATATATTGAGGAACCCTCTTGGCTCTAGAAAATATAGCATAAGACTGTTGACTTCTCCACTCTTGGGCTAGAATTAATTTAATTAATGAGGCCAATATACACGATCTTCTAGGTAAACCTATTAATTAAGAGAGGACTAAGTACTCCAGGAGGCTAATTAAGACTATACGGGAAGCTGGCCATCTACACCCCCAACCACAAAGCCCACGACTGCGCACTTTGACCCAGAAAGGTAATGCTTGCATTCTTCAAACACAAGCAATATTAGTTATACTATGTCTACACGCTACGTTCTTTCATTAGTTGGAAGTTGGGATTGTTTACTGTCTCCAAGGTCAACTTTCAAAGCAAGATCTCTTTGGGGAAAGTCTAAGCACTCCACACCAATTATTAATATGAGCAAAAAATTATAGCTTTACATAGAACTCGCCATCTTTTTGTATATTATATTACTCTCTCTGTCATCTATAGGATACTTTATTTAGTTCATCATACATATTTACAAATACATAACAAAGGTCATGGAACATTACTCTTATTATCGGCTGAGAAATTTACATCTTATAGCTAATTTCTGTGAGAACTATTAGGTAGATAGTGTTTGAAAATTGACTCAGAATCAAGAAAGCCATTTGAATAGGTTGATGATAGATTGATGTCGTTCCAAATTTATGTGCCGGCATTTGAAAGACGTTTACCTCCGTTTCATAACCCGAAAATTTCGAAGGGGTTCAAACGAGTTTCTAATCGTGCACGGGCATTTGAATGCCATCCACCCGTTCGAACAACCTACTAATATCTTCTCCTCCAAGTCATCCTTATAAATACATAATTAAGGTTCTAGAGCTAGATAACCGTTGAAAATATTTGAAAGAGATAATCACCATTGTACTTAGAGTGTCTGCACCTAGAAGAGCCTTTTATGCTTGAATTTAAATAGTGGATTGAAGATTTTGCACCCCCTATAAACGTAGGCACATCACCAAACCACGTAATATCTTACGCTTCTCTTTTTTTTCACTGTGATTACTTGCATTTGGAGTTACTTATTCGTGGTCAGATTAATCTCTAATTTTGATTGACGTCTTATTTATGATTTTTTTTCTAATTGAATTGGATTTATTTTTTATTATTCCATTAAGAATTTTAGTGTTTAATTGAAAATTCACTTCCGCTAATCTATTTAGCACTACAGAACAGGCAATGCAAAAGCAAAGGTTGGTAGACCACTTTAATTTTTTTCCCTTCACTTACCTTATCCTTCTGTTAGTCCTTTGTTGAAAACTATCACTCGTTGAGAGACGTTGTTGTGCTAATTTGATAAAGTTAGTCGACACCTCTGTGCAGGAAATTTAGGGAAGAAGTGGAAAATATTTGCTACTCATGCACATCTGTTGATGTTAATGTGAGGACCTATAGATGATTACCTCAAATATAGAAAAGGATTTTACTGAGAAGGTTTTATAATAGATTATAAATTCATAGACTAATTATAAATTAGATATCTAGATTAATTCGTAGAAAAGGGAACAGAAGGCTAAATGTCTTCGGTCAAAAAAATAAATAAATAAATAAATAAAGACACGTGTAATATATATATATATATATGTCAGGATCTCTCTTTAGACAATTAGACTATCCATATTCTCTATTTTATTAGGTTAATTACAATTAGATCTCCTAACTATCACTCCCTATTATTTTCAAGCACAGAAGCGTAATTGGAAATTTTGGTTCTGGAACCCAAAATCTCAGATTACCTAGATGTGCTTTGTAAATATATTATATGTTATAGTAGTTTAATTAAAATATTCTATGTATAAGAAGGGAGAAAATATATCTAATATATTTAATATTTAGAGAAGAAGCCATAATTGTCACTAAAAAAAGAAGATAATAAAAAGAAGGATATAACAAAAGATGGGGCATTTTTTTGTCCATATATATATAACTCAGTTTGAAATTGAAACAAGTTTGAGTTTGATCTCGACCCACTCATCCGATCCAATTCTTGTCAGATCTTTGATTAGTGGTGATGATGCCATTGCCACGAAATATGATTATAACATCATCATTCAGAGAAGAGAACAAAGAATCCCAAGGAGAAGATAAATGATTGATGCGATAGATCCGCTGACTTCATGAAAACGTCAACCTTACGCACTTGGTGTACAAGAAACCAACCTCAATGACATCTTGCATGACTTCTTAACGTAAAAAGTCCAGAAACAGATGCATCAGTCTTTCTTAACAAGTAAACAAGTAATAACGTATTGTCAAACTTATCCTTCGATCAGTCGTTTGTTCAAAACTCTCACTCGTTGGGATACGTGGTTTCTTTCTTTTTTTTCTCCGTTGTTCTTGTCCCAACTGGTAAAAAGACGTAGGATGATGAGACTGACTGCAGGAAATTTAGGGGAAGAGTGGGAAATATTGGCTCCTCAAGCACACCCGTTGATGTGAATGTGAGGGAACCAGAAAATCACTTCAAATGTATATATATATATATATATATATATATATATTCAATGGCTCGACTTAATATAGAGTGCTAGCTCTAACTTGACTTTGAATAGAGATTAGGTTTGAGAATAGACGTTTTTCAGACTTGGGCTTAGCTAGACATGATCAAATGGCCCAGCCCGCCCGTGCCCAACCCGACCCGGCCCGGACCCGGTTTAGGCCCAGCCCGGCCCGAGCCCGAACTCGCCCGACCCGGCCCGAAAGCCCGCTCATTTGGCCCGCAACTAAGCCCGCCCGTCTGCTACAGTACTTTGCCCTTCTGCTACAGTAATTTACTACTGCTACAGTAAAAAATATTTTGGTATTATACCATTTTGCATTATTTTAAGCACACATTTAAAAAATTTTAATTTATTTTAATTTTTTTAAAATGGAAGAATATAAATATATATTTTTTAAAATAAGCTAATAGTTAAAAAATTCTAAAAATAGCTAAAATATGGGTTGGGCCAAGTGATTAGTGGGTCAGGCCGGCCCGGCCCGACCAGTTAGCCCGATCTCTCACGGGCCAACGGGCGGTAACGGGCTAGACTATTCTAGCCCGGCCCGAACCCGGCCCGGCCCGAGTGATTGGTGGGTCGGGCCATGGACAAATACTTAAGTCCGGTTGGCCCGAAGAGCCCGGCCTGCCCGATGATCATGTCTAGGCTTAGCCCAACTTGGACTAACTTGATTTGAAAATTGGCACAGTCAAGACTTATGCTTTGTTCAACTAGACTCGAGCTCGGCGGCACTACTAAAGCTGGGCCTAGCCTAAACTAAAATTTAAGCTCGAAAGTAATTTTGAGCTGAGCATAAGCTAGAGCCGGCTCGCTCACTCATTCACTCCCTTATATAGGCTATATAAAGAGATTAATCATCTCAAATATATATGTTAAATAATCGGACTAGCTCTCTCGAGAAATAAACTATAACGAGTCTAAACTATATACATATAGTTCTCCCCTAGTAAATCTATTAAAAAAATCAATCTTAACTATTATCATGGGCTAGTGAGACCGAAATATTGAGCTATAATGATAACTTATATTAATGAGATATTCATGATACATGCTGTGTCCCCTCTATATTGGTGGTGCTAGAGCTTATTTTGATAAACAACTTACGATGGATTATGGACAATCCAAATGAACTACACTGTGTTATCTATCATCTATTATGGCGAACTTGGAGTCTAAACTAAAGCATTAAGTTTAAATTAATTATTTTAAATTTGAGCAAATCAACCCTAATTCAAGTTTGATCAAATTTTGGGTGGTCTACATTCTATATATATATATATACATATATTAAATACATAGTAAACGAGATTCATTTTGGTTACTTCGGTAACACATGATGGATGCATTGATGTCCGGCATATAATTATATCATCATTTTAAAGGACAAGATAAGAATTATTCGGGTTGTGCTTTATATCAAATGTGGAGATTTATGCTAAAGAGCCGTCACATTTAAAAAAAAAATCTCTTATAAATCAGATTTTTGGAGGTTAATGAAATATTATCACCTTCTCTTGAAAAAAAAAAATTAATAAATGGGAGGACAAATGATTGATGCCCACTGCTCTTGACTTCACAGAACCGCCAGTTCTTATGCATTTCTCAACAAGAAAACAATCTCAATGAGGTCTTGCATGACTTAGTTAACATGGAAGTCTAGAAAACATGCTATTATTCTTTCGTAAGAAGTAGTTACAATGTATGTCAAACTTATATTTGGGTAGCTAGGAGGGGCTATCTCTGAATTCGATATCTTAACATTAATATGAAGTTTTTTGTTTAATTGAGAGAGCTAAACAAACAAATTAATTACAATATTATTTGCTAGCTAATAATCATGAATCCAATCCAATCCCCCTGGAGAACGAAACCACTGGGAAGAACCAAAGAAACTAGCAAGGGAAAGGAAGGGATTTTTGATACCCTTTAAATTATTATATTATATTTTTAGAATTTTTTTTTCTTTTGTTATCATTCACATCCTATCATATGGATATTTATCATTTGATCCATTTAATTTTATTTTTAATGCCTCAATAACATCTTGAGTTTATTTTATACTAATAACAACGAATAGAATAGAGAATACTCTATTATTTTTAAAAATAAAAAATAAAACATCTCTCATTTGACTTTAAAGCCTAGTTTTTCATTTATTGTTTACTTTAATCTGAAATTAAAAAAGAATGACGGTATTCTTGTCTTCAAGCATAAATAGTTGCATGTTAATTAGGTTTGACAGTTTTTTTTATGTAAAAGCTAATTTTGAGGAATATTTATATAATTACAAAAGATTTAATGATGTATGTTATGTGTGCAAAAAGACAGAAATTTTTTATATGTGTAAATGTTAAATTTTGAGAGATATATACAAGCAAACAAATTTTTGTTGAGCCTTATAAATGAAAAATTTTGGAAAAAAAAATAAAGAAACAAATATGATCCAAATGTTCCCATCTGAATTAAATGACTCATTTGTGCTCACCCTAGAAGCAGCCCTCTTGATTCAAAAGTCTCGGGCTAGTTTTAGAAGGTATCACTCTATGTTAGTCTAGGGCAGACTACTTGAATATACTATCAAACTTAACTGTGGTGATGTATTCTCATCAATCATCAATAGGATTGACATGTGCTTCATTGTTTGCAATAGTCTGATTTGCTTCGTGTTGGTTGGTGCCTTCTACACCACTGTAGACGATCTATTATAGGTTGAAGCTACGATATTGAAACCGGCCCTTCTGTATGCTTATGATTACAATCTTTTCAACCTCATTATGGATTCAGACTCCAAAGTTCTCATCAACACTCTTAACCACAAGTTTAATGCAAACACTTTTTTCGTAGATATTTTTTTGCTCTCTTATTTTTAACATTTTTTTTAATTATTTCTATATTATAAAGAGGCCAACAAGACAACTGAGTAGTTAGCAAATAATTAACATAAGGTACACTTTTAAGGTTTTAATTTTTATACTTAGAAGAGTTATGTCAAGAAAAAAAGAACTAAATACAGTAAAACGGATTATAGTTTAATGGCTTTAGATGTAATTATCTCTTCAGAAAAACTAAGCAAAGTGAAAGGGATATAACAAGAATTTTCATTTTATTCCCTCTCAAGTAGTTTTATTACAATTTACACTCTATTTATTTGCTATTTTAAATTAATAAATTAAATCATCAAAATACTTGTCCAGAGGCAGTTCCAATTTTCTAAATTATTTCCAGGCGATTTAATAAAATTGAGAGGTAACTAAAAATATTAAAAATAGAGGGTGTAAATCATAATAATCGCGACAGGAGTGGTGCGAAGTAGAAAAATGCCAATCTTCCAATCCACGGGGCGTCCGTTTTGGCTTCTTCCTCTTCTCCTGGTGCTCGAATTGGATGTAAGGCGGGTTCCAGGAGTAGAGAAGGAGAGGGGAGAGGGGAGAGGTGAATAAAGAGAAGTTTCCTAAGACGGAGGCAAACCGAAACCCTCCTCTTATCCGGGAATAGGATCCCCTTATTCCCACATCCTTTATCTCTCTTTCGTCCCTCTCCTCTCCTCTCTCTCTCTCTCTCTCTCTCTCTCTAGGAGGAGGAGTAGGGAGGATGCCGACGATGACCGCGATTGCATTGGAGCAGCTTCTGCTGCCCGACGCCGTTGGCCGCTTCCCTTCCAAGAAATCCGGCTACTGCAATGGAGTCACGAAGAAGGGGGACGAGGAGAGAGAGGGTCGTGCCGAGGATGGAGATGATGGGGAAGTGGAACACGATGACGGCGGTTTCCTCGATCCGAGGTTTACGAGGAGCCCCGGATTTGGGAACCAGGCGCTCTTGTTTAATCAGAGCGAGTTCTATGATGCTGCCGAAGGTTAATCTCTCTCTCACGCTCTTCATACATTTGCCTCTTTTGATCTATCTATCTTTCCCTAAACATGTTGTATCTATGTCTATGGAGACGAGTTACTCGATAACTTTATTGGATAAGAATTGTTGGTTATTTATTTATTCTTGATTCTTATCGTGATTGAAGGTTTAGCCTCCTGGCTAGGGAAAACATAAATTTTCTTTTGCGGATATTAGAGAAAGGACAGAATTTGTGATTACTTTGTCATCTTTGAGAGCTGTTTATTAGGACTGCCTTAATGCGCTTCAATGTTTAGTATTAGAAACTCAAAATATCATCTGTGACTACTAATTTAAATCTATGAGAGACCCCTGTATTATCTTTTTACTTCATAATGTGCAATGATTCAAAGATCAAAATCAGGTAGTGCTAAATAGCGAAGTGCTATTACTCCTCTCATGCATTTACGTGTTGACCATGAGGGGAAAACCAGCATTTGGTGTTATGATAAATTGATGGGAAGTCATGTTAGGACTCCCAAATTGATGGGAAGATAACCTTTTATTGTTATCTATACAACTATAAATGGATTGGTCTCCTACTACTTTGCAGGTAATGGATAATGTGGAGACAAGATCATTTCACTAACTTGTTAAAAGTTAGGTCAAATTAGATTTGATTTTCCCTTATCAGGGCAAATACCGATAGGTCGATACATCAAGATACATCAATGGCCTTGTTTATCTAAGGATGTATCAAGATTCTTCTTTATTTTATTCTCAAGTTTCTCCTAGTGTCTCAGTTTGTATTCTCCTTGATTGTAAATATATGTAAAGACAAATTCAGCTTAAACTAGCAACTTGCATCTTTTCCTTTTAGTTTTCTTTTAAATAAATTAAAGTAGCATCTTTTCCTATTATTTTGGTCCTATTCATTCAGGTAAAATGAGACATTTGAAATTATCCAACATTGGAAGAAGAGTAAGATGAAGAAAAGTGGTAAATAATTGAAGAAGCCCGAATATTATGTGAGACAAGTGTGATTTAGATCAACCAATAGAACATACGTAATCTCTGTGTGTCATTTTGGGGTTAACCTACTAGGAATTTTTGATTTGGAGTACAAGCAACTTTATTTCCTATACTAATAAAAAGATGTGTAATTAGAAAAACAAATATATATAAACTATAATGAGGGAGCTTACATATCAACTATTATTAGACCAATTTGTGCAACTTCATCTACCGATAGTAAGAGAAGCACAATCCACTAAACTAAGCCTACAATCTCTTGAATTATAGGAAAAAGGCAATGTTTTAACTTAAATATAGGTAAACGAGTTGAGGTTGAGCGAGTCGAGTTCTGCTCGGCTCAGCTAGAAATGGAGAATACCCCAGCCCGGCTCGAGCTCGAGACAAGTTTAGCTTAGCTATAAAGACTATTTCAAGTTTGTTAGTTTTCAATGTGTGACTAAAAGTGGAACTTCATGTGAAAAAAAAATAGCATACTCTCTTGATACAGATACTTTAACCAATTGTGCTAGAATAACTTTAGATAAATTAACAAAACTAAATATATATAATATATTTTTCAAGCTAATTTGAGCCAAGCTCGAGCGAGTTGACTTTTGCTCGGCTTAGCTCGATTAAATTTTTGAGCTAAAAAACTCAGCTTGACTCGGCTCATTCAGAGCTTGAGCCGAGCTCAAGTCTAGCTCTAAGCAAGGAATTTATTATCTGTATATTCTTCAACTTCTAAAATTTTTCTATGTTTAAAATTATTTTTCATAATTTAAGTAATTAAAAATGTTCAAACCTAAAACGGCTAAGATGATTAATACACATTTTCTCCAACGACTATAATACAAAGAATGAAAATACTAAGAACAATATTGAATTTGAATACATTCCCTAAATACTTGTGTTTATCACCATCATCACCACTACAATAAAGATGATAAAAGACCTCCTATAGGTGAGGCTAACAACCACCTTTGCGATAGAAGTGAGTATAGGGGTGTTAAAAGAGAAATGAAAAATGTGGAGTCAAGGAAGAAAAAATAGTAACAAAAAGGAAAAGAGAGAAAAATATGATAGAACCGTAAAATGTGGCGCTCACGACATCAAAAGATTGATAGTTGGTATCTCAAGTTGTATTCAGTTTAGATGCAATTTATTATGTGTTCCGCATATGGTTCACATATAAAATAATCAAAATTGTGTTTATAGCTAATACGACCGGATACGTAATACGTATCAGTTGATACAATTGATACTGGTCTGAAACCAAAGAAAAATTGGTTTTGGCCCTGGTTTCAGATTGGTAAGGGCTGATACCATACGATATTAGCCGATACTTGGAATCATGGGAATGTATCAAACACTAAGCAAGTTTACTTGGCAGTATTAATTTTCTAGATATCTTTTGATGATTTTTGATGAGACAAGTCCTGCTTCTTTAAATTTTAATGAAGTCTAGCATTAGAAGCCACTAAAACCACTATCATATGTCAACTTCATACTCTTAATAAGTTTACATGTATTAATTTTATCTTACTTTGTCTAGTAGTTTATGCTAGTTTTTCATAGACAAGTACAAGAACATTGTAGTGTTCCAGGCATTACTCTTTCGATCCTAATTAACCAATAATATCAAGTGTAATCACTGACACTGTCAGATTTGCAGATTTTTTATCAGATGGTTCTGTTTCACAAGCTTCTCCTTCCGTCAGCAGGAATCTTGAAACTGAATTGCGTCATATACGGTTCACTCTTCATGAAGAGATTGCAAGAAGAAAGAGGTCAGAGAACACTCTGCTCCTCATGCAAAAACAGTGGCAAAGGATGGCAGGATCTCTCTCTCGTATGGGGTTATCATTGCCTGTGAACCAGCACATTGAGAACATTCAACTTGAGGTGGATCCTGCAGAATTTTGCCAGGAGATTGTAGTTTCAAGGCTTGTTTCTGCAGCTATTGAAAGAGATTTGGCTCGGAATGAAACTGAAGCTATTGCCGAGGAATTCATTGATTTGAAAAACTATGAAATCTCTCGGCTGCAAGATCGGGTGCGATATTATGAAGCTGTGAACCATGAGATGTCTCAGAGGAATCAGGAAGTTACAGGTCAGAACATTTTCTTTCTTTTTTTAGTATTTCCTTTTGTCTTAACTATAATAATATAATATACATTGGTGTCGAAGAGATATCATTGGTGTATGATCTATTATGAAGGTGGATATGATAAGAAAATTTATTTTATGTTTATAATGCTTTGCAAGAAAAATTCCTTATTTATCCCTTTGTTGACTTGGTTTTATATTGATTCACAAAGATGAGGGTTTGAAGGTCATTGTTCTAGAAGAATGCTTTTTTTTCCTTGGTTGTTTTTAATGAAACTCACAAGATCTCTACTATTTTCTCCGATTAATGAATTTGCTTTTGTATATGCTATATAATTATTCAGTGTCACTTTAAAAATTTGAAAGGATCTAATGGTAATTGGTAAGAATAACAATAAGAAGCAATCTAGTGTCTCTATTGATTGGGGTCCTTGCAAGAATACTTATACATCTTGGTTTAGATTTCTTCAAGGAAAAAAAGAGTAAATTGTATTTTAAGAGCTCAACCGATTGTATCTCAATAGTTGTATGATAGTAATCCAGAAGGTTCAAGTTACAAGTCATTAAGGCAATCAGTCACTAGTTAGGCTTTTGTATTGTTATAGTTCTTCCTATGAGGTCTTTGGTCTTATTCCTAGTTGGCTAGGACTTGGTTAGGCTGGGGTATAGGTTACCTGAAGCTGTCCTCAACCTGCTCTAAACTAAGAAACACAAATACTTCCATATTCTCTCCGTATCCGAATTGGATACTGTATTGGATATGATACTTGCCATATACTTCCGGTTATATATCATATACTTTCATAAAGTATTTATTTTCTTTTAACAATAAAATTAATGTTGTGGATATTTCTTGGATATCTATTACATACTTCTTGAAAACTTCATAGACTCTTATCAATGTGAGTCAAATTGAAAGAGATTCCTAAATATATATCAACAATATATAATTCCTCAATTAAGAAAATGCAAGTACACAAGTTCACTAATATATGTGTGTGTGTGTGGGTGGGTGGGTGGATGTAAATATGTACTTATATGAGTAACGTATCCTAAGTCATATCCTTATTTTTCAAGATTTATCGTATTGGCGTATTCGTATTGTATCATATCCATGCTTCATATGCTGTAGACTCCAATAACCCTATTAGAAATGGTGTTAGTCCTGTGGCTATGTAGCTCAATCTGGAAGGGCTCAGGCCAAGTATGAGCCACTTGAACTGACCCTTTGCTTGCTTCAAGCTTCTCAGCGTCAAAGCAGAAAGGGGTCGGTCCTGCTCTAATAGCTGTTCAGTTGTGAACTGATGGTGTTTCACGATTAAATTCTTAGGATTGTGCCAATAGTGTAATTCAAGCTGTAATTTCTATGCTCTTGTGTAGAGTATCAATAATTGTCATAGTTGGTCCTTATGGAAAATGATATATCCATGTGGTTTTATTTTTCATACTGTAGGTTGATGAGTATTGCTAATCTAACCCATAGATTTAAAGCTGAGTTATTTTATCCTTTTGTGACTTTGTTTTTATTCTTTTATCTGTACTTTGAATTCACTTTGTAGTTGAAATTAATAATCTACATATAGCCTGCAACTTTTCTTCTATCGATTCTTGGCTTTGTACTCTTCTTTGGTTCAGATGGTCTCTATTTTAAACATACCTTTCCCATGGCCAATAGGATTTCTTGTTCGCATTCCCTTTGTCTATTAAATGTCCATGTGACAATTGAGGACTGAATTCCTCCTAGCTTAATAAAATCCACATGCAAGTTGACTAAGTTCCTTTTATGTCTGCTAACATCACTTTCTATTGTTTCACATCTTAAACACATGCATTTGTATTTCATGTGCTAATATTCTACATGTATGATTTGCGTTATTAATTCCATGATTCTATCCATATATCCATTCTACTGATACGGGTTCTGCTTTGTAATGTCCATATACTATGGTAAGGTTCTGTCATGATGACTATACTTTGATGGGTTTTACTTGGTGATATGCAGAATTGGCTCGCCAACGACTCGTGAAAAGAAGGACAAGACAGAGATGGATTCGGAGTTGTGTTGGTTTATCTGTTACAATTGGTGCTTCTCTCCTTGCATATTCTTACGTACCGAACTCTCTTAAGGAGTCATTGCCGCCATCCTCCACTGGTGATCCTTATGGAACTTTAGAATCTGGGCCATTTGCTTAAACTAATCAGGTGACCCTACAGTTTCTGTGTAAAATCTCAGTCTCCAACTTTGTAATTTTCTTTAATAATGATTAATGGCTTCATGGCTGCTTTGTTGTCTCAACATCAAGTTGAGTAGGTAACAACAAATAGTGAAGTAGAAAAAGAAGGGGGAAGGGGGGGGATGGTTATTTACATTAGCAGGGAAATAGCAAAGCAGGCCACATCAAGAGAAAATGATGTGATACTCGTATTCTTTTTTAATTAACCATTCCATTTTACTCTGCCACAAACTTGTAGTTATGGTCTATATGAACTACTAGCTGTTACTGCTACCTACTGTGTCATTTTTTTGTCCATAAAGTATTAAATAGTGACTATCTTTAATATAACTGTGGCATTCTTTTAGCACTCTGGTTGTGAGAATGATATTTTTTTGCTCTGGAAATGAATTTGTTGAACTTGAAATCCATATAGTATTAAATAGTGACTTGAATATAACTGTGGCATTCTTTTAGCACTCTGGTTGTGAGAATGATATTTTTTTGCTCTGGAAATGAATTTGTTGAACTTGAAATCCATATAGTATTAAATAGTGACTTGAATATAACTGTGGCATTCTTTTAGCACTCTGATTGTGAGAACAGTATTTTTTGGTCTGGAGTTGAATTTGTTGAACTCGAAATCATATATATATATATATATATATTTCCTCTTTTCTTAAGGCCCATTAATTCAATATGTAATGTTGCTATCTGTATACCTACCACTGCTGTCGTAAGGCTGACGAGAACTGTGCTTAATTCAATATATGTTAGTTTTTTTTTTTTTGGGTGATAGGGTCGGAAGTTCGCTAATTTCAGTTTCTATATATATATATATAAAGTTTCACTTTGAAGACAGCTAAAGAAACACGAACGATTTTCAAATCTGAGGCCTATTGCTATTGTAAGATGACACAGATTTGCTCTTATTTTGTAATTTTTGTTTACTCATTTTTCCTTTTCTTCCGTGTGTAGGATGCAAGGCTGCTTTTTTTAAGAATGTCCGTAGATAGATACTTATTAAGGCTGTGTTCATTCGTGGAATAAGGGTAAAATATTTACAAACATTTTAATTTTTTATACTAGAAGAAAGAGCTAATTATTAGTATGTTATTCTAATATTCAATTTAATATTAATATAAAAAAATAATAATTATATTTGATGTGACATAAGTTGATATAAAAATATTGGCAATTGATCATGTTTTAAATCAAATAATAAAAATATCCTTCAGTCGAGGAAAATAATATTTTAAAATTTTTTTCGCATTGTGTGGGGTTATAATTTTGCACTCAACTAAAGTAATACTCCGCATTGTGCAGGTATACGAGGTTATAACCCTGCACTAATATGAGTATGCTTTGGAGAGGAGAGAGAGGAGATAGTAATTGTAGTTGATATGATTAGTAATTATGTGTTGTTATTTTAAAAGGTAAAATAATAATTTTAAATTATTAATAAATAATTTTTAAAAAGTTGTATAGAATAAGATGAGAGAATATTAAATTAGTAAATAAGAACTAAGTAAGAAGTTTAATTACTACATCAGAATAAGAATATTTATTTTAGAATAAATCTATTCCTATCCTACAAGTGAACGGGAGGCTAAAGAAACAGTCCAAGTACCTAATATGAAGCTAGACTAGTCAATATTTTGCTAATATGAGCTAAATAAATAATTAGGAAATTTATTGCAACAACTTGTATAACAATCTGTTGCAATAATTCCCTAGTTATTAATAACTTGTATAACAATCACCAAGTCTACTTAGAGTTGGTAAGTACATTTCTCATGACCAGGGAGGTCATGAGTTTAACTTTAACCCCAAATAATATTTATAGAGAAATTATTTGCTAGTTGATAATTTGGTGGCTTAGCTTAATTCAATTGATAGTTCGGTAGTGCGGTTAGCTTGGAGGAACAGCTCGGCAACACAATGGCTTGAAACAGATCTCGACAGCGTTTAGTTTGGAGCAATTATTCGGCGACACATATGGCTTGAAGCTTAGACTATATTTTAAGCAGTTAAAAACTCAATTGGGGCCTAAGTGTTTTTGTATGTAGGGAGAGTTGGCTATTTGTCTAACTTATATCTAGTCTTTGGGCTCATAAAAGATCAAATGAAAAAAGAAGAGTGAATGAAAATTTGAAATCCACCGAAAAGACATTCCCACACAATTGTAATAATTTCTCTCCACTAAATCTTCTAATAGCTTTACCGCTTTAATTAATACTTTGATATTATCACTGCAGAATCAAAACTAATTATGACGAGAGTCCAACTCATAAAGATCCTTGAACCCAATTAAGAATGCTTACGCCTTAGCATGCAGCGCGCTGTCACAGCACTGCAACACCTCTCTGCCTATCTCCTTTCTAGCTCAAAGTACAAGCCGTCGGGCTGAACTAAATTTAAAAACATAAAACAAATACTCGACCAACCGCCTTAGTCCGTGTGGATCACGTGGATGGCTGGCTGGCTGGGGGCCACTTTTCGTCCATTCAACCACGAAATTCTCCCACGTGGTGGAATGCGATAAATGCTGATTTTAGACAAGTAAAATACTAACAATTGAGTATTTTACTACCATGGCAATAAAGTGGTCTTTGGCATTGAGTTTAGAAGGTAAACTATTTCTATAAATAAGTTTTAGGAATATCTTACTTACGGTCAAATCCTCCAATTAGGTCAGTTTTTCGTTTTCCTTTTCTATTTTGTTTCGCTAATTTGACGCATATTTTCAGTCAATTCGCACGTTTGACGTGATGACGGAGATTACTACGCAACTGCTACGCAAGACGAGAGCTTTTGCCTACGCAGACTAATTCCTCTTACCAAACCAATAGTAAGTAGGATGAATATTTCTCCCTTGAAGAAAGACTGCAGCTCTCTCGACTTGCTGACCAGTCCACTCATTCCTACCGACCTCACCCACCAACCAAACCCAGACCCAGAAATTAGCACGCTGTGAAATTAGCAGAGACGAAGTTAATAAACAGTTCGGAAATTTACGAATTTATGACTCCAAATTCACTATTCGTAAAATAAATTCACAGAAGTGGAAGGTTTAAATGGATAATAACTTATTGGAAAGAAAAAAAAATAGAAAATTTTAAAATAAAAAATAATTATTTAATAGGTAATATATGTCAAGTGGGGGGTCTCATGGGCGAATTAATCCCCACGTTCCCACGATCCTTCTCTGCCGCTTCTCCCACCTAACACCCCTCACCCACCAAACCCGACGAAACTATTCAGCGGTATTCTTTACTTGTATATAAACTCCTGCCCTTCTCCTTCCTTCTTTAGCCAGGGATCCCTACCACGATCTCTGTGCATCTAATTCTTCTCTAATTTATCCCCATCCCCCTTCTCTTTACTTCTTGATTTCCAAAAAACAAAAAAAAACAAAAAAAAAAAAAAAAGTTCGATTAGATCTGATCATAATGGCGCTTAGGATTTCTACCTCTCCGATCACTGCTAGCTTGAAGCATCAACATCAGAATCGCAAGAAGACGTATCCTGACGCTTCCTCCTCTCCGCTCCGATCCGCCGAGGAGTTCGCCTCTCGCCTCGGGTTCGAGCTCGCCGCCGCCGACCTAGAGCGCCTCTTCCGGTGGACCCCACCTCCTCCGTCCGCCGCCGGCGGCATCCCCCTCCGCGTCGCCTACCAGGGCTCCCGTGGCTCCTACTCCCAGGAGGCCGCCGCCGCCGCCTTCCCCTCCTCTGCGGGAGCGGCCTTCCCCTGCCACCACATGGAGGCTGCATTCGCTGCACTCGAGGACCTCAGCGCCGACCGCGCCGTCGTCCCCCTCGAGAACTCCCTCGACGGCCCCATCGGCCGCAACCTCGACCTCCTCCTCCGCCACCCCGCCGTCGTCATCTCCGGCGAGCTCCTTCTCCCAGTCAACCACTGCCTCCTCGCCCTTCCCTCCTCCCACCCCTCCTCCCTCCGCCGCGTCGTCAGCCACCCCCAGGCCCTCGCCCACTGCCGCCGCCGCCTCGCCGCCCTCGACATCGCCGTCGAGGAGGTCCCCTGCGCCGCCGACGCCGCCCGCATCGTCGCCGAGGAAGGGATCGCCGACACGGCAGTCATCGGCAGCCGGATGGCCGCGCGCGAGTTCGGGCTGCGGGTCCTCGAGGAAAACCTCCAGGACCAGGCCGAAAACGTGAACCGCTTCCTACAGCTGGCCCTGGGCCCCACCCCACCTCCAATAACCGGACGCGAAAAGACCACTTTAGCCCTCTCGCTGCTTAACGGGCCGTCGGATCTTTTCCTCGCCATGCGGATCCTCGAGAGCCGGGGCGTTAAGGTCACCCGGGTCGACCACCGGCCCAACCGATCGAACCCGGTTCGCGTCGTCGTGGAAGAAGATAAAGAAGACAAGGGGATCAGGCAGGAAAGGGTGTACATGGACTACGTCTACATCTTAGACGTGGAGGGAAACAGGTCGGACGTCGAATCTGCACTTGCTAGATTGGAGGAGATCAGTGGGTCTCTACGAGTATTGGGGAGTTATAAATGCACGTACAAATTATAGTAGCACAAAAAAATTATGGATTTATGAATCCCTGCAAGAAGAAGGGGAAAAGGGGAACTGAATCTGTGCATATTGAAACTTTTTTTACAGATTTCATTTTTTTTTTCTTTTCTTTTCCTTTTATTTCTTCACTTGTAAGATGATATGAAAGAATAGAGACCCAAAATACCAAGTTCATTTATCTCAATTTGTTCGAAAAAACACCATCAATTTTTTTTTTTTTTTTTTTTTGTTGTTGCTTGCATCAGAGATTCTGTGTCTTTAGATTCCAGAGAAACTATTAGACAATATTTAGTTTTCTTAAAGACCGGCCCCTAGCCTAGTTATTCAAGATCATCATGTTTGTAAAGAATGAACTAATTAATCCACCCCTACATCTGAATAATAACCTTGAATTCAAATGATGTCACATGCTTACAGATTTTATTTTCTGTGTGGAAAGAACAAAAAGAGAGCAGTTTTAAGTAGTCTGGTTAAAGATTACAAGGTAAAATGAAGACAAAATTCTATTCTTGGATTTAGATTCGTCAGACAAGTTGTTCTCCTAATAATGATGTTGATGCAGTACAATTTTAATTTTAATGCAACAATTCAATTATTAGTTCTACCACTTTCGATTTGGGGTTGTAGCTTTTGAATACAATTAGCTAAATATATTTATATTAAAAAAATAGCTATATATTTGGCACCTTTCAACCACTCTTTGTTGTTAACCACCAAGCTAGCTGGCTATAATTATTTGTCACTAGTATCATATATCTGTCATTCAATGATCTGTTTCTTTACAAAAAGTATCTACCATTCAATCATAATTTATCACAAGGTTATTGTTACGTTTGAGAGAGAGTAAAATTATTATCTCAACTGTATCCAAAACAACGCAAAAAGCTCTCAACTCTAAAGCTATTATAATGCGAATTGATTGGCAAAACCTTGCTGTCAGCTTACGGTAATGATAAAAACTTACAGTTTTCAACTTTATCTTTTATTTATACATACATACATACATATATATATATATATATATTACTAGACCTTACGAGAGAAGAGACATCCAATAATCTCTATAGTTTTTTTAGTCATAACCCACACAAGACGTACTCAACCAAGCTTGGGTTGAAGAAAAAGTCATTAAAGAATCCAACCACCTTGAAACGTAAGCCCATAGATTGCGAAACCTATTATGTTTATATAATTATTCCCAACTTTGTCTTCCATTGCGTGAGATCAAACAAATACGCAATGCTTAGCTAGCGATCACTTGTTATTGTTTTTGTTTATATATATATATATATATATGGTTCCAAAATTCAAATCCATTAAAATGTTGGTTAAATATATAATGATGATCAGTTACTTCTCTCTCATATCATCGTTTTAATACTGTGTCATTTAAATTAACCATATTAGCCCAATAATCGATTCCTGTTAGAATATCAAGCGAAAGCCTGAGTCATAAGATCATATGTACGATTTGAGTCTACCATAGCTCGTTTCTTGGAGGGCTTGCTAATTATCTAGTTTGTGATTAGCTTAAGGGCTCAGGATACATTAGAATTAAAAAAAATAAAGAAAAAGAGCTTAATAAATCACTATTAACAAAGCAGAATTCTATATTACAAAGACCCAACTAGATGTACAACTGATCTGGTCGGTTGTTACCCCCAACAAATAAGACTGTACCAATGTTGTGCTTCGAAATTAATACTAGTAATTGGAAACACATGTCACAATTAAAGCATTAGATTTACAGAAGTACCAAAATAAATAAGAGTACTTCTTCCGTAGATATAATTGTTTATTAATTGATTTGATAAATATCTAATGGTTAAAGTCTTAAAGAGTATAATAGAAATGCAACAAATCTAAAAGATATTGCCGGTTTAATAGCTAATTATTAATTTTTAAATATATTATTTTGTACATTATTTTTTTATAATTATATTATCTTAATAATTTATTAAGTTAAAAACATATATATTCTTAAGTGGGAGTAATGAATATATATATATATATATATTAAGTTGATGAAAGTTTAATTAAATTTTATCTATTTGATTTTTTTTATTTATATATATATATCTCGTTAGTTAAAATTAATTTAAATTAAATTTAATAACAGATAGAAATAGAGAATCATATTTAAATTAAAGTCTATCTCCAAAGAATCAAATTTAAATAATTTAATATTAAATAATTCCTCCTATAATTAAGGTATAATCATATTTAAAAGAGAGAAATCTTAACAGAAGAAAAGAATGTGTACATAATCAAATGTTTTTATCTAATATGCCAATTTTTTCACGTAGTATGGTTTTGGAACCGAGAAACCTGTACTAGGTGTGATAACCGGGTATTTTAGTCGTTAGATTAAGATTATAAATTTTAGAGGGGTATTAAAGTATTTGCCAATAAATAATGATAGAAAAATATAGTTTACCCCATAATAACTAAGCTTAGTTTTAGACTGTACGTCTTCCTGAAATTTTATTTTAAGTCACAAACCCCTTGAAGTTGTATATAAATTTATATACAACTTCAAAACTACCGGTGAAGATAATGTCCAAAATATAAAGATTAGCTGTTGCAGAACAAAAGGAGTACTTTAGTCTTTTTATATTAATATTTATATATGCTGCACAGTATATATATGTTAGCCTAACTTATATTCTTCCCTAGATTATTTCACTCCTTTTTAGAGTTATTTTTTTAATCCAATATGCTAAACGTTTTACTTGATAGATAGATTCCTGACCAAGTACTTCCAAGGACATATATAGGTAGATCCAAGCCATTTAGATGCCTTTCAAGTCTTCAACTACTTATATTTGTGAATAATTTAGAACATTAATGCCTTCAATTAGGTAGTAGCATCAGCACGACGCATTCAATGACGTAAAACTAAGCTACTTATAAGTTTACCAGATAACATTTAAGGTTGTGGGTCTAAATCTGTCACTAGCTTGATGCAATGCAATCTAATGGATTCTAGCTAATGGACAATCTATTTGCCACCTAACATTTCCTATTGTGAGAGACTAATAGAATCATAGTTGATCATCTCTAATGTCGAATAATCTAGGAAATTTAGTTCTTAAAAAGTTGTTTTTTTTAATGTTTTTATAATGATTCAAACTTCTGTATTTTACTTTTAATGTCTTAGAAAAATCTTCAGAGAATATTGAATATTTCAATAGTTTCTGAAAATAAAAATACCTCTCATTTGATCTTAAAGATCGGTTAATGATTTATGTTTACTCAAGATATTACGGTCGTTTTGTGTCTATAAATAATGTAGCTTATCTATATGATAACTCTCTATTAAGAAATTAATGTTAGGATGTTTTTGAAGCATTAGGATTTGAGTGATAATATCAAAGCAGCTCTTAGAAGTACTCCAACTTCTTCCAGTTGAAAATTTCTTATCTATATCATAATTCTCTATTAAGAAAATTAATGTTAGGATGTTTTCGAAGCATTAGGGTTTGATGATAATATCAAAGCAGCTCTTAGAAGTACTCCAACTTCTTCCAGTAGAAATTTTCTTCATCCTTTTGATGTTCTAAAGATTACTACAAACTGTTTACTCTTTAGTTCATTCTGTAGGCCCTCCAAGATTGTACACACTGTTTACTATTTTTACCTTCTAATGTTTTTACACCAACCAAGAAGACTCTTTTCAACAATCAAACATTCAATTTTTGCTCTCAGTTGAAGTAAATCATTGAAAGATGCTTAATATTCCCCACCTACTCCAAGTTAAGATATTTCTCTAAGTTGGTAATGGTAGGGGCACAAATTAATACTTCTCAACCACCCTATGATGGCAACTTCATCTTCTAGAACTGATCTTGGTCCCAAATAACAGTAAGTTGATTGAGAACAAAAGAAGAATTAAGCAAGTTGACAAACAAAAAATGGGCACTAAATTCTCAGATCATCTGATATATATATGTGATTGTTTCAAGCAATAACAAACATGAGCATGCAGATGGGTACTTGAAAAAAAAGAAGAAAAACTAAAGAATGACAGCCTCTATTGTTTGTTTATAGGCTGTGATGAATTAGTATGATACGAACACAGATTGCAGATACTTATCATGTATGCTATTTTATAATGAAAACACACTGTTATGTTAAACAAAGTTCTGTGTCGACGTCAGTATGATAGTATGATGCTGCAAATAATATTTTTGAAGAAGGAAATATAAAATATGATACACAATAAAGAGGAGTTTACCAGTGAAAGGTCTTATTAACTTGAGAATGGTAAGAGGTTGTTAAATGCTATATGACCATACTATAATAATTACAGCTTAAAGTATGAAAATATGAAAAATTATATTTTACCTCACTGTGGTTAGATCTAAATTTACTTCACCTCTTTATGATGTACTTTAAAGTAAAATAGTACCTTTTTTAAATATATTAATTAAATTATAGGTTGAATTTGAAGATTCAATTAGAAATAAAGTTGTAGAGAATTTGATAAGTTTTTTTTAATATATTTAATATCCTAATTCTTTACGAAATTGTAAAAAATACTTTGGGTTAGTTTTAAACTAATACTGTGAGAATGAATATTTTATTTTTAAAATAACTAAAATACTCTCATTTCTAAAATAACTAAAATGCTCTTAGTATGACTTAATTAAGGATATTTTTATAATTTTATTAATATAGTTGACCTAACCTAGATGTTTCATAAGTTTAACTAACAGATCTAATAATATGGTGTTATATATAAATTTTTTTTATATAGTCATATTTTTGTCATGTGAAACTCAATCAATATTATTTTAGATGCATTGAGAGGTTCATCAGATCTTCTACAACTATCTCTAATGAGGATTTTTCAAATTCAATATCTAGTTTGATTAAATACGATGAAAAAAATTATGATTTCAATTTAACTATATCAATAAGACGGTAAAGTAACACAAATAAAATTACAAATGAGTGACCTAAATTTAGGTCTAATCACAAGGCGAGTAAAATAGAATTTCCTATGAAAATACATTAGTTTATAAAATCATGGTTACCTTTATTTGATCCGGAAAATATGAGCACGAGAAAATTTGAGCGTCCAAAAAATGCTACTTTTACTATGTTATGATCACTAATTTTTCTTATATCGCTGTAACTTGGATTAGTAGATGCCACCTTTGCTTTAAATCTAAAGTATTAGGTAGACTCAATTCTGACTAATATAATTAATTAGTTTGAGGTTAAGCCCCGAACTCTAGTTAGTTTTATGTTTTACTCTTAATTTTGTTGAGAGTAAAGTTGATTAGATATGAAAAATATAAAATAATATTTAGTTACTGAACCAATTTAAAAATTCTTAAATCAATTCAGGGGTTCCTAAACTCAACGCAAATAAGGCCAGGAAAACTAACACCAATTAGTTAAGTGATGCTTATAAACTCAATGAAGCAAAGAACTAGTCGATTGCCGTCGGGGACTTCTCTCCATTCTCTCCTTCTCGTAGGAGTCGTTGTGGTCATAAGGGCCGTTAGGGTTGTCCGTGGGCAGGCCAGCCCAGTCCAAACCAATCATTAGCTGTGTGGGCTACCAACTTGCTTAGGTGGAATTGTGGCCTTTAGGCTAGAGCTAGCTACAGCCCACCCCAAATCCTTGGGCCTCAATTCATCCCAATTAAGTGATTTAGATTAGTTATTAATTTTAGAAATCATATTGATGGTTAGATTAAAATATACTATTTATTTACTAGAGATTTTAGCTATTTTGCTTAGATTTAGGCGAGTGGATCCATTTTCATTTTTTATTCCTCTCTTACTTTGTACTTTTTATGCTGTTATATTATCTTTGTGATATCTTATACTTTATTCTGTATTTTATTTTGTACGATATCATCATAGTATTCGTTAGCAATATATATATATAATTTTTGTGCATCCTATTTTTTTCATACAACTAGCTAATATATTAATTATGAGTAGCTAAACTGAAGTATTTTATAGAACAATCAAATTATTTTGTGACTTTCCACGATGATTGAGTCTATTTAGAAGTCTAGAGAGCAATCTTTTTTCAGATGACTTTCTTAAATAGCTCTTGTGGAGATTAGAAAACAACCCAATACTACATAGGACTTTATATAGTGATTCTAATATCTCTTTAACGATTAGTGAAAGAAATAGAGTATATTTGTCGTATAATGATGCAAGAAAAAAAAATTAATTGTTTATCACATACTGATATCTCTTAGTGATCTTAATGTAGATCCATTGCGCAGGAATTTAGATAAGAAATATAATATTTATTTGATATTGAAAAATTTCGTATAACAAAATAGTAAACATATTATAAGACTTGTGCTTTATTATTATTATTATTATTATTATTATTATAGAGCATTATTAATATTAGTTTTGTGTTATAAATTGAGTAGCCTAAAATCTTAAAATCATGCTTATGAATTTTGGGACTTATTTAATTTTTAAGTGAATTCCACTGGGTGAGCTCCTATTATAAGTAAATTCATTTAATAAACCAGTTAGATGTTGTTCCATACAAATAATTATATTATGATCTAATTTGAAAAATGTAAATTATTTTGTCATCTATATTTATTTTTGCAAATAATCCTCTGCACTGGTTCTATGGTGTAGTGGTTAGCACTCTGGACTTTGATTCCAGCGACCTGGGTTCGAATCCCGGTAGGACCTTAGCTTGTTCTTTTTAATTTTTTCTCATTCTAAGAATGATATTTATCATTCTTTTCTGATGTTTAAACTTTAAAGTGTAAATATATTTATCTCTAGATTTGTTTTCTTACAAAAATATTAGATTTAGTTTCTACTATGATATATCATATTATTATTACATAATTTTTGAACCATTTTAAATAATTTATATAAAAGCAAAATAGTTAACTTCAGTTCTAATTATGATTACTTTGATTTAACTAACAGAAATATTTTAAATACTATAATTGAGAATTATGATATTTTATAATAGTAAAAATATTAAAATTTCTTAAAATTTGGGAAATTCATCAAAAACATCTTACGACAATAGAGATATTTACCATTTGACCTATAATTTTTTTTTGAGTCTCTTAAACATAGTTTCAGTTAATTTTAACCAAACAACAGCTAACAAAATAGAGAAAAATTAGAAAAAAGCTAAAATATGATAATAAAAAAGGAATGCAGGGCATTTCTGTAAAATTCCCAGGAGCCTTCCATTTTCTCCGCCCAATCTCGACAGGGCTTGTCTTCTTCCTTTTGCCTTCTAAATTCTAATAGCTCACGCTATTCTTCCCCTGTCCCAGTATCGACGTTATTATCCCGTCAACTAATATTAAAGAATGGCCGTCAGCGTCAACTATTATTGGACAAAGGCATGACTCGTAGCCTGTAGTTGGCGAAAGGCATCATGGCAGGGCCGCAGGCCGAAGGTTCCAAGGAGCGGAAGAAGCCACCAGCAACGCCCAAATGATTCATCGGCGTGAGGCGGCGACGGCCATCGGGGCGGTGGGTGGCGGAGATCAAGGACTCGTCCCAAAAGGTCTGGCTCTGGCTCGGCACCTTCGACACCGAGGCGGACGCCGCGCGAGCCTACGACGACGCGGCTCGAAGGCTCCGAGGCGCTAACGCACGCACCAACTTTGCTGCCGCCTCGTCCTCGTCGACTTCGGACGCCAACCTTCCGCCGTTCTCGTTCTAGGAGGAGGAGGAGGAGGTGGAGCTCGTGGGTTTGCTCATGGCGAAGCTGCGCGAAGAGAAGACGTTTCACTCGCCTCACGACGGGGGAAGCTACCAGGGGTGGCGGACGTCGTCTTCTTGTCCAACTTTGAGGCAAGATTAATCTCGTCGGCCATGATTTGAGAGCAGTTGATACAATCGCACGAAGAACTCTGCTATGTTATCTGGAAGTACGGATGAAGAATCGCTGCCAAGAAATGCTTCTGTCTATATCTTTCCAAGTGGCTGGCCCTTGGAGTACTCATGCTTCAGAAAATTGAACTAGTTTCTTTCATACTATATTATATATACTACATATGTATGCATATATACAAGCGTGAGGTTCGTTGTGGATTGGGGGTCTAATCGAGAATCGAACTCTGATCGAGCCAAACTCTGTTCAACCTTATAGCTGGAAATCAATTTCGAGGCTTAGTCAAAGCATCAAACTTGATTTAATTAAATCTCAATTCGAGTTTATTTCAACCTCAAACCAAGCTTAGACCTATTTTAAACCTTTTGTTAACTTAAAAATTCAAGTCTATTTCAAATCAAAATCGAACCATGTTTTGAATTGAATCAATAGTGATCAGTTACTAGTGATGTATATACCAAGTATTAGCAAGGTAATACTAGTTCATTGTATTAGCAAGGTAAATCACTGTCTTGTCAATGGTTTAGAAGAACTATTAGCACGGTTGACCGTACTAATACTTTTTATGAAATTAAATCACTATCTCCCCATCAGCTAAAGTAACCTACTCAATTACAAAGATACACCTGGACTTCAAGAAGAGTTTTTGACCAAACACTGTTTCAATTTATATTTATGGAAATACTATCCCTCAAATTTATTATCAAATGGGTTTAATTTATTATAGTTCTAATAAAAATACTAATTAGTTTAATATTTTATATATGTAAATTTTTTTAACTTAACTTAAATTTTCAGCAGTTTAAAAAAAATTACCAAACGATAAAAATACTGAACTGATTAAAGTTTTTAAAAATATTAATTAGTTTAGGATTTTTATTAGGAATCCAGTAAAGTAAATTAGATTCTTTGAAAAATAATCTATTTCGATAAGAAAAATAAAAAAGAGGGCTAGTTTGGTCAAAAACTCCTTCAAGAACGATGTCATACTTCAAAATGAGTACACCCGTCACCACCCAATCTAACTTCACTTTATTCTCACATACCGCGTCTTCTTCCTTTTATAACTGATCATTATTCTGAAGAGGGAAGAGAGAAGAGGTGAAGCTAAAATTCGAGAGAAGCATTCGGTTTTGGACATCAGAGATGGGGGTTTTGTCGAACAAGATCGAGAGGGAGGAGTTGAAGCCCGGGGATCACATCTATTCTTGGAGGACGGCCTACATTTACGCCCATCACGGTACCGCTGGCTTGCTCTTTTCCACTCTTCTACTCGTCTTTTATAGAACTTAGTTGATTTGATTGATCTTTTCTCTATCTGCTTCTCGATTCGTTTGATAGGGTTAGGTTTGAATGGGCGGCGTGGAAAAAGGAATCAGAGATTTCTTCAATGAGAATAGAACCGAATTTTTATTTATTTTTCACTTAGTCATTCCAATCTCCGTTGATCCATCGCAATTCCACCTAGAAGCTAGTTCTTTACCATTAGGAGTAGAATGTGATTTTGATTATACTGGCAAACCCACTGTTCATCATTAAGATGTTTTGAAATTTAGGTTATTATATCAAGGACTGGATGGAAGCATGGAGTTACTCTTATCTCTTACGCAATAACTAGCCTTCATAAATGAGATCAAGGAAATCCTATCAGACAGCACACGAAACAACAATAGCAGCAGGGACAGAAGGAGACCATAGAAAACCACCAATGAAACCATAGAAGAGCAAAGAACATCAAACAAGCAATACAAACAAAGGACATTCTAGCAACAACACTTACCAATTATAGGGGGACCTCCGCTCAAAAAAACAAAACAACAAGTAGGGCCTTTTCTACTTTAGGGCCATTCTTAATTAGTGCAGCATCTTTTCATTGAGATGTTTCCGTATGCATGAAATTACTTTTAACTATTACAACATTTCCATTCAAGATAAAAATTTGATATTATATCAAGGACTGCCATGTGATTGGCATAGTTGACCCATATCTATTGTGCTAAGTCACACTACGGTCAAAAAGCTCTTTCTCATGTTACTTGCTGTGGCAATGTATGTACTGCAGCAACCTGTGCGACCGTCTCCTTGTGCTCTGCTACAGCACATGACATGCCAATGGCTGATTATACACTCTATGTAACAGCAAGCAACTCTATCTATACATAACAGAGAGATGTTTTGAAACTTAGATTTGATAATTTCTGCTTTAGGTATTCATTAGTTTCTTTATTTTTTATCAGATAAATTTTTTTTAAGTCTTAACAAGCTTCAAACATCTTTGAGAAGTTTCTCCATCTATTTGGTATAAGAGAACATCAGTTGCTTATTTCCCTTTGATATTGGATACATTGTTATTCTTCAAATAGAATTGAGGAATGACAGAATCTAAAATAATTTGTCAAAAAGAATTTCCTTAGGATGAGGCATCAATGATCCTTCCTCCCATTCTCATCATGGTCTTAAGGTATAAACTGTTATAGCAGAAGTTTGAAACAAAATGGAAATAGATAACAAAAGGGACAAGAACAAGCAATTTGATGTGAGCTCTTTAAGAATTGGGACAACCGTCAAACTTAAATCTCCAGGAATTACAGTGGAAGTAGAAAATATTTTCCTTTTTAATGAGAGAAAGTGTTGTTTTAGGATCTTGATTTTCTTTCTTTTTTTGTCTTGATGAAAATGAAGAAAACCAAGACGATGAGGATGACCTCCCTACTGGCTGCCTCCCTTGGATCCTCACTCTGAAGCAAATTGACTTAGTGGTTAGAAGACGAAAGAACAATGATTTAGTGGTAAGAAGACGATTTCAACGAGCAATTGAATTAACAATATTGGAGAGATCATAGATGAGAACTACACAATAATAGGACCTTTTTGCCCAATGAATCGGATCACTAGGGCTTTATCGTTTTAAGGGAGTGGAGTTATTACTTATTTGCATTGTATGATTAAAATAACTAGGTATATGATTAGGAACTTAGGATCTGTGAGATCACCTGACAAAGGGTGTTTTTTGATGCATAAAGTGAAAATATGAGGTTCAAACTAGACATGTAAAAAATGTAGGGTATAAAATGTAATAAATGAATAACGTGTGGTGTTAAGTAAAATTTTCCCAAAACTAAGTTATATCTTCATCAGTGTTGTCCATCCTATTTGCATCCTCGCAAATCCTAAAACTTGTGTAACAATTATGCGGATGTGGGAGCTATTTTGAGCTAGTTCATTAGTCTGTTCTTAGAGGTACTAACAAGTGGTTCACTTTAACTAACTTCAACTACAAGATAATGTCTGATTAACAGTTATCTTGCTTCACTTTAATTTACATTGTAAACCACAGTAAAGATCTTTTTGTTTACATTCCAATCTCAACAAAATAGTGTATCTTCTGGCTTCCATCCAGTTTATCTCCAGATTAGCAAAGCATACCTTTATCTCCAGCTTTATTTCTTGAATATGCCATATCTTATTTTTATCCAGAGGAGGTGTTCACATGCCCATAAATCCATGTGAACTGATCTTTAAAATGTATCTGAAGTGCTTCATTGCTTAGTTTGATTAAATAATTCTCTAAAGATTGTTATTTCTTGCTATTAAGTCACGTCCCTGGCTTTTTTGGACATATCAATTAACTGTTCTATTTTCATCAAGTCCCTATTTTATTTTGATTCACGAAGTAATATCACCATCTCCAGGTTTATTTATTGAATGTCACCTCCCTGTTTAAAAACGTGTCAACTAACTGCTTTACTTTCAGCAAGAAAGCAGCTAAAGTAAGTTGATTGCTTAGTTTAATTCTTTAAATCGTAGCTCTTTTTAGCTGATAAACTATTAGTAGATTGAGAACCGCCATCTCCTAGTTCATTTGGTGTTCTTGATTAAGTTATGCAGCTTGGTCATTTAGCATCATAGCTGTCAGAATCAGGGATCCTTTAGTTTTGCATCATTTGGTGTTGTTGATTAAGTTCTACAGCTTGGTCGCTTAGCATCATGGCTGTCAGGATCAGGGATCCTTTAGGAGGTGCTTCATTTGCGTATTTTAGAGCCTATATCAGACTATCAGTGTTCTGTCTAAACAATTATTATTAATTTTACTTTCTGTGATATAATCTAGAAATATGAGAGTTAATATTTGTTAGTATGGAGCTGTCTCTTTTTGACTTTGTACATGAATTGTTCCCTCTGTAAATAACTCTTATCTTTTGTTGACCATCTTTCTCTGCCTTCATGAGAAGCTCTTATGTAATTCTGCTAGTTATGCTTCCACATCATGCCTATTTTTGGTCCCAGACCACCCTTCGAGTGAGAACTGAGAAGGATGTTTAAGACTGGCTGTGGTAGGTTAGACATATTCCATTTCAACAATTATCAAGTTTTTTTGCTGCTAATTAATCTTCTCCAGAATGTACTGGATTTTTTTTTAGAAAAAAGAAAAAATTCTCCAACATGTATATTCTTGGTTCTGAACCATACTTCTAGTGACTAAGATTGATTTATTTTTGTATATTAGGGATATATGTTGGAGATGGAATGGTTATTCATTTTACTAGGGCAGCAGGGCAGGAAACTGGAACAGGAACCATCTTAGACCGGGTTCTATTCAGCTCCTCACCCACAAATATGGGTATTGTCTGTGAGAGATGTGGCGATCAGAGCAAGCTACATGGAGTGATAAACTCCTGCCTTGATTGCTTCTTAGCCGGAGGCAACCTCTACCTTTTCAACTACTCAGTCTCCTCAGCTTTCTTCCTTGCTAAAGCTAGAGGAGGAACCTGTACTCTTGCTGCTTCGGATCCTGCTGTGATTGTCCTTAACCGTGCCAAATATCTCCTTGATAATGGATTTGGCACATATAGCTTATTCAAGAACAACTGTGAGGACTTTGCCATATACTGCAAGACAGGTTTGCTTGTCGTGACTGAATTCAGTCTCGGACGAAGTGGTCAGTTGGCATCCTTTAGTGCTGCAATCAGTGCAGTAACATCTTCACCTCTTCGTTATTTGACGACTGGTGCTGCTGGATTGACAGTGTTAGCTGGTGGCATGTACTGCATTGGCCGATATGTATCTGATATTGGCATTCGGCGTGATGTTATCAAGATTCCTGTTGCAAATCTCGTTGCACAAGCCAGAATTGAGGGACCTGCAGCAGCAGCAGCAGCAGAAGCAACAATAGCAGCAACTGCAGCAGCAGCAGCAGCGGCAGTAGAGACAACAGTAGCAACGGAGGTGGTGATGGAAGCTGGCGCTACTGAAATGGAGTGCTGTGCTGCATAAAAAGTGAGTCTTGATGTCAAGGATTGTAACATCACATATCTGTCTTTTTATTTAAAATTTCGTCTGTATGTTCTGTGATAAGTGCGCTACAAACAGGTCGGCTTACTCAGCTGTATTAATTTGCTCAGTTTGCTGGTTGGTTCGTTCTTGCTTTGTCAAACTTTGTTTCAGCTGAAGACAGTTTGATTTGGTGTTTGTTTTGATGTTTTAAGATAGCATTCCAATCACAGATGGCTTTCTTTTAAGACCAAATCAGGAGTGAGCGACAGATTCAAATTTTTTTTTTTCATTTCTATATTACTCTTCAGAATGTCCATAAGATCAGAAGCAGTAAGTTTGTAGAAATGCACAACTTTATCGCCTTCAGTCAATATGAATTGTAGAAATTCTAAATATTTACCGAATCCATAGATATTTTTTTCATAATCCATAGATACAAATGAATTAATATATAGTTAATTCATAATTCATATCTAAATATGTATTCCTTTAAGTAATAAAAGAAAAACACGTAAAGAAGCTAAGGAAATAAAAGTACGACAAATATACAAATTTTTTGTTGGTACATTAACATAATCAAATCACATTTCTGGGTAATCCATAGATACAAAATGGATATCAATACATAATATGATTACCCATATATACAAAATGGATATCGATACATAATATGAGAATCCAAATATGTAAAATATGAAACCGTAGATATATATTATGAATCCGTAGAGATAAAATTAGAATCCATGTATATATGTACATAATACTGATAAGAAAATTATGCTTGAATATAAAGATAGATTCTTGAGCTGGTAGTACAGCAGACACTTAATTATTTACATATTTTGAAAGTCTCTAGGCTGTTCGATCTTATGATATACTTTATATTTTTTGCATTTGACACCTCTTTAGTTTTACCTTTTAACTCATAACATTTTGTATTATCTAATATGAAAATGATAAGTACTGTCATTTTTGTAAAAAAAAAAAAGGCTTCATAATCATTTACTATTGCAGCACTATCTGTATGAAAAAAAGAAGAAGAATTACTGTTGTAGATTTCCTGTCATTCTTTTAAAAGTTAAAATTGATATTAATCCAACTCAATTTCGTGATACGATTCTTGATGAAGAGCCGCAAAATTGAGACATATATATATATATATATTTTTTTTTCATTTATTATGTACAACAAGTACTAAAACTGCAGGGTAAAAAGTAATATATGAATACAATTATGATATAGTACAAAAAGAATCCCAACATGTGACATTTGTTAGCTTTAACTTTTTTTTAAAAAAAGCTCATTTTTCACAACAATTCGTTGACCATCCAATAGAGCAACGTTTCTTTGGTACAAGTGCTACATTTGCTAATAGTGAACAATACTAGAACAATGTATTGAGACTAAGGGAAGAAACAAAATACAGGAAGGAAGCACGAATATAACATATTCATAGATGCAAATGGCTTCGGATTAGCTTGTGGCTCCATCGTGATCTAGTGGTCCAAGAAATATCTTTAATAAAGAGCGTATATATAGTATCTGTCGTCGTTCAATTGGAATCCAATTTGGTCTCATGCTGTCGGAGCAATTTCTTCCTATAATTTTCCGTTAATTCGGAGCGGTTCTTTCTACAAGAGAGGGCACAATTTGAAAGAGAGGAGGTCAACGGCAGCAGCACGCAGAAACGATCTATTCCAATGTCTTTTTCCTTTTATAATATGCACAAATTGGAAGAGAGAAGGAGAAGTCACCGCACCGAGATGTCTTCTTCCTTCTATAACAGGGCACGATTTGGAAGAGAGAAGGGGATGAGGTGAAAGATTGGAAAGAGGCAATTCGTGACTGGGTACTAGAGATGGAGATTTTGTCGAACAGGATCAAGAGGGAGGAGCTGAAACCTGGGGATCACATCTATTCTTGGAGAAAGGCCTACGTTTACGCCCATCACGGTATCGATATAACTTAGGTTTGTTTGATTGATCTTTTCATCATTAGGGTTTTCTCCGTCTACATTGCTCACCCAGCTTTAACTTGAATTCCAAAGTAGGAGTAGAATGTGATCGTTGTTGCACTGATACCAAATTAGTTATTATAGCACTCATGATGTCCATGGTTTGAAACCATGTTTGAAAGAATTACCTTTGTTGACATATGCGATGAAAGATGCTAAGCAAATCCACTGTTCACCATTGACATGTTCTGAATTCAGATATTGTATCAAGGATTACATGGAAGCATGAAATTAGTCAACAATTGTAGCATTTCTTCATTGAGATGTAGCATCAACTTGCACTATGCTGCAGCACGTAACGTGCCAATGGCCGATTATACACTCTATGTAGCTGCAAGTAACTCTATCTATTCATGACAGCAAGACAGACAATTTCTGCTTTACATATTGTTAAAATTCTTAACAAGTTTCAAATATCTTTGAGCAGTTGTTTATTTCCCTTTGCTATTGAATACAACGTTATTCTTTGGATGCAATTGAGGAATGACATAGTCTAGATGAGAATCTATCTAGAGAATTTCCTGATCTTGAGACATCAATTGAAGATTTGAAACATGTAAACAGAAAGATTCCCTAGAAGAAAACAAGAGGATATGATGCAAAATTGAAGAAGCATCTCAAACAAGGTAAAATAAATCAGCCTTTCTGGAATTAATAGGTTGAAACTGTTCATGTTTTGAGAAAAAGAATCCTCAACTGTCCTCAACATTTTTTGTTTCAGAAAAAGAGAAAGAAAAAAAAAAATTCTCTACATGAATTTTACAGATCTCAGGACGTTAGGGAAACAATGCCATGGCTTTTCTAAAATCATCTGTCAATCATGGTTTGTGGGTAATAATGTCCTAATTTTGCTTACATAAGCTGTGGAAGATGGATCCTATTTTTGATAGAGGTGAACAAGAGGACAACAAAATGAATTTACTAGGTATTATGAGGACAACCAAAATTTCAAGGGAAACCCTATACTTATCACAAGTCACAATCACCTAATATCTAGTACTGGCAAGGAGTTAAGTTGGAAACTATACTATCTCATGGTAAGAGGAATCTTGAGCTATGGTTAGATTGGAGTATTAGCGGTTTCAGCTTTAAATCATCAGCTTTTAAAAGTTACAAGCATGAAGAATTCAATTTGTTTCTGTAAATTTAGGTGCAGCAACTTACACACCTTTTCAATATATCATTATGGTTTACTCCATATGTCAAATAAAGAAATCACTTTAAGTGAGAAGTTGTGTGCTAAAACTGAGGCACTGTCCTTTGAATTATGATTAGATCCATAGAAATTTTATTGGGCAACCTCATGGTAAAATTGCATGGAGATCTATGCTTGTAAGTTCAAGGAATCCACCCTCTGAATGAAGTAATTTAAACCTAATGAGGCTTTTCAGTTTTAACTTTGACTTTCTATGCAATATTTCTTCCAATTTCGTTTGCTTGGTCCCATGGCATCAGTTTCGTCTTTGGTCAGTTCTATCAGCTTCAAATTTCAGCCAAAATTTTCATTGGATATTTTGTCAAGTTTAGAAAAGTGAAAAAAATTAAATATCCTTGAAAGCAATAAATTTCACCATTTTGACACCTTAAAGTGCAAACCCAATTTTTTGTGTAGCAAAGATCTTTTCTTTTGCATTCCAAAAGAGCCTAACAAAATTGTGTATCTTTTAGCTTAACTTCAACCAGCCATCTAGTCTATCTCCAATTTGACTCACAAAGTAATATCTTTATCTCCAGCTTTGCTTCTTGAATGTCACATCCTATCTTATGCAAAGGAGGTGTCCACTAATCGCTCTTAGCTCTACTTTCTCAAACCCATAATTCATGTGAACCATTTTCAAAATGCTCCTAAAGTGTTTCATTGCTCACTTTGATTAATTAATTCTTTAAGAGGTTGTTATTTGACTACTTATTTCTTTCTACAAATACTTCACATCCCTAGCTTACATCAACTCTCTCTTTTTATTTTGACTCATGAAGTAATATCATATATCATCATCTCCAGCTTTATTTTAAATACATCACACCTATTTAAAAGACGCGTCAAACAACTGCTTTACTTTCAGCATGTCCAGAAGTCCATGTGGTCTGATCTTCAGAAAGCAGAAGTTATTCTATTGCTTAGTTTAAGGATAATTATTTCTTGCTGAGAAACCACTCTTCGAGTTAGAAGGTTGGTTGAGAACAGTTTGTGGTAGGTTAGACATATTCTGTTCTTGACAATTATTTATTTTTCTTGCTGCTTATTGACCTTCTTCAGCATGCACTGAAAAAAAACCCTCCAACAATCATATTTTTGGTTCTGAGCCATACCTCTTCAAGTGACAATGGCTGATTTTTATTTCTTTATTTGATTTTTTTTTTCTATATTAGGGATATATGTTGGAAATGGAATGGTCATTCATTTTACTAGGGAAGGTGGGCAGGAAACTGGAACAGGAACTATATTAGACCTGGTTCTAATTAGCTCCTTGCCGAAGAATTTGGGTACCGTCTGTGAGAGATGTGGTGATCAGAGTAAACGAGGTGGAGTGATGAACTCCTGCCTTGATTGCTTCTTAGCTGGATGCAGTCTCTACCGTTTCAACTACTCAGTCTCCCCAGCTTTCTTCCTTGCTAAAGCTAGAGGAGGAACCTGTACTCTTGCTGCTTCGGACCCCGCTGATATCGTCCTCCACCGTGCCAATTATCTACTTAACAATGGATTCGGCATGTATTGCTTATTCAAGAACAACTGTGAGGACTTCGCCATATACTGCAAGACAGGTCTGCTTGTGGAGTCTGCATTCGGTCTCGGACGAAGTGGGCAGATGACATCCGTGGCTGCAGCGATCAATGCAGTAGCATATTCACCTCTTCCTTACTTGTCAACTGGTGCTGCTTTACTAGCTAGTAGCATGTATTGCATTAACCGATATGTATCTGATATTGGATTTCGGCGTGATGTTGTCAAGATTCCTGTTGAGTTGCTAGAGACCTGCAGCCGTAGCAACAACAGCAGTAGCAGCAGAGGCAGTGAGGGAAGCAAGCGTTGCTGAAATGGACTCCTGCGCTACTTAAAAAGTGACTCTTGATGTCAAGATTCGTAACATTCGTGTCTGTATGTTTAGTGATAAGCACTAGAAACTGGTCGGCTACTCCGCTGAGTATCTCAATTTGCAGTTGGATTCCTCCAGGGTATTTTATCGAATAACATAAAACAATAACATTCATAAAAGTAAGTGTTTAAATGACAAATGCTGAAATTTCAGTTTCTCTTTGTAAATTTGATAAGCTCTTATTGGAGAGAAATCATGAATTCTTTGGTTTAGTCCAACAAACTTCTACCCCATGCCAAAGCTCTTTGGAGAGCCTCCACCAGGAGAAACTGTATGAATAAACACTATATATATATATAAAGTAAAGAGAAATAAAGATTTAAGAGAGATAAACACAGGAGAAAGAAAGATTAAGAGAGAATATAGGAGCGTTCAGAAAACACTTTTCGCTGGTCAAACGATTTAAATCCGAAATATAATTTGACTGGGGGTTCAAAATAAATTCGAACTATTTAAAAAAACATTCTTTTGATCGGTGGCGTACCGTGTGTAAGTTGATTTGTATAAATACTTTTATTTATAAAATATCTACTCTTTTTAAGTTTCAAAGCTTATGAAAAGTTTGACACATATACTCTACCAATATTTTTCAAATATTCGATATAGTACTAAACTCTTATGTTTATTTTTCATTATCACAATAGTTATTTTAAAGTCAATTTTTATTTAATTCTTTTTATAAATTTTAATAATTTAATATATAAAATTTAAGTATTCTTTAAGCTCTTTTAATTTTATTATTAATTTATTATTAATAATGTATAGACTCTATTTAAATATGGGCTCAGAGTTTATAATATATTTATGTTCGACTACATAATATTTCCAATAAGATCATCATCAAGATCAATGATGAGAGAGAGGACCCATGGGCTCTTGACCTACATGACTAGTATCCACCGGGAGGTCAGCCGGCTCGCTATGATGTACCACATTGGGAAATTCAAGTTTAGACCATCAAGCTTGATTTCTCAAAATATTTTAAGGGAATTTGCTAGATTAGACCTATCTAGTGGAGATGTATGATGTCTAAATGATTTGGTCCTTCCAAGTGGAGATGCATGATGTATAAATCAATAATTTTCATTTGGGCAAACAACTAAAGTTTAGAAGATTCGTTCTTTAGAAACTTATACAAATAGTTTTCTCTAATGTAAAACTCTTTAAGCAATGACTTAGAAGACTGTGTATACGAAAAAGAGCTTAATTACATTAGCTCTCCTGTACTTTAACCTAGTATCACTTTGTCTTCATATATTTCATATACTATAAAACGTATAACTACCCCCTAGACTTTTAAAAAGCTACAAGATTTTAGATGCTGTTAATAGATATCTTAAAATTACCTTTCTGAAACACCAAAATCTCTAAATATACGTGTAAACCGAGTGGGTAAATCCCCTCACACGGTGCATCACATGACCTGTCAGCACAAAGATTTCACAAGGCACACAATAACACAAATTCACCATAAATAAACTCAACCATAAGAGTCCGGATACAAGTTCCACAGGCCACAACAAGCCTTCTAAATATCCATCCAAAATATAATGACAAAGTCCAAAATACATCATCAATCATAACGCCCTTGCAGGGGCTTAATACAGCTAATAGACATACTGAAAGAAAGAAAGACAGCTACTCCTTGCTACCCGCACCTGCGTCTCATAGCTCTGAAATAATGCCACCACGAGGTGGTGAGCTTACAGCCCAACGAGTAGGATCCATACAATCTAAAATAATGAAATTACATGTGTATATCCAATATATGTGCCTATATTTTCTAACAATAATAATATGCTTGTTGAAATGACTTATCATGAGTTACTATCCTGGAACATGCTAGTTCCTAAACGTATCACGATAAGTCCACACAGATATAAAGCTTGATGCAATCTCTTATTCGTACACATCTCAATCATAATGTTTACATGTTATGTATAGCAATAAAAGAGCAGTTTAGTCATCTCATGCCTACTAAAGCATTAATCATACTTATCATTGCTCACCGAGCTATTTACCACACAGGGTAAATACTCTCAAGAAATAATCATCCATCACATAACCATCCATCATCTCATACATCGAGGGGGGATATATACACATCTAGCAGTAATGCCACCTACACGTGTATGACGACACTACATGTGACCGGTTGTCTGTGGCCATCAGACTAAGGACCATGGTCGTAAGTCCATATCTCACTCTCTCTAAATCATCACTACCCTCAGCGGGAGAATCGGGAGCCCTCGGCTCATCAACAAATGCCCTAACCCTGTGTCGTTGGGTACCGCTAGAGTTATATCCTCGCCTCACAATCATGTTTTTCTATCATCATAATCTAGTCCTGACTATGCGGTATAACTACCTGAATGCCACACAGGCTCCCAACCTCAGGTGTAGGCCGCTAACAGTATAGTCATATAAAATACACTCTACCCTTAATCCTGGGCTGAGTGAGTAAGGGTACTACATAGTCAGAGCCCGACTACTAATGATAGGTGGAAGTGGTGCAGTGTCTATGAGTGTATAAAGTATGTCATAGTCATCATGATGTTAAATTCTATATTCATAATATATATATATATATATGCAAGGGTATATCATACAGGATACATGTAGAGCAGCATCACACTAATGCTTATGCTACATTAACAACTTCATAATATCATGATAAGCAAATTATCAATAACTGCATATGTAAAGATATAACGTTGTACGCTAAATGCATATATTAATACCGACATTTCCTATAGTGTCATGACAGGTATAATGACTGTAACTACATTATTCTAAACTTGTATAAACTCTACTCGCCTAGGGGGTCTCCACAGTATGCTAAATCTCGTCAGCTAGTCGACTCCTCCGGAATCACAAAATCCTCCTTACGCAGTGTCAATCCTATTAATTCATGCAAGTAACGTTATACGTAAGATTAGCCAACTAATAGAATTAATTAGCTTATTAGAGAATTTATGTTTAGGCATATACATGGGTCTCCTAGGGTGATAATAAATTATCATTATGGGGGTTAGGCTAATTAAATCGGGTGAAAATGGATAGACGGGATTATAGGGTCCAAATGACCCCAAATAGGCTAGGCTAGATGTATTGGGTTAGGTTCAAACCTAACCTAATAGGCAAGAGGGCCTTGGTGGGCTAAGGTGGGCTGGGGGCCCAACCACAGCCCACCAAGGTTGGATTCTGCAGCCCACCCAAGCCTAAGTTGGTGGGCTGCGGTCTACAGCCCACCAACACCCATCCCCCCTCCCATCTCCTTCGAGGGAGGGAGACAGAGGGGACGAGAAGCGGAGGCTCGGCATTGCCGGTGGCCCACGCCATCGGCAGCCCGCTCTTAGGTCGGCGGCTCGCGACCCACGCCGGGGAGGGAAGGGAAGAAAGACAAAGGGGGAGGAAAAGAGGAGGGTGCGGCTCGACTGGACGGGCGTAATCCACGCCGCGAAGGAGCCACCGCCCGTCCTCCTCGCTTATAGGGGAGCGGGAGAAGCTTGCCCCATGGCCGGGGTGGTCGACGGGGCAGCGAGGCGAGCTCCATGGCCGGCGGCCATGGAGGTCCCCTCCTCCCAACCCAAGGGCCCAAAGCCCATCTAGAGAGCCCCTTCCTGGAGCTCTTAGACCAACGGTCGGACGTGGGGGGGGCATCGGCCGCCGAGGATGATTGCGAAATGGAGGGAACTAACTACTAAATTTAACATGGTTGAGGCTTACCGCGATCCGCACACTCGGCTTCGTCGGTTCTGGGGCTCCGTCGGCTCCGGCGTCGGCAACCCGTGAGGGAGGGAGAGAGGTAGTGAGGTGGAGGAGAAGATGGGGGGGTCGGGATGGCTGCGGTGAGGGGAAGAAGGAGATAAGGGAGATGGGGAGGGTGGCGTGACGGCAAGGGAAGGGGAAGAAGAAGGAGAAGAGAGGACGGGGTCGGGGGAATTTTTTATTATTATTATAAATTGGGGTGTTACACTTTCTATCCCTTTATTATTAGAAGAAAATATTATATTTTATTAGTTGATAACTTAAAATTATCTATCTATCCTTACCTGTTACTAGGACTAATTGAGAGAAGAGAGGATGAGAGAGATGCTTCACCTTCTTCTTTCCTTCTTCTTCCTCTTCTTTATCCTCTTCCTTTCTTCTTACTCTTTATACAATTCTTCCTTGAACTCTTCACATTATTCTACCCATTTAATGCTATATTTAGAAGCAGAACAAAAAATGAAGTATTTAAATGCTTTCACTATTTGGTGATGCATTTTAAAGCAGCACCAAAAAACAATCTTTAGATGTGGTCATGATTTGATATACATTCAAAAGAAAGAAATCATATTGTGCTCCATATTCTGTTGTTTATACTGGTTCCAATGTTAATTTGGTATGTCTAGATGGCATTGCAAATCTCTTCTTGCAACAAATCTACCTGGTGCTGCATGCATTGAAAAGAAATATTTCACTAAATGATAGGTTTGCAATTACTGATGAATTATTGCTGCAAACCTATCATCGATGACATTCATTAGATGTTTTCACTATTTAGAAGCAATTACAAACCTTTATCAGTGATGCATCTCGTACTTATCCAAACTAGCATATATATTATAGCCACTACAAAGCAAAAAATAAAAATCTGCATCTTTTCTGAAATTTGATTGCAATAAGCTGGATTAACAACTTTTCATTTCTTTTTCTTATTTTTTAGTTGGCTCCTTTTATGGTAGAGAATTTAATTTTAATTTTCATAATTTCTAATTCTAATTTATTAATCCTCTATTGGGCTTGAAAAAGAAGAGGGGAATACCTTTTGTACGTCGTTCAACCTAAGAAAAAAGATGGGTTGAAAAAGAAGAGGAGAATGCCTCTTATAGTTCAGCCTAAGGAAGAAAATAAGGATAAAATTATTTAAAAAATTATTATTTTTGGACCTTCACAAGAGTAATTTAGTTTATCTAAAAATAACATACTGCTCACATGCTTGACAATTGAGTTTTAGCTCATGGAAAGCTAACATATGAGTTTAGTTGTAGCTTTTCAAAAATTTAGAAGGATATTTAGTACCAAGTGTAATTAAGAAAAAAAAAATCATACAAGAATGTAATTACCTTATACAAATCCTTTCGGAGATAAATTCTCACCAAATGACAGGCGTGGACCAAAAAGCATTATCATCAACAATAATTTTGCTTTCACGATAAACATCTGCAAATTTTTCTTTCTATTCTACTTTCTTAGAGAACAAAGAAAAACATATCATCTTAATATCTATTAGGCAGCAATTCAAAGAAGAAGAAAAAATCATACCAGTAACCTTACGCATAATGCTCGCATATTTTGCTTTAAATTTATTTAATTTTATGTTTAGCCACGGTTTAGTCATAATTGAATCTTATTCTTACTTACGTAGAATATCTCAGGCCAAACCAATGAAGAATAATCTGTATATCCTTTTTCATAAGGAAACTTACCACAACGAGTTGCTTACGGTCTGTGTACTTGAAAACTAAGAAAGCTAAGGCTAAATTTGGAAAAACTCACTCTCATTAATCGAGAAGGTGTAAAAAAGATTGGCAGGTTGGAAATAAACTTTTGTCTTTGGGTGGAAGAATCACTCTCATTAATTCGGTGTTAAGGACAGTACTTTTGTATTATTTAGCCTTCTTCATTATGCCAGTCTCACGGTGGCAAGGAAACTACTTTTTTCTCCATGCGAAATTTAACTCGTAAAGAATAATCAACAACCCAGCGTAACAGTCGATCGTTATTTCTGGTCCAACTTCTTCCCCAGAGATAATCTCAGTTTACTTTGAATTATATTATTTATTTCTTGACCATAACTATGGTCTATGTAACAGAAACTATGACCAGGTCTAGCATTCAAACCTTTAGACCAAACCATGCAAAACTAAAGAGACTACTTACTTCTATTTATATCCCATCCTCCTCTGTCTTATTTCTTATCATATCTAGTATTAAAATTTACAAGCTCAGTACTCCAACTCAATCAAGAGATAGAGAGAGAAGGATTAAGAATTCAGTTCTTTGTTGATGATCGGGATGGGGTTTGCTAGTGTTAAAAGAGATTGGTGTATACCGTTGTTGCTTGTTATCTTGATCGTTTCACACTCGCAGCCTCTACTAGAGGTGAGGCTTCTTGAAAAGAGCGGGCAGTGGGTGGAGAATAGCGAGAGCCTCCTAAGTTCTTTGATCAAAGCCCCTATGCCGCCATCCGGCACTTCGCCTAATATGCACAGCCCTAGCCCCCCTCAGGTGGATTGAGCTAGCTTACTTGATCTGAGTGGAGTTCTATATTAAATAGATAATAATGCCTCAGTAACGAGCAAAGAAATTAAATGAAGTTATTGTATTCTCTAACAATTGTTTGATTATAGAATAAATGAGAACTGTTCTCTTTTACATTTTACTTTTACTTCCTTTTGGCAGTTGGCACTAGTCCATAAAATAAAGTTTGACCACGATAGAATGCAAAAAAAAAATTACTTAGATCCATCTATATATATGTTATTAAAGAGAAAATTATTTATTACGTGGAGAATCTTTAATGGAATATTCTATTTTATCTCTAAAAAGTATATAATAGGGTTTTAATTTAATCATAGGCAAGCAAATCTATTATCTCTTGAGATCACCTTTCGGAGGCTATTGGAGATCACCTCCATGCTTTAAACGGAGGATGTTGAATCACTCTCAATTCTACGCATCTGTATTAGATCTAAAGAATTATATTTCAACAGTCACTAAGGTTTGAAAACCTATGACAAATTGAGTCGTGAATTTGTAGTTTCTTTTAACTTAGTTTATAGTTTTTCCGTATTAAAATATGTGTTTGCGATTGTCTTTTTATGCTTTATTTTTCTGCACAATATTTTATTGATACCAAGTGATAGACATATCTCTTAAGGCATATATTATAAGTTATCTCTCTCAATCTCTCCTAAACCCACATGACTCTCATGTAGATAAAATTCACGTGGTTTCTATAAAGCGTAAAATTTCTATAAATAACTCAAGCAAAAAGAAGCCCAAAATACCATGAGCTGCAACAAGCCTCATAATACACACACACACACACCCTATCAGATATTAATGCCCAAGTAGAGGCTACAATTCATCTAGCTTATTTTACAAGAAGAAATTAAATAGATGAATTATAAATAATACTCGTTAGCTCCTCCATGAATTTGAGATCATATATTAATCTAAAAATATTCTAATAAAAGAAGGTGAGCATAAAACCAAACAAATATAATTCTCTACGGTCAAAAAGTAATGAGATAAATGATGCAACATAACATACATGAAACGTGATCAAAGTAATACATCTGTGCAAGATGCAAATTATGTCCATAACTATAGCTCATATGTATTAATAATATAAAATATAATATGCATCACCTCAAACCATCAAAACCTTTATTTTTAGTTCACGCAGAGCCATAACCATAAACACTATCAAACACTCAGATTGAATAACACCCTTTAAGAAGGGAAGACATCTAGCGATAGTATCGCTTGCTTATTACCTAGCAAATAACTGACTGATTATTTGTCCCCAAAAACTAAGAACCTTAGTCATAAGTTAGTTAATATCACATGGGTCAGTATGTCTGTAACACCCCAAAATTAAAAAAAAAAAATCTCGTAACGCACGCGCCGAGCGCGTGCGTCATAGACGCCTGCCACTCTGCCCCCTTCTCCTCTTCTTCTTCTTCCCCTTTCCTTGCCGTGCACGCCACCTTTCACATCTTCTTATCTCCTTCCCATCACCGCAGCCATCTCGATCCTCCCCCCATTTCCTCCTTCACCGCATTGCCTCTCTCCCTCTCTCGCGGGTTGCCGACGCCGGAGTCGACGAAGCCTCGAAGCCCCAAATACCATGAGTTAAGATATATATTAAGGCATATATTAACACCTCTATCTCTTAAGGCATATATTATAAGTTATCTCTCTCAATCTCTCCTAAACCCACATGCCTCACGTGTAGATAGAATCCACGCGGTTTCTATAAAGCGTAAAATTTCTATAAATAACTCAAGCAAAAAGAAGCCCAAAATACCATGAGCTACAACAAGCCTCATAATATATATATACACACACAAACCCTATCAAAAATTTTCTAGCTGTTCTCTTCGTGACATTTTTTTTTTAATTAGATTTGCCTATTAACTACCACATATATATATATATATATATATATATATATATATATATATATATATATATATATATTTGTTCGACAACTATATAGAATTGGCTATTAAATTTGTGTAAATAAGATAATATTTTTACTTTTAATCTAGAAAGATTTAGTCCTTACTAATGGACTGACTAGTAACCTTACGCATAATACTCCCATTTTCGTTGCTGCTGCTTAATTTGTAGCATTACTCTTCATTCATTATTTATCCGAACACCTTGAGTTTTTAATAAGGGATATTTTCATTTCATTACCTCCGTTATGTCTTTATTTTAGATTACAACCCAGCATTTTCTTACTTTTAATTTGATCCATGCCTTTTCATTATATTCTAAAGAACACTCTATCTAGCGAGGAAATGAGAATCGAGACAAGCAGATCCTAGATCCTATGAGAGTAAGTTTGAGCACAATTACGACGTTCAGATGCACTATTATGATTCACCACCCAGACAAGTCGGCCTACAAAGAATCCCCACCACCTTACCTAGCATGCTTGCTCTATAATAACCCAATGACAACCATAATAGTTATTCAGTTAATTTCTTTGTATTCTATTAAAGATACAGGAGTAAAATTTAAAGAAAAAAAGAAGTTAAAACAAAGAGTGTAAACCGTAATAAATACATAATACAGGGTATGAAATATATACAAAATGGAGCACGTCCCACGGTGGTAAGGAAGCTACATTTTCTCGTTGCGAAATTGAACTCGTAAAAACATCGGGATATCTGGTCCAACTTCTTCCCCAAAGATAATCTCAGTTTACTTTGAATTATAATTCTTATTACTTGACCATATATAGCTATGTGTGTATCTGGGGAACATTAAAGTTGGGCGCCCGTTTTCTAAGTAGTTGAGTAACAGAAAATACCATATGACCAGGTCTAGCATTCAAACCTTTAGACCAAACCATGCAAAATCAAACAGACTACGTACTTCTATTTATATCCCCCCTCCTTTGTCTTATTTCTTATCATATCTACTATTACCATTTTGCAAGCTCAGTGCTCCAACTCAATCGAGAGACAGAGAGAGAGAGAGAGAGAAGGATTGAGAATTAGTTCTTTGCAGATGATTAGGATGGGGTTCGTTAGTGTCAGAAGAGATTGGTGTGTACCATTGTTGCTTGTTATCTTGCTAGTTTCGCACTCGCAACCTCTGCTAGAGGCGAGGCCTCTCGAAAAAAGCCCAAGGTGGGCGGAAAATAGCGATGGTCTTCTGAGTTCCTTGTCGAATAACCCCGTGCCGCCATCCGGCGTTTCGCAAGGGACGCATAGCCCTAGCCCTCCCGGTGGAACGAGCTAGCTTACTTGATCTCAGTGAAACTTGTTGTGTTAAGTATATAATGGCTCGGTAATGGGCAAAGAAATTAAATAAAGTTATTGTATTCTCTAACAACTGTTTGATTATAGAATAAATGAGCTCGGTAATGGGCAAATAAATTAAATAAAGTTATTGTATTCTCTAACAACTGTTTGATTATAGAATAAATGAGATATGTTATCTTTTACGTCGTATTTTACCTTTACTTCCTTCTCGCATCACAATACAATTTAAAACAAATTACTTGCATCCATCTCTCTCTCTCTCTCTCTCTATATATATATATATACACATGCACTAAAGAGAAAATTATTTATTATGTTGAAAATCTTTGAAGAAATGTCTTATCTTATCTCTAAATGGAATATAATTGAGTTTTAATCTGACCCTACGCAAGCCAATCTATCATCTCTTGAGATCACCTTCACCTTTTAAAGGTTATTGGAGATCATCTCCTGACTTTAGATGAAATATGTTGAATCGCTCTTAACTCTACACTAGATCTGAAAGAGTTATATTTCGAGGATCATTGAGGTTTGAAAACATTAGGGATTGAGTGACGAGGATCAACGAATGATCTCGTAGCTTCTTGCAACTGCTACATGTTTTAGTGATTGGTTTAAATTCTAATTTAAATTCGTTATTTTTAATTTGGTTTGAGATTTTTCTAAGTAAATATTTTTGTTTGAGATTGTCTTTCATGCTGTATTTTTCATATTTATTTTATCGATAGAATGTGATAAACTCATCTCCTATGGCATATATTATAAGTTTTCTCTATTGTCTCTTCTAAACCCACGTGTTTGTAACGTGGATAGAATTGACAGAGTTTTCACATGACATGTTGGTTAATATTTTTATACAATATATAAGATAAAAACCTAAATTTTTTATAAATAACTCAAGCAAACAGAAGCTCAAAATGCCAAAATCCCTTAGAAGCCCCATGATATATATTTATACACCCCAATCTGATACTAATGCCTAAGTAGGGGCTATATTTCATCTAGCTTATTTTATAAGATAAAATAAATAGCTGAATTATAAACGTTGAAACTCTACCATCAAGAAATTCTTTGGCATGTGCATCAAATATAATAAACAATCTTTTAAAAACAAGTAGTTCATGAGGAGTAAGTCTTTCCACCAGTAGTAGCATTGTGCTTCTAGGATTTTGCCAACTCGCTATTTTCCAACTATCTGACAACTTTCAATATTGCTCTTTGTGGCTATAATCAATTGTTTCTATAGCCATCCTCTTTGCTCTCTAAACCTATATAGTAAAAGCATTCAAAATTATATCTTTTCTAGCTGCTCTCTTCGTAGCTTTTATTTTTTAATTAGATTTGTCTATTAACTACCATATATATATATATATATTTGTTCGACAACTATGTAGAGTTGGCTATTAAATTTGTGTAAATAAGATAAAATGTTTACTCTTAATCTAGAAAGATTTAATCCTTACTATTGGACTAACTAGTAACTTTACGCATAATACTCCCATTTTCGTTTTAAAATTATTTAATTTTATGTTTGGCCATGTTTTAGTGACAACTGAATCTTATTTTTATGGATGTAGGGTTTCTCAACTTGTAAACATCATTGTTCACAAAATTAACTTATATAAAGCTTATCCCAACTTGTACTTTACACTGCATTTAAAGTTATGAGGCAAGTTATAATTTACCCTGTTATGATTTGATTTAACCTAAACTTAACTTTTGTATTTTAAACCTGAGCATATAACTTTCCTGCAGTCTAGACCAAATTGTAACCATAAACAAATTGCTAAAATGACTAAACTACTTTTAACATTCTCAAATTAAATTATATTTTGGTGGGGATATATAATTGAGTCTTTTCACATGGATCTTTGTTAATGGCTGATTACTAATTGCAACTTGATGTAGAACTCATAATGATTAAATGCTTAAGTTATAAATATATAAAAATAAATTAAAATTATGCTAAATCATAGGAGGATAAACAAAATGGAGCAAAGATACCGGTCATTGAGAAGGTGGAAAAAAGATTGGCAGGTTGGAAAGGAACTTTTGTCTTTGGGTGGAAGAATCACTCTCATTAATTCGGTGTTAAGGGCAGTACTTTTATATTATTTAGCCTTCTTCATTATGGCAATCTCAGGGTGGCAAGGAAACTACTTTTTTCTCCATGCGAAATTTAACTCGTAAAGAATAATCTACAGACAGTCGATCGTTATTTCTGGTCCAACTTCTTCCCCAAAGATAATCTCAGTTTACTTTGAATTATATTATTTATTTCTTGACCATAACTATGGTCTATGTAACAAAAACTATGACCTGGTCTAGCATTCAAACCTTAAGACCAAACCATGCAAAACTAAAGAGACTACTTACTTCTATTTATATCCCATCCTCCTCTGTCTTATTTCTTATCATATCTAGTATTAAAATTTACAAGCTCAGTACTCCAACTCAATCAAGAGATAGAGAGAGAAGGATTAAGAATTCAGTTCTTTGTTGATGATCGGGATGGGGTTTGCTAGTGTTAAAAGAGATTGGTGTATACCGTTGTTGCTTATTATCTTGATCGTTTCACACTCGCAGCCTCTACTAGAGGCGAGGCTTCTTGAAAAGAGTTGGCAGTGGGTGGAGAATAGCGAGAGCCTCCTGAATTCTTTGATCAAAGCCCCTGTGCCGCCATTGGGCACTTCGCCTAAAACGCACAGCCCTAGCCCTCCCGGTGGATTGAGCTAGCTTACTTGATCTGAGTGGAATTCTATATTAAATAGATAATAATGCCTCAGTAACGAGCAAAGAAATTAAATGAAGTTATTGTATTCTCTATAATTGTTTGATTATAGAATAAATGAGAACTGTTCTCTTTTACATTTTACTTTTACTTCCTTTTGGCAGTTGGCACTAGTCCATAAAATAAAGTTTGACCACGCTAGAATGCAAAAAAAAATTACTTAGATCCATCTATATATATGTTATTAAAGAGAAAATTATTTATTACGTGGAGAATCTTTAATGGAATATTCTATTTTATCTCTAAAAAGTATATAATAGGGTTTTAATTTAATCATAGACAAGCAAATCTATTATCTCCTGAGATCACCTTTCGGAGGCTATTGGAGATCACCTCCATGCTTTAAACGGAGCGTGTTGAATCACTCTCAATTTTACGCATCTGTATCAGATCTAAAGAATTATATTTCAACAGTCACTAAGGTTTGAAAACCTCTGACAAATTGAGTCGTGAATTTATAGTTTCTTTTAACTTAGTTTATAGTTTTTCCGTATTAAAATATGTGTTTGCGATTGTCTTTTTATGCTTTATTTTTCTGCACAATATTTTATTGATACCAAGTGATAGACATATCTCTTAAGGCATATATTATAAGTTATCTCTCTCAATCTCTGCTAAACCCACATGCCTCTCATGTAGATAAAATCCACGTGGTTTCTATAAAGCGTAAAATTTCTATAAATAACTCAAGCAAAAAGAAGCCCAAAATACCATGAGCTGCAACAAGCCTCATAATACACACACACACCCTATCAGATATTAATGCCCAAGTAGAGGCTACAATTCATCTAGCTTATTTTACAAGAAGAAATTAAATAGATGAATTATAAATAATCCTCGTTAGCTCCTCCCTGAATTTGAGATCATATATTAATCTAAAAATATTCTAATAAAAGATGGTGAGCATAAAACCAAACAAATATAATTCTCTACGATCAAAAAGTAATGAGATAAATGATACAACATCACATACATGAAACGTGATCAAAGTAATACATCCGTGCAAGATGCAAATTATGTCCATAACTATAGCTCATATGTATTAATAATATAAAATATAATATGCATCACCTCAAACTATCAAAACCTTTATTTTTAGTTCACACAGAGCCATAACCATAAACACTATCAAACACTTAGATTGAATAACACCCTTTAAGAAGGGAAGACATCTAGCGATAGTATCGCATGCTTATTACCTAGTAAATAACTGACTGATTGTTTGTCCCCAAAAACTAAGAACCTCAGTCATAAGTTAGTTAATATCACATGGGTCAGTATGTCTGTAATACCCCAAAATTAAAAAAAAAAAAAACAATCCCGTATAGATGCCTGCCACTCTGCCCCCCTCCTCCTCTTCTTCTTCTTCTTCCCCTTTCCTTGCCGTGCACGCCACCTTTCTCATCTTCTTATCTCCTTCCTATCACCACAGCCATCTCGATCCTCCCCCCATTTCCTCCTCCACCGCATTGCCTCTCTCCCTCTCTCGCGGGTTGCCGACGCCGGAGTCAACAAAGCCTCGGAGCCCAAAATACCATGAGTTAAGATATATATTAAGGCATATATTAACACCCCTATCTCTTAAGGCATATATTATAAGTTATCTCTCTCAATCTCTCCTAAACCCACATGCCTCTCGTGTAGTGATACGATCACGCCTCTGGCTATGGAGCTCTGATACTAGCTTGATACGATCTCGCCTTTTTGGTGAAGGGTCGATCTCTTCCAATTCTTGATCTGGACTAGATCTGGCATGGAACTTTGAAATAAGATCCCGAAATATGCCTCTGTCGGATCGACGTGAAACTTTGATATGTTGTAGCCCCAGAAAAGAGTTTTTCAACAAATCTAGTTGCAAGCTAATCGGATGTGGGAATCTCGAAATATCGTCCGATTTGTGAACAAAGGTCAGATGGTCTGTTTTGGATCCGTGGATGGAGGCACGTGATCCTAGGTAATGGTGGTTGAAGGTGGACCGGCGTTAATGTGGTGGCACCGGTGAAAAGTGATGGTGGAAGGGTTGTGGTTGATGGAAGGATTAGGGCAAGTGTTGGATAGATTGGACGAAGGGGGAGAAGAGGGCCACCCCTAAGTGACTAGGGTGATTAGCCGGACGAGGGAGGTTAGAAGCGGCGTCGCCGGGGATTGAGAGAATGGGAGCGAAGAAGACGAAGGAGGCAAGGCAAAACTCAATCTCAATAATCAATAATCAATTTAGTTGCCTACCACATCCTTTTATAGGCTAACCAACAACTCAAATTAACCCTAAAAACACAATTTTCGTCGACCGCGTTCGAACGCACCAAGTTCGCTCTTCTGGATTTGCGAACGCGATGCAGGTGTTCGAACGTGCCTGTCGGTATTTGCGAACGCGATGCAGGCGTTCACAGTGCGTTCGAACGCATAGTACATTCTCTTCACCACGTTCACAACCCCGTTCACAAACCGCGTTCGAACTCACTCCACCCGCGTTCGAACGCGACTTACAGAAAACTTATTTTAATAGAAATTAAACACTAAAACATGAAATAAAAATACTCCTAAAGTGAATCCATGCTCGAGACGACGTTGGTGAAGTCCGAATCGTATCATGTAGATAGAATCCACGCGGTTTCTATAAAGCGTAAAATTTCTATAAATAACTCAAGCAAAAAGAAGCCCAAAATACCATGAGTTGCAACAAGTCTCATAATATATATATACACACACACCCTATCTAAATTTTCTAGCTGCTCTCTTCGTGACATTTATTTTTTAATTAGATTTGTCTATTAACTACCACATATATATATATATATATATATATATATATATATATATATATATATATATATGTTCGACAACTATATAGAATTGGCTATTAAATTTGTGTAAATAAGATAATATTTTTACTTTTAATCTAGAAAGATTTAGTCCTTACTAATGGACTGACTAGTAACCTTACGCATAATACTCCCATTTTCGTTTTAAAATTATTTAATTTTATGTTTGGCCATGTTTTAGTGACAACTGAATCTTATTTTTATGGACGTAGGGTTTCTCAACTTGTCTTTGGGTGGAAGAACCAATCTCAGGGTGGCAAGGAAACTACTTTTTTCTCCATGCGAAATTTAACTCGTAAAGAATAATCTACAGACAGTCGATCGTTATTTCTGGTCCAACTTCTTCCCCAGATATAATCTCAGTTTACTTTGAATTATATTATTTATTTCTTGACCATAACTATGGTCTATGTAACAGAAACTATGACCAGGTCTAGCATTCAAACCTTTAGACCAAACCATGCGAAACTAAAGAGACTACTTACTTCTATTTATATCCCATCCTCCTCTGTCTTATTTCTTATCATATCTAGTATTAAAATTTACAAGCTCAGTACTCCAACTCAATCAAGAGATAGAGAGAGAAGGATTAAGAATTCAGTTCTTTGTTGATGACCGGGATGGGGTTTGCTAGTGTTAAAAGAGATTGGTGTATACCGTTGTTGCTTGTTATCTTGATCGTTTCACACTCGCAGCCTCTACTAGAGGCAAGGCTTCTTGAAAAGAGTTGGCAGTGGGTGGAGAATAGCGAGAGCCTCCTGAGTTCTTTGATCAAAGCCCCTGTGCCGCCATCCGGCACTTTGCCTAATACGCACAGCCCTAGCCCTCCCGGTGGATTGAGCTAGCTTACTTGATCTGAGTGGAGTTCTATATTAAATAGATAATAATGCCTCAGTAACGAGCAAAGAAATTAAATGAAGTTAGTGTATTCTCTAACAATTGTTTGATTATAGAATAAATGAGAACTGTTCTCTTTTACATTTTACTTTTACTTCCTTTTGGCAGTTGGCATTAGTCCATAAAATAAAGTTTGATCACGATAGAATGCAAAAAAAAATTACTTAGATCCATCTATATATATGTTATTAAAGAGAAAATTATTTATTACGTGGAGAATCTTTAATGGAATATTCTATTTTATCTCTAAAAAGTATATAATAGGGTTTTAATTTAATCAGAGGCAAGCAAATCTATTATCTCCTGAGATCACCTTTCGGAGGCTATTGGAGATCACCTCCATGCTTTAAACGGAGCGTGTTGAATCACTCTCAATTCTACGCATCTGTATCAGATCTAAAGAATTATATTTCAACAGTCACTAAGGTTTGAAAACCTACGACAAATTGATTCGTGAATTCGTAGTTTCTTTTAACTTAGTTTATAGTTTTTCCATATTAAAATATGTGTTTGAGATTGTCTTTTTATGCTTTATTTTTCTACACAATATTTTATTGATAGCAAGTGATAAACCTATCTCTTAAGGCATATATTATAAGTTATCTCTCTCAATCTTTCCTAAACCCACATGCCTCTCATGTAGATATAATCCACGCGGTTTCTATAAAGCGTAAAATTTCTATAAATAACTCAAGCAAAAAGAAGCCCAAAATACCATGAGCTGCAACAAGCCTCATAATATATATATACACACACACACACACCCTATCTAATATTAATGCCCAAGCAGAGGCTACAATTCATCTAGCTTATTTTACAAAAATAAATTAACTAGATGAATTATAAATAATCCTCATTAGCTCCTTTATGAATTTGAGATCATATATTAATCTAAAAACATTCTAATAAAAGATGGTGAGCATAAAACCAAACAAATATAATTCTCTACGATAAAAAAGTAATGAGATAAATGATGCAACATCACATACATGAAACGTGATCAAAGTAATACATTCGTGCAAGATGCAAATTATGTCCATAACTATAGCTCATATGTATTAATAATATAAAATATAATATGCATCACATTAAACCATCAAAACCTTTATTTTTAGTTCACACAGAGCCATAACCATAAACACTATCAAACACTCAGATTGAATAACACCCTTTACGAAGGGAAGACATCTAGCGGTAGTATCGCCTGCTTATTACCTAGCAAATAACTGACTTATTGTTTGTCCCCACAAACTAAGAACCTCAATCATAAGTTAGTTAATATCACATGGGTCACCATGTCCCTCTATGCTTCCCACCTTAGCCTTTGACTCAATGTCATCGTACTACGTGTACAAAAATTAAGAGTCACTACTCAAGGACACCCTTATCTTATGTTATCGGAAATTGCTAGGTCTATGACTCCATCCTAATTATAGTTTAAAGGTCATCTAGTATCTAATTTCCATACTCGGCAGTATTGTCACTTTGCTCATATTGGTATTGGCCAATATAAATATAGGTACTAGATATATTTTGCCTCCAGACCCTAGGTTAAGCGAGTAAAATGACACCGCCGATATTAAATTTAACTATATGGTGATACATGTAAGTGATATAATAGTTAACATCATCAATCATATAGTATACGCATCGTAGTTATCATACCCTAGGAACGCACTCAATATTACATGCATAATTATGATGGAACGCACTCAATGTAAGTGATATAGTGGTTAACATCATCATACCCTAGGAACGCACTCAATATTACATGCATAATTATGATGGAGTAAATAAACATAATCATGCCGACTAGTAAATAAGGATATGCACATGTATGACAAAAATATGATAAAACTATAAAGTAAATATCACGTCATTATCTACACTACTCTTAGATTACGAAGAATTCACTTGCTTAACACCGTTTTTATAACTAGCTCCTTTTGCTTTAAGGGATTATTTTTGTATGGTAATGGACCTACCGTAATAATAAAAGTAATAGACATATAAAACAAAAGTTACCTAATACTAATTAATTAAATTATCCATAGACTGCCGCTATAATTTTGGGAACATCCCTTTATATTCACTATTCCACTAATTCTTGTCAATTTATATCAAATATAATAGATAGCATTTGATTAACTTGCTTTATTAAATATTAAAGTATGCTAAACATGATTACCAATGTCCAATTAGAACTAATTCTCTATTAGTATCAATTAATAGAGGTACTCTCTAACCATAGTTATATTGATTAATATTGATTTATAACAATTATTATAAACAACAAAGCTATCATACACTAATAATTAATATTTAAGTGCTCAAGTTGACATGGTTAACTAAATAAATTGACTAAAATAGAGTATAATTAATCTACTTATGTTAGCTCGAGACATAACGCAATGGGCTTAGATTGCAACCAACCTAAAAACCATAACACCACCCCCACAAGGTTGGGCCTAAAGTCCAAACCCTAAGCTGTCACCTAGGTTGCATCGCAGCCTAACTAGCAACTAACTTGGGCTAGGCTACAACCCAACTAAAGCTAGACTTAGGCAAGCTACTTGTAAACCACCCCACCGCACACAGGGTTGGGCTACACCTAACCCAAACCAACATACACCAATATCCATTCTCTCTCAACTAGAGGCAGCTAGGAAGAATGAAGAGATGGCTGCTAGTAAACATTGTCGTCAGCAACCGAGGTCGACATGCCCGCTGAAGAAGAGCACCCGATGTGCGAACCTAGTTGGAGATGAAGCAGAGAGTCCATCTTGATGGGAAATGATTAGTGTGTACCGTTGTTGCTTGTTATCTTGCTCGTTTTGCACTCGCAACCTTTGCTAGAGGCGAGGCCTCTCGAAAAAAGCCGAAGGTGGGCGAAAAATAGCGATGGTCTTCTGAGTTCCTTGTCGAATAACCCCGTGCCGCCATCCGGCGCTTCGCAAGGGACGCATAGCCCTAGCCCTCCCAGTGGATCGAGCTAGCTTACTTGATCTGAGTGGAACTTGCTGTGTTAAGTATATAATGGCTCGGTAATGGGCAAAGAAATTAAATAAAGTTATTGTATTCTCTAACAACTATTTGATTATAGAATAAATGAGCTCGGTAATGGGCAAAGAAATTAAATAAAGTTATTGTATTCTCTAACAACTGTTTGATTATAGAATAAATGAGATATGTTCTCTTTTACGTCGTATTTTACCTTTACTTCCTTCTCGCATCATAATAGAATTTAAAACAAATTACTTGGATCCATCTCTCTCTCTATATATATATACATACACACACACACACACACACGCACTAAAGAGAAAATTATTTATTATGTGGAAAATCTTTGAAGAAATGTCCTATCTTATCTCTAAATGGAATATAATTGAGTTTTAATCAGACCCTACGCAAGCCAATCTATCATCTCTTGAGATCACTTTCACCTTTTAGAGGCTATTGGAGATATCTCCTGACTTTAGACGAAATATGTTGAATCGCTCTTAACTCTATACTAAATCTGGAAGAGTTACATTTCGAGGATCATTGAGGTTCGAAAACATTAGGGATTGAATCATGAGGATCAACGAATGATCTCGTAACTTCTTGTACCTGCTACCTGTTTTAGTGATTGGATTAAATTCTAATTTGAATTCATTCTTTTTAATTTGGTTTGAGATTTTTCTAAGTAAATATTTTTGTTTGAGATTGTCTTTCATGCTGTATTTTTCGTATTTATTTTATTGATAGAATGTGACAAAACCATCTCCTAGGGCATATATTATAAGTTTTCTCTATTATCTCTCCTAAACCCACATGTTTGTAACGTGGATAGAATTGACAGAGTTTTCACATGACATGTTGGTTAATATTTTTATACAATATATAAGATAAAAACCTAAATTTTTTATAAATAACTCAAGCAAACAGAAGCTCAAAATGCCAAAATCCCTTAGAAGCCCCATGATATATATCTATACACCCCATCCGATACTAATGCCTAAGTAGGGGCTATATTTCATCTAGCTTATTTTATAAGATAAAATAAATAGCTGAATTATAAACATTGAAACTCTACCATCAAGAAATCCTTTGGCATGTGCATCAAACATAATAAACAATCTTTTAAAAACTAGTAGTTCATGAGGAGTAAATCTTTCCACCTATAGTAGCATTGTGCTTCTAGGGTTTTGCCTGTTAGGTTTTTAATTATTGGCAATTGTGTACAAAATATTCTAAGTGTATTTTTACATATATGAGCTTTATACAAGTCTAAAATATCTCTGGTTTGAATAATTGCAAAATTATTGGAGAAAAGCTGTTGAGTTCACACCGCGTTCACAAACGTGTTCGAACGCGGTGCGTTCGCAAACGCGTTCGAATGCGGGTACTGCGTTCACACAAACCGAGAGCTGCGTTCACAAATGCGTTCGAACGCGGGTTCTGCATTCACACTGACCGAGAGCTGCGTTCACAAACGTGTTCGAACGCAACCTGAAGAATTCAAGTTGTCATGCCATTCGAACGCACCCGAGCCGCGTTCGAACGCACCAACGAAGTTTGAAAAAATTGGACTTTCGTGAGTACGAATAAGACTTAGATTTGGCTCTATCTTGGATATCATATATAATGATTGTGATGCCCTATCTTTAGAGTTGTTGAAGAAGCATTATTGAAGGAGATTTCTTGAGGCTATATCGGTTCTTCAACTAACAAGGTTCCACTCATCTACAAAAAGTTAATCTTTCGTCTTAAGGGCTATCTAGACAAAAGATCAATCTCGAGAGTTACTGAGGTTGGACTTCAATCACGAGAAGTAGTGAATCGTCGGTTCTAGCGAGCAAGACTGAGAGGAACAAAGTTGTTTGGATCGACGGGTTGTTTTGTGAGTCAGTCTTGTAATTGCTACTATTCTAGTGATTGGTTTTGATCTGAGTTTGGATCCGTAGTTTTTTCCCGTTTGGGTTTTTCCACGTTAAAATCTTGGCGTTCATCTCTGCTTTCGTTCCTAATATTTCTACGGACTTTAATTAAGCGAACGAGTGATATCATTGCCTAGTATTTAGATACATACTTGTGTCTAGGAGTTTTTTTTATTGCCAACTCGCTATTTTCCAACAATTTGACAACTTTCAGTATTGCTCTTTGTGGCTACAATCAATTGTTTCTATAGCCATCCTCTTTGCTCTCTAAACCTACATAGTAAAAGCATTCAAAATTATATCTTTTCTAGCTGCTCTCTTCGTAGCATTTATTTTTTAATTAGATTTGTCTATTAACTACCATATATATATATATAAATTTGTTCGACAACTATGTAGAGTTGGCTATTAAATTTGTGTAAATAAGATAAATTTTTTACTCTTAATCTAGAAAGATTTAGTCCTTACTAATGGATTAACTAGTAGCCTTACGCATAATACTCCCATTTTCGTTTTAAAATTATTTAATTTTATGTTTGGCCATGTTTTAGTGACAACTGAATCTTATTTTTATGGACGTAGGGTTTCTCAACTTGTAAACATCATTGTTCACAAAATTAATTCCCTATTAGTATCAATTAATAGAGGTACTCTCAAACCATAGTTATATTGATTAATATTGATTTATAACAATTATTATTAACAACAAAGCTATCATATACTGATAATTAATATTTAAGTGCTCAAGTTGATATATTTAACTAAATAAATTGACTAAAATAGAGAATAATTAATCTACTTATGTCAGCTCGAGACATAACGCAATGGGCTTAGATTGCAACCAACCTAAAGATCATAACACCACCCCGACAAGGTTGGGCCTAAAGTCTAAACCCTAAGCTGCCACCTAGGTTGCACCGCAACCTAACTAGTAACTAACTTGGGCTAGGCTACAACCCAACTAAAGCTAGACTTAGGCAAGCTACTTGTAAACCACCCCACCCCACACAGGGTTGGGCTACACCTAACCCAAACCAACATACACTCCTATCCATTCTCTCTCAACCAGAGGCAACTAGGAAGAATGAAGAGATGGCTGCTAGTAAACATTGTCGTCAGCAACAGAGGTCGACATGCCCGCTGAAGAAGAGCACCCGAGGTGCGAACCTAGTTGGAGATGAAGCAGAGAGTCCATCTTGATAGGAAATGATGAGGAAGGCATTATTGATGGTCCAAGCTGACAACATGGAACCTCCATCACATGTAGCATAGTCCACTTGATGTGGAGAGTGACTGGGCAAGGTGGTCGACAGCGCTCAGCCTCCATCCAAGGCTAATGGCCAAGGAGAAAACCCGCACAATGAACCAAGCCACGAGGGCACCAAAGGATGACATCAAGAGCTTTGCCTCACGAAGGAGGAAGTCCCGGGGGGAGGAGAGATGACGACAAAGATGGCCGAAAAATGCTTGAAGGATGATGAAAAGAGACTAGTATGTGTAGCTCCAACTAAGAGGAGAGACAACTAGTGGAGGATATAATTGATAAGGGAAGGACAAGAGGAAGCTTCCTAGGCTGGCAAGGGGAGACATGAGGTCAATTGGTCGACAATGTTTTGGATGAAGGCAAACAAATAAAAAGAGGAAGAGAGAAGACTATATATGTTGCTAAAATAAAATAAAATAAAAAGAGAAATAGATGACTCACCCGTGAATCACGTGACGATGTCGGGGTGCTTCGGGGGTGGCAATGGCTCGGTGAGAATAATTGGGGAAAAAGAGGGCTGTGGGGTGGGGGAGGAGGAAAGAAGAGAGAGAACAAGAAAGTCGTGCATGTGGTTGACACATGTGCTCAAATTTTTTTTGGATGTTACACAACTCACCTCCGACTCACCCAAAACATCGCATTTTTCTAAACTCCAATGACCACCCCTACAGTATCTCACCATTGCCCTACCTCCAGCATGTCGACCACCACCTTACTGATGGCAAATCACCTTGCTCGGTTCTTCTTAATTGCTCTTCCCAACTGGCATAAATTGTAGTTTTTTTTCTTTAAAATTATGTAACTTGTGAGATCTATTTCTTTAGTTAGTATTGTCATAGAGTTCATGATATTCGTTGAAACCCTACAGTCAAGAAATCATTTGGCATTCGTAGTGTACATAATAAACGATGAAAACTAGTGGTTTACGAACAACAAGTCTTTCCACCTGTAGCAGCATTGTGCTTCTAAGGTTTTGCCACCTCATTATCTCCCAAAATTCCTACAACTTTATATTGGCTACTATCAATTGCTTCTGTGGCCCTCCTCTTTGCTTTTCAAACGTGCATATACTAAAAGCATTCAATATCATATCTCTCTTCTCACTACTCTCTTCAAAGCATTCACTTTTCAATCAGGATTATCTAATAACTACTCTATATATTTGTCCGATAACTAAGCCCTTGAATTGGTGTAAATTCTTCTAACATGAGTAGGACCCTTTTTTTTGACTCTTAATCTAAAAAGATTTAGTCAATAGCAGTGGAGATGTATGATATCTAAATCAATAATTTTTATTTTGGCAAACAATTGTAAGTCTAGAATATTCAGTCTTTCAAAAACTTATATAGATAGTATTTTACCAATAAACTTAGGCCCCTTCTTCTTCACCAAATGACAGATGTGGACCATAAAGCATTATTATTAATAATAATGCACCCAATTTTGCTTTAAAATTATGTAATTTTATGTTTGGCCATGTTTTTGTGACAATTGAATCTTATTCTTATCTTATCGACATAGAATTTCAAATTATAAGCATCCTTGTTCACAAAAATCACTTATATAAAGCTTATCCCAAAACTTGTACTTAACACTGCCTTTAAATTGCTTAGACAAGTTATTGTTTACCCTGCTATGATTTGATTTAATTTTAACCTAACTTTTGCATTTCAAACTTGAGCATTTTACTTTCCTGTAACCTACACCAAATTGCAACCATAAACAAATTGCTAAATGAATAAATTATTTTTGACATTCTCAAATTAATTAAATTAAATTATCTTTGTTAATGACTGATTAAATACTTAAATTATAAGTATATAAAAAAATGAATTAAAATTAGGCCAAATTGTAGAGAATAAACTGTAATTTTTTCTTAAAAAATTAACATAACGAGTTGCTTGTGGTCTGTATACTTAGAAACTGGAAAGCTAAGAACAAAGCTTGACCTGTGTCTCTTCCGAGAGAAAGGGATACTTGACTAATATTATTAATAGAGCTATTAAATTCTTATAATTTAGTCCATTTCAAACTAATATATTAATATGAAGTCAAGAAAGATTATTTTTTCCTTTATTCCCATGAGATGAGCAAGGTAATTTCATTTGATGGTCTATGTACGTTTCCGTTTTATACTCTTCGACTTTCCAAATTAACCTAATTAATTCTTGTTTACCAAGCATTTACTCAACACAGTTCTAGTGGTAGTTAAACGAGACCAAGTACACCATTCATAAGAGTCCATTACTTTTGACTTCAAACTTTAAGAAATCAAACCATACCAATATAAATTCTTACAGCAACCTCTTCTTCCAGACTCGATCACATCCGAGAACTATATAAGATGGCAGATCTGAACAAGAGTAGACGCACAAAACTTCTTCTAACTACGTACGTGGTCTCAAGCTTTCAAGTTCTTGAAGCCTGAGTTCTCTTACGAATTCGCCGACGCACAAATTCGCCGGTGCCGACTGGATACTCGTCCGTCACTCATGATCCGAGCAATCCCTGCCGTTGATTGATGCATGAATTATAAGGCTCTATAGATATATATATAGACTCGCGTCAGTACGTAGTATGGCAGGGAAGAGTTTTTAGGGAATAATATGTTACTAAGTTTTGATGACAGTATTCTTTCAAGGAAATCAATAAAGGATATTGATTGATATATCTTTCACTAATTGTTTTATGCATGTGTGTGGAAATATTTTTCACCATTTGGTGATGCAAGCCAAAGATCGCCTAAAAGAGTTCTCACGAAAGATCTTGATTATTCACGGTTTGATATATATTGTTATCTTTGTTTTTGCTGCTTAGTTTGTAGCATAACTCCTCGTTCATTTTTCATCCTAACTCTTTCAAATTTTTAATAAGGGATATTTTCATTTTATAACTTCCATTACGTCTTTATTATAGTTTACAACCCCAGCTTTTTCTCACTGATTGCTGTAGTTAGGGGTAGTCCAAAGGAGAGGAAGGGTAAGAAGAGAGGACTAACTATATCAGATTCTAACACCTACTCTATTTACTTGATGTCTTGGTTAGGCTGCATTCCACATCTTATATAAGACCCAAATTAACATAATAAGAAAATAAATATAGGAGTTAACTCAAACTCCTATATTTGCTAGCTAGGACTCGGACTCGGCTTGAACCATAATAGTCAAGCATTACTTAGATCTATAGATTTTTATAAAATATATCGTAAAGAACATTCTATCTAGGAAATGAGAATCAAAACGGGTAAATCTGAGAGTAAGATTAAGCACAATTAAGATGGCCAAAGATACTATTACTATTCATCATGATTAATTCAGAAAAGTCAACCTACACAAAATTCCAACCACCTTACCTAGCTAATGTGCTCTTTAAAATTCCGATGACAACTATAGGAGTTATTCAGTTATTACTTTCAGAATTCTATTAAAATTACAGGAATAGAATTAAAAATGGTTAAAACACGGGTTGTAAACCGTAAAAACTACATAATACAGAGTGTGAAATAAATATAAAATGGAGCACGTCTCATGGTGGCAAGGAAGCTACATTTTTTTCGTTGCTAAGTTAAACTCGTAGAACCGCAATCTATATACATATCTGAAAAATAATCAAACAAATCGAGTGTAACGGTCGATCGGGATGTCTGATCCATGCAAAATTAGACTATGGGTTTGCTACGTAGTTGAGTAACAGAAACTATGACAAGGTCTAGCATTCAGACCGTTAGAACAAACCATGCAAAATTAGAGAGACTACGTACTTGTATTTATTATCCCCCCTCCTTTGCCTTATTTCTTATCATATCTAGTATTACCATGTACAAGCTCAAGAGATAGAGATAAGGATTTAAAATTTAGTTCTTTGTTGATGACCAGGATGGGGCTAGTTAATGCTCCAAGAAATTGGTGCATAGCATTGTTGCTTGATATCTTGCTCGTTTCACACTCGCAACCTCTAGTAGAGATGAAGGACTCTCAAAGAAAACTGGAGGTCGGTGCCAAATAACGAGAGTCACCTGAGTTCTTTAATGAAAACCCCTGTGCCACCATCAGGTCCTTTGCCGGGACGGATAGCCTTAACCCTTCCAGTGGATCAAGCTAGCTTACTTGATCTGAGTTGAGCTCTATGTTATATATATATTAATGGCTCAATAACGGGCAAAGAAATTAAATAAAGTTAATGTATTCTCTAACAATTGCTTGATAAGAGAATAAATGAGATCGATTCTCTTTTACTTCTTATTTTACCTTTATTTCCTTTTGGCACTTGTCCATAAAGTTTGATTACGAGATAATGTAAAAATAATTACTTACATCCATATATATATATATATATGGAGAATCTTTGTGAAGGAATACTCCCTTGAGTCATATAATCTCGCCCATAAACTTTAGCTCCTCCCAAAAATGGCCGAAGGCTGCCTTTTAAAATTGTGGTCAAGTGTAAAATGCTCATCACAATAAAATCAAGGAAACTTTGCATACGACACTTGCCCTATAATAGAAATTACGGTTTACACCTTATATTTTTACTATTTATAAATTGAGCCCTATAATTTAACGAATATATATAGAAAATATCCTACTATTAGATCTGTTAGTTAAACTTAACAAAACCCTTATGTTAAGTTAACTATAGTAGAAAGATTATGAAAATACCCTCAACTAAATTATACTTAACAACTTATACTTAACTCAACCAAACTCAATCTAATCCAGTCCTACCCAACCCAACCCAACTTAACCTACCAACCCAAAGGTATTTTAGTTTTTTAAATTAAAAATTTAACATAATATTCTCATCTATCCAAATAGTTTGAGTTCAAATCTAATATAGAGTATTTTCTATATATATTTGCTAAATTATAAAATTCAATTTGTAAATAGTAAAAATATAAAGTGTAAACTATAATTTTGTTTAAATATACAGTGTTATATGCAAATTTTCCTTAAAATCAAAGGCTCTTGGCCCTTCGGTCAACCACCTCTGCCGAGGTAAGCCTCATATAGTTCACTCCCCGTGAATTCTCTCACTCTGTCAAGGATGCTCATGGTGGTGCCTACGGAATGAGTTGCGCCTTGATGGGAAGCCCAACCGTAGGGCCTACCTAGAGTACTATCGGCTCGTTTAGGGCGCTCTTACGAGTGGCTTTTCCTTCTGAAGCCAAGCCAAGGCTTCAATACAACCCTTGGAGAAGCTTGAGTTTCTCTTCCATCATGGCACACATGAGAAGGCCTTAAGAAGGGTCCATGGCCTTCATATTTGCTCGATGTTGGACTTGCTCCGACGAACATGCTGCGGAGCTACAAACCAATCCAGCCTGGGGTTCAGTTCGAGATGCAATTGAACTCCTCCTAGTAGGCTAAAACCATAATCCACTAGCCTATGATAGGGCCTCCTGAACTTGATGGGACCGAACTGAGTACACATATTCATGGCACTGGTTCACTAATACACGTAAAGGCGCCATTAGTTGCATCCCTGGCTTGCCTGGTTCGGTCTGAACCTAAGCCATATTAGGGATTGGGGTTTTAGGAGCCACCCGTAGTCTGTTGGGTGAGCTGGGATCAAGCAGTGTGGATCGTTGGACGTCGTGCCTTAGGGGGTGAACTAGGTCTTGCCTTAGGGACGCGTGCTCTTCCTATGGCACGACGGCCACAATTGTAGCCACGTCCTCCTATGATGGTGCAACGGGTAGCATGGGTGCTACCAGTTGCTGTCCCATGTGTCCTACGATGGGCGCCATCATTTGTTGCATAGTATTCTCTAAGACCTCCTTGTTTTTCTCATTTCTTCTACCATGGCAGTAGCCCACTCCGATGTTGGGATGGTCTCCTCTTGTGGTGAGTTGTCCATTGGTGACAGAGTGCCATCGGTGGAAGACTCCCTCCTTGTTGACTTTCCTTGTGGCGTGTGCGAACATGCTTTACGTGTGGGCCATTTTGTCAAGAAGCATTAGCTCTAATACCATAAATGTAGTGGTCTAATTCGCTAGGAGCAACTATTGCCAATACTTGTGCGCGAAAGCTCTCAAAATTAAAGCTTGAGAGGGTGACCACGCATGGAGGTGGGAAGGTGGTGGTCAATGACCGAGTTAAGCTAGGGTTGGTGGAAGCTATATTAACAACTACTCCTAGTGAAATAAAATAACTTCATTCATTGAATAATGATCCAGTAGAGTGCATGCCACAGCTTTTATGGGTGGCTACCCTAATGGATTATAGAGACAATTGATTAACTTGATTGGACTTGACTAGGTTGCCCCTTGCTCGATGAGCTTGGGTGCAACCCACACCTACTCTACCAAGTATGAAATATAGTTACAATTGACTTAACACTTAACCAAAAAACTAATAAAATAAAATAGCAGGGTTCTTATTGTAAACTGCAGTATTGAACCCTCATTACCAAGCTCCGACTTGGCTTGGTCAAACCATAACAGTTACACAACTCACCATTGAATTACCTGACACGTCGCATTTTCTAGACTCTCCATTATCCTACCATTGCCCTACCTCTAGCATCTCGACCACCACCTTGTTGATGACAGATTACCTAGCCTAATTCTTCTTAATTTCTCTTCCCAACCAGTACAAAATTTTAGTTTCTTCTCTTTATTAATTATGTAATTTGTGAGATTTATTTCCTTGGTATTATAGAGGTTATGATTATTCTTTGAAACCCTACTATCAAGATATTCTTTGAAACCCTACTATCAAGATATTCGTTGAAACCCTACTATCAAGATATCTTTTACCATGTATATCATACATAATAAATAACCGATCATTTGCAAGTCTTTCCACCTATAGTAGCGCTGTGCTTTTAAGATTTTGCCACCTCAATATTGTTCAATAATCCTTCAAGTATTTCTATAACCCTCATCTTTGTTTCATAAACTTACATATTAAAATCATTCAATATCATCTCTTTTCTCTCTACCCTCTTTATAGCATTCACTTTTCAACCAAGATTGTCCATTAACTATTCTATATATCTGCGTGGCAACTATTTAGAATTTACTCTTGAATTGAAATAAATTCTTCTGCATAATAAATATGACCTTTCTTGACTCTTAGTAGGAAAAGATTTAGTAATTCTCCGTAAGATGCATAGTATCTAAAAGATACATTCTTCAAAAACTTATATAGATAGGCTTCTTTAAACATTGACCTAACAGACGGCATATGTGAAAGGTAAATAAATTATACAAGAACCTACTTGCTTTGCACGTACAAGTCCTTTGTCAACACTAAACTCAGGCCCTTCCTCCTCATCAAACGACAGACATGGACCATAAAGTATTATCATTAATAATAATTTTGCTTTCATGATAAACATGTGGAAATTTTCTTTCTTACTTTTTGGATCATCAACATTATCGTCTTAATATCCGTGTGGAAATATTTTCCACTATTTGTTGATGCAAGCCAAACATTGCCAACTCTATAGGGCTCAACAATAAGTTGATTCAGACTAAACTGGACCCAAACTAATACAATAAGAAAATAAATAATTTCAAATATTGACTCAAATAGACCCCATGGACTCGGGTTAGTTAGAACTCAAACTTGACCCCGACCGTAATAGTCAAACATTAATTACGATTCACTCGGATCAATCTCCCAGCGACGTGCTCTTTAAAATTCCGATGACAACTTTAGGGGTTACTTTCTGGTATTCTATATATTAAAAAGAACAGGAGTAGAATTAAAAAATAATTAAAACACGGGGTTAAACCGTAAAAAATACATAAAACAGGGTATGAAATATATAAATATAAATGGAGCGTGTCTCACGGTGGCAAGGCAGCGTAAAACCGCAATATATATATATATATATATAGATGGGGATGTCTGGTCCAACTTCTTCCCCAAAGATAATCTCAGTTTACTTTGAATTATAATTCTTATTACTTGACCATATATAGCTTACTTGTCTAGCTGGGAAACGTTAAAGATAGGCCTAGCATTCAAACCGTAGTTGAGCAACAGAAACTATGATCATATAAAGCATTCAAACCGTTCCAACAAACCATGCATGCAAAATTAGAGAGACTACGTACTTGTATTTATATCCCCCCATCTTTGCCTTATTTCTTATCATATCTAGTATTACCATTTACAAGCTCAGTGCTCCATCTCAGATAAGAATTTAGAATTTGGTTATCTGTTGGTGACCAGGATGGGGCTAGTTAGTGCTACAAGAAACTCGTGTATACCATTGTTGCTTGCTATCTTGCTCGTCTTGCTAGTGTCACAGTCACAATCTCTGTCTGAGGCGAGAACTCTTGAAGAAAATTGGAGTTCAACGCCGAATAAAAATGGCCTCCAGAGTTCTTTGATTCAAGCCCCTGTGCCGCCATCCGGCGTTTCGTCGGTGCCAAATAGCGAGAGCATACTGGATTCTTTCATAAAAATCCATGTGCCACCATCTGACGCTTCACCAGTGATAGATAGCAAGAGCGTTCTAAGTTCTTTGATAAAAGCTCCTGTGCCGCCATCCAGCGTTTCACCAATAACCCCTCCCGGTGGATCTAGCTAAATTACTTGATATGTTAAATATGCAATTGCCGGATAACAAGCAAAAAATAAATAAATAAATAAATAAACAAAGTTATTGTATTCTCTAACAATTGTTTAATTACGAAATAAAAGATATATGTTCTCTTTTGCGTCTTGGTTTACCTTTACTTCCTTTCGGCACTTGTCCGTTAAATTTGATCACGATAGAATGTAAAACAAATTACTTGGACTGTTTGACGCATCAATTTCCTTTGTAGTGAAATTATTATTATTTATTCTTTATCTTTAGGATGTTGAATGCAACATCCACCTCTAAATATCATGTATTATTCACATGAGAAAATTAAGGTGACTTTCACATAATTTATCAGTGTAATATTCTTACAAATATCTAAGATGGGTCTAAAATAGCATGACAATCTAAACAAATAATTCAAAACTACAAAGTATTACAACCCTCAAAAGGTTTCTAGGAATACATATCTATTTACAAACTTAAAACATAAAAACTCTCGCAATAACTAAAGTCTAATTAGGAAGAAATGAACATACAACCAAAAAAAAAAAAAGTAAATCAGCTACTCCTTATATTTGCATCCTCCACATTTAACTTTGAATGTTTTCACTAAATAGGCGGTGGTGAGTACACGGCCTAGCAAGTATAATCTAATAATAGTTTATAAATAATATATTGCATGATAAATAGTAACTATACATATAAAGTAAAATAATAACTTAAATAATTAATTCAACATGCTAGCTATCATTAGGGTTTTCTAGGTCGGTTGCTATAATACACTTGATATTGTAACAGGAAAAATATAGTCTAATAATCCTAAAGGAAAGCTCTAAAAAGATAAAAGGAAAGAAAGAATTACGTTAATCATTAATAAAATATTATATTAAGAATAGAGAGAGTTCAATGTGTAATTGAATATTATTTAAAATTATATTATAACAAAGGAACAGTTTTACTAATCTATTTATATTTAAATGGAAAGTAAAGAGTGGTTGAAATCATATGGTTAAGTTAATTTATATAATTATACTATTAAGTAGAATATGGTTAAACACTTCGTTTATTATTATTATATAAGTTTAAGATATATAACACTAACATAAATAATTTTGTGAACACAATAAGTGGCTTAAATAGAATATAACTAAGTATTTAGAATAATCAATTATAATAATTGAATAAGACTAGGTTAGAATTTAGATATTGCAAAATAGTTCATTTATAAATATTATAATAATTTCAGTTAATTTAGTGATCACCCAACATAAAATTTAAATATAAATAATCAATGGGAATTATTTTGACATAAGATAAACGATTAGGTCCAAATAGAATGCAAACAGAAAATAATTTAATACTAAATATATTTAACCATAGAGAAAACAATAAATTGACTTTGGCATAACATGTATTGGCCATGGGTTAGACCAAAGTGGTCTAACACTCAATGCTTTGCTTCTCCTTCCATGGTTAATGACTATGGAGCTATTCCACTCTTGAACCAAGCAACAAGAACCCTTATAAGAGGTACCCTAGGCTTCGGCGGAAGGAGGGAAGAACGGATGACTCACAGGCAGAGCGCGAGGTTGGCTTACTTCAGCGAGACACTGCATTGAGTATTTTCCAATGAAGAGAAACAAAGAGAGGAGAGATGGCAGTGGGCGGGAGGTAGAGAAATAGAGATAGAGGAATGAGAAAGAGAAAAGTTTAGTAAATTAGGTTAAAATTTGGCTAATTTGGCGACAGTTTCGGCGAGGTCGGTATCACTGCCGAGTAAACCGGTATCATGAAGGGGGGGCTCTTGCACTTGCAAGTCACGTGCATATATTTTCTTTTCTTTTTTTAAGAACAATTTTCTGGGTGTCACATTGAATTTATATTGCATAGCTACTCTAAGATCAACGAAGCTTTATCACCACAATGTTAGAGCATCAACTTTTTTCTTCGTTTCTCTTTGAATAATCTCTCCATCTTATTTCATAAGAAATAAAAAGAAGAGCAACAATTATCTGTTACTTATAGAATGAAAAGTTTATTTTGATTTATGGACAAGTAGGAGATAGAGAAGAAAGTAAGTCTAATTTAGCCATAGAAAGGGTAAGTAAAATCAGTATAATTTCAATATTTAAATTAATATCTAAACCTACATAAATGGTGGATTAAATTAATGCCGCAATCATTTGGTAGCTATAGTGTTTGACCTCTCGGAACTAGATTCAGTAGTTCTGCATGTTCTCAAGCGCACATATGATTTGATTTCAAAGTCAGAAGCAAGAAATCAGGAAAGCAAGAACACTGTGAGTATTATCTTATCTCATAGTACCTACCCAAATTAGGAATACTATTTATACTAATTATAATTATATGTGCATTTGGAACTTTAGTCTAGTATATGATTTGATGTTATTATTGCATAAAGAGATTAGATCATGCTATTTATATTCCTCTCTGGACACTCATTCTAAATTATTTATCTGATATCATTGAGTTTGCATAGTACTGGAGGAAGTAATATCGTCCTCCCCAGCTTCTTCTTCTTCTTCTTCTTCTTCTTTTATTTCCTTCAATATGCCACTACCTATTGATAATGGATTTGGCACGTACTGCTCTCGTTCAAGAAGAAATTGCGAGGACTTCGCCATATATATATATATATACTGCCAGAGAGGTCTGCTTGTGGGGACTGAATTCGGTTAATTTCGGACGAATAAGTGGGCAGATCAGTGCATGCAGTAACATCTTCACCTCTTTGTAGTTCGGCAACTGGTGCGCCTGGATTAATAACAGTGTAAGCCGGTGGCATGTACTGCGTTGGCCGATATGTATCTGATATTGGCATTCGGCGTGATGTCAAGATTCATGTTGAGAGGATAGTTGAGCAAAGACAGCAGCAGCAGTAGTAAATGGACTCTGTCGCTTTGCCTCTATAACTGCTCTCTAATTGTTGTTGGCCATTATACTTGCATTTTTTTGAGTCATTAAGTCTTAATTCCAGTTTGTTTATTATGTTTTCGATTGTAGACAAGTTTGCGACTTCCCTCGATATCTATCATGTATCAGTCTTTTGTAGCTTTTTGATATTATGAATGGGATCTTCACTATGCGTGGGCTTTCCCCTCAAAAAAACTTGATTTCAAATGGTCGGTTTGCTCCATTATTGTGTTAATTTGCTGGTGGGTTAATCTGCTCCATTCTTGCTTTGTTAAACTTCTTTTAGATGAAGACAGTCGATCTGGTGCTTATTTTTACCAACTCGGCACGCCAGCGGAGCTAACGTCTGCAAAGTCATGCGTACGATAATTATTGATTATAATTAATTCTACTTTAATTGTGTTATTACCCTACTTTCTCTCACAAGAAAATACGTAGGTTGCTCTAGATTCTAGAATAGGAAGCCAAGATTTGATTGCAAGCATATAATTACCCTTTTTACTGTATACAATTACCATACCTCCTCACTAACTGACGCTTTCTTCTTTAACAGCCAAACAAATGAAAACATTGGCACGGCAGAATCAATTTCCCGCATATGACTTCAAAGTTCACAGATTAATTACTTATCTAGTTTAGTGCAAAAAATAGTTGATAATGAAAATTATAAAAACATTCAGGCTAAGAAGATCTTTCTATTCCACCAGTCTGAAATATCCAAAATGTCAAAACAGTGGCAAGGAGACTATATTTTCTCGTCGCGAACTTAAACTCCTAAAAACGAAGTCTATATCTAGATAATAATGAAACAATCCTGCCCTAGCCCTCCCGGTGGATCGAGCTAGATTACTTGATCCCAGTGGAGCTCTATGTTTAGATATATATTAATGGTTCGGTAATGGGTAAAGAAATTAAATAAAGTTAATATATTCTCTAACAATTGTTTGCTTACAGAATAATTGAGATCTGTTCTCTTTTACGTCTTATTTTACCTTTACTTGCTTTTGGCACTTGTCCATATAGTTTGATCACAATAGAATGTAAAACAAATTACTAGGATTCATCTATATCTATATCTATATCTATATCTATACATATATATACACATGGAAATTTTTTAAATAAGTTTTCTACCTTATCTTTAAAAGGTATACAAGAGATTTTTAGTCTAATCTAAGTCAAGGCGATCTATCATCTCTTGAGTTCAAATTTCGGAGACTATTGGAAATAACATTTTAGCTTTAGATAGAACATACATGAACCTCTTTCAAATTTATGCATCTAAATTAGATATGAAAGAATTACGTCTCAAGTGTAACACCTAGGATTAAAATAAAAAAAATTGCCACACGTGCAAAGTGTGTGTATTACCTAACGTATTCCCTCCCCTCTCGTCCCTGTTCTTCTCCACTCCACCTTCACTCTCTTTCTTCTCTAGAGCAACCGACGCTGGAGTCGACGAAGCCCCACCACCAGAGCTGAGCTGAGCTGATACAAGGCCCCAAACCATTCTTGGTAAGCCCCTAACCCTCTCATGTAGTAAATTTAATTTTTTTGGTAGCTATCTTCTCTACCTCACCTTCATCGAAGAATCCCGTGGGTCGGCAACTTTGAGTCTTTTTTCGAGAGTTCTGTCTAGTGGTGTAGGAGAGGTGGATGCCCTTCTTAGTGGGCCATTTTAGTGAACGGGGGAAACCTCCATGGCTGCTGGCCATGGAGTGCACCCGGTCGCCCCGTCGGCCACCTCGGCCGATCGGTAGGTTGATCCCACTCCTTCCATTGAAGGTGTAAGAATAATCTTCAAAACCCCACCACCTTGGGCTCAAGAGGGTGCTCCCCATTGCCGTCGAGCTCGAGTTCCTCTTCTTTTCCCTTTTCTTCCCTATCTTTTCGGTCGCTATCCACCATCGGGTGATGAGCGTTGTCGTCGTTCCCCCTAGCCTCGAGGCTGGGCCGCCAGCACCAATAGTCATAGGCGGTAACCTTGCCTCCTTTCTCTGTCTCCTTCCCTTGGAAGGAGAAGATGAGGGAGGGTGGGGGTTACGCAAACCCTCACCCATTTCTTAGTGGGCTGCAGTTGGACCGCAGTCCACAAAACCCATTTCGATGTGGGCTGCGAGTTGGATTGCAGCCCACAAATGATGCGATCCGGATTTGATCGGATCAATTCACGGGGACATTGGGCTCGATTGATTGAGTCTATTTATCTTTTAATTATTTCATGATGAGCTTTTTAGGTAAGTCTAATTTAGTCATTTGAGGCATTATGGCAAGTTAAAATAAGTCATGACAACCCTTCAGGCAGGTCTAGTTAAGTTAAGTAAGTCTTTAAGACAAGGCTAATTAAGTCATGTAAGCATTTAAGATAAATCATATATCGAGTCATGTTAGCCTTTAGAGCTAGTCCTAATAGGACTCATTGTAACATACTTCTATATATAGAGAGGTTAGGCTCCTTGTTAAGCATCCAAGGATTGAGAATTAATTGAGTTTAATTATTTTCTTATTATTGTATTTACCGTTTTATCATAGCCATTAGATCATATTTACCTTTCTAAGAGTAGATCATAACCATAGAACCTCTAAAACTTCCAACCCTAGCCACCACCTTCCTCCAACAGCCACCCTACCCTACGGCCATCCACCACCAACCTTGGCTGTCTGTCATTCTCCGACGACCGCCGCAGTGTCAGATATTTACCGTTCTGACCTATCTCTACTATTTTATTTTTAGCTTTTCATCCCGACTTTCGACTTAAGTGAAACGAGAGCCATTAGAACCCTAACTCACGAGACTATCATTACTAAACTTTCATAATTTTCTTATGTCCGGTTAAGTCCAAATCTAGTTCGTAATAAAAAAAAGCCCATTTCTATGTGGGCTACGGGTTGGACCGCACCCCACAAAACCCCTTATCCTGCTGGATTGGGCCCTATCCCAATCTAGCACACCTTTTGGGCACCAGTAGTAAGCTGGGCTGGGCCTAAAGCCTAGCCTAGGCCTGTCGGTAATGTTTTGGCCCAATAATTAGCCTAACCACCTCCCTAAGGATAAATTCTTATTACCTAAATTGTAAATTTCAGGATAATATGGAACTCAATCTTAGGAAACCCTTTGACTCATGTGATTGAGCAAGATTTGAATTCTACCCCAAATAACCCCTTTTAATTAATATTAAGTAATATGGTGAACATGGTAGAATTAATGTAGAGACAAAATATATCTACCTAGACCTAAGAATTAAACCTAAATTATATAATAAGGCAATTAATTTCATTAATTTGCTAATCTTATGTATAACTTTACTTGTATGAATTATTAAGCACAACATCGCACGAGGAGGATCGTGGGATCTCGGAGAAGCTGGCTAGTTGAGGAGAACTAGAGTATTGTGAATATCTCTAGGCGAGTAGATTTTATATGAGTCTAGAATGAATCAATTGCTTGATAATATACTCTTCATGATGTTATAATATGATATTGCTAGTGTATGCATTTAGTGTAACCATTGTATATCCTTGCATAAAACACTCTTGTGTATATATTTGTATTGAATATAGAAATCATGATAACTATGGCATGACTTACATATTAACAGACACTGCACCACTTGCACCTATCATTAGCTAGTCGAGTTCTGACTAGGCAATGACCGCCACTCACTTAGCCCAGGGATAAGAGTGGAGTGTATCGTGTAGTACTTATACTATTAGCAGCCTATACTTGAGGTCGTTAGCCTAAGTGGCATTCAGATAATTACACTATCTCATTAGAATTAGATTATGATGATAGTAGGAATATGACTATAAGGTGATGTTATGGACCAGATCTGGAATGATTCATCCGTAGGATAATTATAAAAATTTAGATTGAGGTAGTCTCATGAGTTAGGGTTCTACTGGCTCTAGTTTTACCTAAATCAGAGATCGGTATGAAAAGATAAAAATAAAATAGTAGAGATATGTCAGGAAAGGCAAAACAATAATTTCCGACGTTGTAGCGGTCGTCGAAGGGTGGTGGACGGCCAAGGGTGGTGGTGGACGGCCGTGTGGTAGGAGGTGGCTAGGGTTTGGATTCTTGAAGGGGATCTACGGTTATGATTTACTCCTACGAAGATAAAGATAATCCAACGGCTAATGTAGAAAAAAGATACGGACGGAAATAATAACTAGATAAACTCAGATTTCTCTCAATGATTGGATACTTAGGTTATTTGATTCTTGGATTCTTAGATGAATAACAAAGAAGCCTTGCCCTCTATATAAAGAGGTGGGGTATAATGAGTCATACTCGAACTTAGCCCTAAAAGCTAACCCGACTCAAATTAGTACTTGTCTTAAAGGCTTACATGACTTAATTAGACTTGCCTTAAGGGCTGTCTTGACTTATTTGGACTTGTCTTAATGGCACATATAAATTAGACTTGCTTAAAAGGTTTATATCATAAAATAATTAAAAAATAAATAGATTCAACTCGACTCGATTTGACTCAACTTAACCCACGTGGTTGGATCGTAACAATCCACCACGCTTCTCACCACCTTGTCCTCAAAGTGTCCATAGTGGTTTCCAAACCTTCTTTCGCTCTTGAATTTATGTCCTTGATCTTCATGTGAATCTCGTCTGCAACGTAGAGAAGGGGCCCATGGTGGGTTCTGCTCTAGGGCCACCGTTTTGAGCCATAGTCTATCCTAGCCATGGGTGGCTTAAGCCAAGGTCTTAGCACATGAGGTTTAGGCCATAGCTCAAGTGCAGCTAGGAAGGTGCTGACGATGGCGACTTGGACTAAAAGTGCCTGGATCACCATCGGTGGAAAACTAGGGTTTTGACATTTATTTTCCAAAGAATGGAGGGTGCTCCACTGCAACCGGAGAAAGGATGGTCGTCGCGGTTTGGATGGTCTCCACGATTTCACCATTATTAGTGCTTGGGGGTGGAGGTGGCGCATGTTCCACGGTGCCCGGCGGCGTAGATGGTGCGGGGTGGCGGAGGGCAGCTAGTAGGACCTCTGTCAAGGCCTAAAATAAGTCCTTGAGGGCGGTTTGGATCTCATTCGAGTTCTCCTTTGACACAGCCAAAAATTTTTTAAAAATACTTTTGCCCACGCCTGGCGGCTCATCGTCGATAGTTGCTAGTTGTGCCAAGGAAACCTCCATAGGGATGGAGACGAGTTCTTGGTTCTCCATGGCTGCGATCTCTCCTAGGTTAGCTTTGGATCACGTGTTCACCATTGTCTTAGGAACGTTGGCTTTGATACCAATGTTACGGACCAAATTTTGAACGATCCGTCCTTAGGATAATTAGAAGCCTCGTGAGTTAGGGCTCTACTAGCTCTAGTTTCACCTAAATCGGAGGTCAGGATGAAAAGATAAAAATAAAATAGTGAGGATATGTCAGGGAAGGCAAAACGGTAATTTCTGACGTTGTGGCGGTCGTCGAAAGGTGGTGGACGACCAAGGGTGGTGGTGGACGGCTGGGTAGTAGGAGGGTTGTGAGAGGTAGGAGGTGGCTAGGGTTTGGATGCTTGAAGGGGATCTACGGTTATGATCTACTCCTATGAAGATAAAGATAATCCAACAACTAATATAAAAAAAAGATAATGACGAAAATAATAACTAGCTAAACTCAGATTTCTCTCAATAATTAGATACTTTGATTATTTGATTCTTGGATTCTTAGATGAATAACAAAGAGGCCTTGCCCTCTATATATAGAGGTGGGGTATAATGAGTCCTACTCGGACTTAGCCCTAAAGGCTAACCCGACTCAAATTAGAACTTGTTTTAAAGGCTTACATGACTTAATTGGACTTGCCTTAAAGGCTTACTTGACTTAATTAGACTTATCTTAAGGGTTGTCTTGACTTATTTGGACTTGCCTTAACTAGATTTGTCTTAAGGACTGTCATGACTTATTTCGACTTGCCTTAATGACTTACATGACTAAATTAGACTTACATAAAAGACTTACATCATGAAATAATTAAAAAATAAATAGACTCAACTCGACTCGACTCGACTTGACTCGACTTAACCCACATGGTCGGATCGTAACAGATGAGAATATATCTCTAGCAATACTTGACAACGCAGGATCATTGCGTCCACTGATGAGCTAAGGGCTCTTAACTATTCCGTTGTGGACGGTAATGATTTGAGAGAGATATATATGGGTTTACGACTGGGGTCCTTAGTCTGATGGCTACAAATAATTGGTCACATGCAGCGTCGCCATGCATGTTTGAGTGATATTACCGTTATATCCCTCCTCGATGCATGAGATGACGAATGAGCATGTGTTTGTGATATAATGGATAGCACTTGGTTGATAGCTCAATGAGCATGTGATGATAATTCATGATTAAGACTATCTAGGAGTATGTGATATCTAACCCTCTATAACTCTGTGTATATATGATGAAAACTATCCATTGAGACTTATGCAAATATGTGAATGCTATGATTGAGATTGTGTATGAGTAAGAGATTTGTATTATAACTTTGTACTTCTGTAAGCTTATCTTGATATAACTAGGAGTTGTCATGTTCAAGGATAGTAACATACAGTCCCTATAGTTTGCATTAATGAAGTAATTAATTGTAAGTCATTTGGATATGCTTATTTTATTGTTAGCAATTATGGGCATGCATTGGATCATGATGACTATAACATGCTTATTTTGTTGTTTGCATTGATTACATCGTTATAGATCATGTGGATTTTACTCGAAGGGCCGTGTGCTAACCACCTCTTGTTGGAATCATTTCAAAGTTAGAAGAAACAGATGAGGGTAACAAGGAGTAGTTGTCTTTACTTCACTTTAGAGTTTATATATTTTTGCTAAGTTGCATTAAGTCTCTGTGAGGGTGTTATTATTTGAGATATATTATGGACATATATCCTTGAAAGTTTGTTGTGGTATGTGGAATTTATATCCGAATTTATATTGTTACTTGAGAATATTTATGGTATAGAATTATTATTTTATATACTTTACGTAAATATGTTACTAACATATCACGTGATTGCGTGTATCTAGAGGTTTGTGTGTTTCACTAGGGGTCAACTTAAGGTATATATCTAAATCATATATAGCTAGACCATATATAGGTGTGCCTAGCTAGGAAACCGTAGTTGAGTAACAGAAACTATGACCATATAAGCTATGGTCATATATAGCATTAAAGTTTGACCATATATAGCATTCAAACCGTTAAAACAAACCATGCATGCAAAATTAGAGAGACTACGCACTTGTATTTATATCCCCGTCCTTTGCCTTATTTCTTATCATATATAGTATTACCATTTACATGCTCCACCTCAATCAAGAGATAGAGATAAGGATTTAGAGTTTTTGTTGTTGACCAGGATGGGGCTAGTTAATACTACAAGAAATTCGTGCATACCATTGTTGCTTGCTATCTTGCTCGTTTCACACTCGCAATCTCTGTTAGAGGCGAGAAGTCTCAAAAAAAACGGAAGGTTGGTGCCCAATAGCGAGAACGTCCTGAGTTCTTTGATCAAGGCTCTTGTGCCGCCATCCGGCGTTTCACCAGTGACGGATAGCGAGGGCGTCATAAGTTCTTTGATAAAAGCCCCTGTGCTGCCATCCGGCGTTTCACCGGTGATGGATAGCGAGAGCGCCCTGAGTTCTTTGATAAAAGCCCCTGTGCCACCATCTGGCGTTTCACCGATACCGAATAGTGAGAGCGTCCTGAGTTCTTTGATAAAAGCTCCTGTACCGCCATCCGGCGTTTCACCGGTGACGGATAGCGAGAGCGTCTTGAGTTCTTTGATAAAAGCCCCTGTGCCACCATCCGGTGTTTCGCCGATACTGAATAGCAAGAGCGTTCTGAGTTCTTTGATAAAAGCTCCTGTGCCGCCATCCAGCGCTTCGCCAATAATCCATCCCCATGGATCGAACTAAATTACTTAATATGTTAAATATGTAATCACCTAACAATTGTTTAATTATGGAATAAAAGACATATGTTCTCTTTTGGGTCTTATTTTACCTTTACTTCCTTCTGGCACTTGTCCATAAAGTCACGATAAAATGTAAAACAAATTACTTGGATCCATCTATATATATATATATATATATATATATATGTATGTATTAAATAGAAAATTAGTCATTTGTTTGACGCATCAATTTTTCTTTGTAGTAAAATTATTATTTTTTTATTGCTTTATCTTTAGGATGTTGAATCTATAGTATATAGCTACTCCAAGATCAACGAAGCTTTATCACCACAATGTTAGAGCATCAACTTTTTTCTTCATTTCTCTTTGAATAATCTCTCCGTCTTATATCATAAGAAATAAATAGAAGAGCAATGATTATCTGTTACTTATAGAATGAAAAGTTTATTTTGATTTATGAACCAGGTAAGAGATGGAGAAGAAAGTAAAGAGTCTAATTATGCTTAAAAAGCCAAACGGTAACTGGTACTTTAGTCATATTAAGTGGTACTTTTGATCATACTAACTGATACCTTTGATTAATTTTTAGAATAATACAATTTCGATAGTCATGGGTCAGTATTAAAATATGATATTCAACCTTCTAAAAATTCATAATAATGTTGCTATTAGTCATCTTATGTATCTCGATAATTTGTATTAATGCCAGTAAATTTTCTATTGTAATAATCTTATGAATATTTTTAGAAAATATGAGTCTTACTAATATGCGCATTAATTATAGTAAGTCGGAGCTATTTGTCCCTCCTCGGCTCCCTATGAGGTAAAGGAATCATGTTCTATACATTCTCAACATAATAGAGGAGGGTTTTCTTTTCAAGTATCTTGAAGCTAAAATTTCATCCCGACAATTGCTCGTTCATGAATACGAGGATTTCATTTCTAAATTTGATGTTAAACTTGCGGGATAGAAAAGAATCACGCTCTCTTAAGCGGAGCGTGTTAAATTTGATGCTTATGTATTTGCTCTCCTCCTAGACCTCTCTTGCGATAATGGATCGAATTGTCAAGCTTTCATGTAAATTCCTATGTGATAAGTCAAACCATACCAAATGCCTTAACTTAATAAGAATAATTTATCTTGAGCAAATTTTATTATTGCTAAATATGGTTGTCACATTTCTATTAATAGGTGACTCATTTTTGTGGACATTGATAAGGTCAGACATAGTGAAAAAAGTCAGTGAAATCATGTGGAATGGGACTTAGAATGTTGATCAAATTTGCACTAAGTTTGGCCATAATCTTAGTGAGAAAATTCTTGATATCTATCTCCTTGAGATGGATAAATCAAACATCTGGGTAGGGGCCCCTAACCTAGCGGGCAAGCTACGGCCAAAAGTGTCTATGCTCTTTTACATTATCCTTCTACCAATGAGCATCTGTGGAAGGGGCGGAATTACCTATAGAAATTAAGCATGCCGCCTTAGATAAAAATGTTATTATGAAAAGTTTGCTAGGGTAGAATTCAAACGGATGACATTCTCTTTCAAATGGGCCTTCTCTTTGACTAGGACTGCCCAAATCTATTTCCCATATTTTTAATGATTGCACTTTTGCTACAAATCTGAGAAAGGTTCTAAGGTATAATTGCTCAATGTGGAAGCATGGGGAAATGAAAATTGGCTCTACAAGGATGAGGTCTGGTCGCAGTAAATTAGGTTTCTTTAAAGGTGTGGTCGTCGCTGACGTTCACTGCCAGATCTGGAAAAGAACAAATAATGTGCTTTTTAGCAACCTAAAAGAGTTTGCAAATAAGGTTTGGAAATGATCGATAAATTTAGCCACTGATTATTTTGAACAAAAGTCATTAATAGTTACCAAACAAACCGCAGTTAGCCCCAAAAATTGGTGATTTCCTTCACCTAATAGATGGGTGTAAATCAATAAGTGGGATCTATTTTGTGGCTAGGCTACTTAATGGTTTTCCTATCCTTGTAGGTTGCTAGTGTCGCAGATTGAGTTCAGTCATTCTTGTCGAGGCAACAAGTATTCAAACTGCTATTAAGATAGTAGTGCAGTTGAGCATTACCAAATTATGGATAAAAGATGGCTCGTAGATTATAACCAAAGTACTGAATGGAGTTACCCAATCACATAGGAAAATTAGAGCTATCATTGAGTACATCTTACACTCTTTTAAAAATGCTTCAATCTTATAAAATCTCTCGCACGTACCGAGATGCAAATCTCGTCGCTGACTATCTCACAAACCTTAGTCGTCTGCTAAGCTTCAACCTTAGTTGTATTTTGGAGGAAGTGTTTCCCTTTCTTTGCTTCAGATTTTGATTTGCCATCTGAAAGGGATCTTTTGTATCCGAAGCATCTCTTAATTAAAGTTTATTTTATTTTAAAAAAATTAATGTCATAATCATTTGGGAATTGTAGTATTTGACCCCTCTAAACCAGATCCAGGAGTTCTGCATGTTCCCAAGAGCATATATGATTTGATTTCAAGGTCAGAAGCAAGTAACACTGTCAGTATTATCTTATCTCATAGTACCTTTCCCAAATTATAAATATATGTTCATTTGGAACTTTACTCTAGCATATGATTTGATGTTATTATTGCATAAAGAGATTTAAAGCATGGTATTTATATATACGCCTCTCTAGACACTCATTCTAAATTATTTCTCTGATATCTATCATTGAGTTTGCATAGTACTGGAGGAAGTAATATCATCATCTCCAGCTTCTTCTTTTCTTATTTCTTTCAATATGCCACTACCTTTTCTACTACTCCGTCTCCCCAGCTTACTTCCTCCATCGTGCCAATTATCTCCTTGGTCATGGATTTGGCACGTACTGCTCGTTCAAGAAGAAACTGCGAGAACTTCGCCATATATATACTGCAAGACAGGACTGCTTGTGGGTACTGAATTCGGTTAATTTCGGACCTCATGGCATTCATGGTTGCTGCGATCAGTGCAGTAAAACATCTTCACTTCTTCGTAATCTGGCAACTGTTGCTCCTGGATTAATGACAGTGTTAGCCGGTGGCATGTACTGCATTGGCCGATATGTATCTGATATTGGCATTCAGCGTGATATTGTCAAGAGGATAGTTGAGCAAGACCTGCAGCACTAAATGGACTCCGTCGCTCTCTAATTGTTGTTGGCCACTATACTTGTATATTTGAGCTACGCATATCTTCCTAGCCTTTTGATATTATGAAGGGGATCTTCACTATGCATGGGCTTTCCCCTCAAAAAAAACTTGATGTCTAATGGTCGGCTTGCTCCATTATTGTGTTAGTTTGCTCAATTTGCTGGTGGGTTAATTTGCTCCGTTCTTGCTTTGTAAACTTCTTTTAAGATGAAGAGAGTTGATTTGGTGCTTGTTTTTCATGCCTTCAGCTAGTATTCCAATAGGTTGATAAAGTATCTCTTCTCAGGCCGGCCCTAATATACCAACTCGGCACTACAAGTGCCAGCAGAGCTTAGGTCTGGAGACCCATGCCATAATTCTTGATTCTAATTAATTCTACTTTAACTGGGCAATGGGTTATTACCCTACTTCCTCACACACAAATTATGTAGGTTGCTCTAAGGTTCTAGAATAAGAAGCCAAAGCTTGATTGCAAGCATATAATTACCCCTTTTACCTCCTTATTAATAGACGCTTTCTTCTTTAACAGCCAACTAAATGAAAAGATTGGCAGGCCAGAATCAATTTCCCCCATTCGAGCTTCAAAGTTCACTGCTTACTTATCTAGTTTAGTGCAAAAAATAGTTGATAATGAAAATTATAAATACATTCAGGCTAAGAAGACCCATCTGTTCCACCAGTCTGCAATATCCAAGGTGACAAAACAGGACACCTGGGTAGGTAATATATATGTGACACAAGAAAAATACTGATGAACTGTAGCTATCCTATGCAATTGTTCATGCATCGTCTCTTAGCATTCCACTGCCAGGAACCTTCAACCATCAAGAGAAAAAATAAGACATATATATAGAACACTTCTGATTGAACTAGTAAGAAAGGGGGCATCCTTTATCTTCTTTTAGTCTTGAGTCTTGATGTGGAAGCCTTGCCAAGAATATTGTATTTCATAGTGCACTATGATATCCTTCAAATCCCTAATCCGCCAGCATAATCTCGGAGATATGAAGTGCAGCCTGGGAGCAACAAATGCTCGCTTTTGGTTATTGAGTAGTCATTTATAAATCTCGTCAGAATCAGGACTGCGCATCAAGCTCTACTATGAAGAGCATCTCCACAATTCTGAAAAGGCAGTATTTCTTCACCTGGTTAGTTGTTTGGACATTCCGATGCTCGATGCCCAGTTCTGCCACAGTTGAAGCAGGCACCTCCAAAGCTCCTGTTACATCATAGGATGCTAGCTCAGAAATCACAGACAATCACAATAAGCATGTATCTTTCTGTGAGGTACACAAAAATAGATAATCAGCTTAGGTGGCATTCATTACAATAGCTTTTGGCAAATCACTGCCTTCTCTAACTGTAACATAAATTATACTAAACATATTTTTTATGGAATAATGTCCAAATGAACTTGCAAGGTTCCTCAGCTAATCATTCAAAGACAAATTTTCCAAGAAATCATGCCCTTTAGCAATTGGTTAAGATTTCATATTCTAATCAAACTCTCAGCTTCTTATTTTTAAAGTTTATGTGGTTATGTACAGGAAGAGTTGATAGTGCTAGAATGTTAGAAAAGAGAATGGGAGATAACATTATGCATTGTACTGCTAAAGAATGACCTGAATCACTGTCAGTCACATTTTGTGAGAATTGACTTACACTGTTTTAGTGTGGCAGTTAAGGTGATAACCACTAAGAATCAGTTGCCAAAAAGACTTCCAGTAACAGATAAAAACCAGGCGGTATTGGTTTATTATGGACCAGAAAGAGAAATTTCATAAAATGAACAGAATCTTGTCTTAATTTTACTAAAACCTATCAGGCAAGTTAGGTGAAACTCCAATGATGAACTTACTGCATTAAGCACATCACACAGAAATGTCATCAGTTTGATAGAAAAAAAAATTCTGGAACCACCAAAAAATTTGTTAGCAGATCCAGAGATAATTTATAACCATCATCACTACCTGTCCCTACTCCCGAAGGATGACGACCTACTTCCAAAGGATGATGACTTGTTAAATCTTCTACCACCAATTGGCGCATCATCACTACGTCTGGACATTCTAGACCAGCTATTGTCAGTTCTGTAGCTACTGCCACCACGGCGAAAACCATCATCACTATCAGAGTCCCGGCCACCCCAGTTTCTAGAAGATCTGAGACCACGATCTCTGAGACCACCTCTGGAACTTCGGTCCCGATTTGAAAACCGACCATAATTGTCAGTCGGAGGACCATCATCTTGCAAAGCAGGCAACTGCACATAGTCCATAGAAAAAGCACATGTATTGATCAGCTTAGCAATTCTGTAAGTATCTCTCATGTTTTTTGTATGTACCACTCAACCCAAAGACAAGGCAAGAGAAGAGCATATAAGAAATGTATTATAGAAGACTCTTTCCTTGAGTATTAGATTACCAAACAGGTAAGTCCAAATGAATAATTTACCTGATTCTTTAGTATTTTTGCAGAGAGACAAAAAAACAATGTGAAAACAATACCTCAACAAACATATCTTATGAGGCAAATTAATATGTATCATTGATAAATGGTATCACTTTACATAACTTATCTTGTCAGACATGAGGCAGGGTAGCATACAGTTATGTAAAGTTTTGTATTATAACCAAAAAGGTAGACAGAGGAGAATAAAAGGTCAAAATTACCTTTGTGACCTTTGATAAGGTGTTCCCAGGTGGTAACTGTTTATTCAGTAGTTCTTTTGCAATTTCCTCAGGTAAATCAAAAACTGCACCTTGGACCTGCAACAGAGAAAAATAAAAAGTAATTGCTCAAATATATAAACAGGAATGCAGCGATACAGCTAAAGTACATAACAGATGGTTTAGTCATTTTATTAGAAACATAAGAATGCATGTAAGCATATGATATGGCAGAAAAAGATGGTTGTTGTCATACTATGCAGAAAAAAACAATAAGACTAAAGCATCAGAAGTATTTAAGTAATAAATTTTCTGAAAGCAGAAAAGAAGATTCAAACAAGTGAACAACAATGGGCAGGCATAACCTACACGAACTTGAGCTATCCTGACAAAGGGCCAGCATTTTTTCACAATTATTCACAATACTGTTATCTTTTTTATATCATGCTAAATTCTGATTTAGTCATTTACATAATATTATGGATTAAGGGTTCTCTTTGTAGTCGTTTAAAACAAATGAGAAAGTAATATCATTCTACCCGGCATCTTGTGAAGAAAATTAATTTGGATGTATTATTGAATTTCCATCTTTGACATATAATTCTTTTTCTTTTAAAAATAATTTCTTGGGCAGTGTTCAGAAGTTAGAATACATGTTTGAGAATCTAGTAGAGATGGATTGAGCACAAATCTATCTTCCTCAAAATAGTTAAATTCCTGTGTCGGCTATAGAATGAAAACATGAATTAGACATTATAGCAGATGTTATTAGGTAAATATTGTGAGATATTAACTAACAGATACACACCATTTCATCTGCAACTAAGTATATTTTGCCAACTTCATCAGCAGCAGCAGGATAAACATCAGAAAGAAACCCTGTAACAGATCTAGCAGAAAAGAAACCTCTTGAATACCCTGGTTCCCGTTTTAATTGCAATGTCACCCATCCCTGCATATGATATAACTGAAGATCAGAATTTCTGAGAAGATACGCAAAGATAAAAGCTAAATATGAGAAAAGGAGTATGAATGCATATATAAATAGACAGCTCCCAACAGGATCCTGAACCAACTAGTTTAGGGTTCTGGAACTTGATTGTTCTAGTAGAATATAGCTCATATCAGTTGGAGAAAGTCAAAACAATTTATACGGCAACTGAGAAATACTAGCTAAATCAGGCTTTAGGTCCAAGTATGCCAGAAGTTGCAGAGGAACCATATAAACTAAAAACCATACATGCAGTTACTTTTTACCTGCTCATGACTGATGAGAGAACGTGAGGAAGGTGGTTGAGAAAATCCACTCAAATGTGCCAAGGCAGCAGCAAGAGCATTTGACCCTAGATCTTCGGTCAATCTTTCAGCTGTAGGAAGAAAATATTGTATTGATTCTGGGTGAACACCCTGAAGAGTAGCAACAACCTGCTCCGCAGAAGACTCCAACACCTCATGCATCTGCGGAGGGCTTATAAACTCAAACCTGCATCCTACATCATGCTCAAGGGACTTTACAGTCCTTCTCTGTCTACTAGTAAACATCAAAATTGCATTGCCTTCTTTTCCAGCACGTCCTGTACGACCAGAGCGATGCACAAATGTTTCAGGGTCATTCGGCAGTTCGTAATGAATAATCTGCACAAGGAAGAACCTTTTAAGATATTTGGTTGTTTACTCCAGAAGATCATAAAAGGAAACTAAAAAATGTACTTCCAAAAATGTACTCCAGAAGATCAAGTTAGCAATATCTAGAAATACTGAGGCTACCATATCAAAGAAAAATTCAATGATGATCCTTAACCATTCCTAGCAATCTTGTAATCAATGTGCCGATTGACAGGGGTTTGAATTATGCTTAGATCATGTGAGACTAATCAGGTACTTGAAGCGGCAATCTAGGAAAACAAGAGCATTCAAAGGCCCAAAGGACAATGAGATTTTGCATCTAACTTTAAAAGATACTTGTAGGTTATGTTAGCACTAAAATCAGAAAGGTTATATCAAGTGATTGTGGCATAAGTAAATGGAAAAATAAGTAATAAATAGAGAACCTACTAGTTTTTTCCACAGCAAATATAAGGGATTTAACTTTCTCTAGCTCAAATATATCCTAAAGATATGTTTAGGTGTGACAAAGTGCAGCTCGGACTTCTAGATTGGTATACTTCAAAACTTATACATTACGTACTAGCAGATATTTTCATCCATGTGACATTTAAGGGCAATTTCATCTTTTATGCACTAAATCAGCCTGGCTTGATTTCAGAAAGCACATAGATATGACTCCTTAGTTCATACACTTTAGGGAACTCATTCAAATATGCATCCATTACTATATTATCCGCTACTGTTTGTTCTGTTGACTTCTTCCTCTCCCTAAGATATGTTTAGCTATGACAAAGTGGCTCAAACTTGTAAGTGATATTTGAGGGCAACTTCAAATACCATAGTATGTTTTAGCTATGACAAGATATGTTTAGCCAAGGTTTTATTATAAAGAGGCCTCAATCAGAAGAAAAATATAAGAATTTGATAAGAGGATATAAATGAAAATTAGTGCCTACGCAACCTAGCAGCCAAAATATACTCAATCAAAATGGAGTTCACACAATCTGTTATCCATGAGAAATGATCTAAGTACATTAGCACCATGTCAGGTTATCGTGAAACTACCAATGACAAGAAATTCTAAGAAGCAACAAGACCATGGAGTGTGCCAGACATCAAATTTGTGGAGTGGAAAATTCCACTAATCACTACTATAAGAGGTGTGAAGACGTAAATGGATGGTACACTGGAATTGATAATACAGGAGATTTAATTAACAGAAGGTACAAGATCTAAATTCATGGTAAACTGAAAAGCTGACAATTAATCAGGTGTATCAGGTTAACAGAAGTACGAGTTACACCATAAAAATGACATGGTAAAAAAGAACTGAAGCTGCATGTGTATAAGAAATCTAAGGAAACCATAAACAGAGAAAACTTCACATTAAGAAGATGAAAGTCCAGGGATACAAAAAAAGATCTTATTAGAAGAAACTGAAGAGATTAATAAATGAAAATTAACTACAGTTAAAAATTGTTAAAAAAGATATATAAAATATCCATTGAGATGAGATATCTTACTTATCCTATATCCCCACTACAGATAGCATAGATATTGATACGAATTTTAACACATCATATATTTGATGAATAACAAAAGTCTGGTTTACGGATCACTTCTTTTGAAAAAGTTACGAAGTAGACTCTCCATTTCATTGAGATACTCTTCTACAATTAGTCAATTAGTAAGCCTTAGTCATTTCACTTTACCAATATCCTTCTGCATAAACTTTTAACGGGTGCAGGTAAAAGGCAAACTTACATCTCATTACAAGGCCATTAACAGTTAGAAGCCAGAAAAATGTTTTATAGTTAGAGAGCAACCAAAAAACAATATTTTGTATGGAATCCAAAAGTGGAATAAAGATAAAGATGAGAAAAGCAAAATCATGCATGACACAAAAATAATGCAGGCCAGCTTTTAGATAAATTGAGGAACCTTGTGCATATATCTGGATAACTATGTTAAAATTATATAAATGAATGCCAAAGGCCTTATAGCCCACAGAATAAATTTGTTTAATGCAATAAAATGCCAAATTCATAGCTTAGTCAATTAATGAGATCACTTTGTACCAATAACCTCCAGGTGAGATATATGTTCCTACTGCGTAGTAAAAAAAAATGAAGAAAAAAAGTTCATAAACATTTGTTGCAGACAGATTATCCACAGCTTGATAAGTGACGAAGGCAAATAAGACAGAAGACCAACCTCCCAGTAGAATAATCAGAATGCAATGTAAAAAACCAACAATGAAGCAATTACAAGAACCTACCAAATCAACATTTGGTATATCAAGACCACGAGCAGCAACATCAGTTGCAACAAGCACAGTAAACTTCCCTTGGCGGAAGCCATTTAATGTCCTCTCTCGCTGATGTTGAGATATGTCACCATGAAGTGCCTCGGATGCTATAATGTTAGTTAATGCCAGTGATACCTCATCAGCATCTCGTTTTGTCTGAGTGAAAACAATGGTCTTTCCACCCTTTGCATATACCTGAGAAATAAAATTTATGGCCATAAGAACACAAATAACTTAATGTTAAATGACAATTGGAAATACTCCATATGAAAGAAGCTCCAGCATTTTCCTCTGAAGCTGGAATCGTCCATTGCCTAAAACTTGTCATTAAGTTTGCATATAAGTATGTATTAACTATTAAGCAACAGATATATAGCATAGAGTTAGCAAAACTAATGGAGAAAGGGACTAGAATACAACAACAAAAAATAAAAACATGAATTAATATGAAACAAAGAAAAAAAAAAAGGAATGCAGCAAAATACAGTTTATTGTATTTCAAATTTTCAATATACAAGTTACTATTCAGAAAGGATTCTGCAAAGCCAGATAAGAAAATGACTCCTCCCTCCAGACCAAATTTCAGATTGAAGTCCAGCGAATTTACAAAATTATATTTTGAATACTAAAATTTATGTGCAAGAAGAGAATAATTAAGCTGTCAATAAAATTTATTAAGTCAATGATTTAGTAACCTATAGATAAGGCAAAACTAAGAAGTAAATAAAATGAAAAAAATGTCCATGTAGTAGACATACCGTAATTAGGTCACTGAGGATTGTACGTTTTGAACTTGCAGTTGTTGGTATAGCATAAAGTTTAATTCCTTCAGCAAGCTTTTCATCTTGATCACCAACCTAGATATAACATAAATAAACATGAAAAGACTGGCAAAGATTACTGTGAAATGAACAATATATATGCACCCGTGTGTGTGTGTCCAGCACTGTCTTACAACAATTGGATTACTAATTAGACAAACTGACATAGTAGTAAATGTAGGAGTTGATAGGAAGATACCAATAATGAGAAGCTTTTTACTTTTATAATATGGATGTGAGAATCATGAAATATTGGACGCGCGTGAACAATTAGTCATCTAAATCAGATAGTATGTTTTCCATTTTTCTAATTCATACAAAGTCTAACACAAACCAATTGAAAGCCAAATTTGGAATGGCAGTAAAAGATGTGTTAGAGGAGAAGTTTTGGGGCTAAAGATGATCAAGAAACTTATCCCAGACAGAGATACTAACGTAAGAGCTAAAACCACAGGACAATGAGGTAAAAGACAGACACCATAAATAAGGTAACAAAGTCCTGGCCACGGCAGATGCATTAACAACGATGATGAGGAGGCCATCGAATCATCAAAAGCCTCCAAAGGCAATGAGATACAGGCAGCATAGATTGAACACGGAAGATGTCAACTGCCTAATGCTCAGAGGATAACAGGGTAAAAGGAAAACTCAAATGCCATAGATCAACAAAGAGACCCCAATAGCTGTGCAAAGACGAGAAGAGGAAGGTGTGAAAATGAAAGAAATAACCATCTCCCTTCTTGAGGTTCTCATTCTCCCATCTACTCATTCTTAATGTCTCTTACCTTCCCTCCCTAGCATATGCAATAACATAAATAGCTGATGCCAAATGGTTCCATGATGTGTAATCTGGACGATATAATTGAATCTAAAGTATGGCTTAAAACTGAAATCAACGTAATGACTTTGGTACACCATAAACGAAAGATTCCACTAGCTATGCAAACACAAACCAGTAGTGGCACAGGATCACATCTACTGCCTCATTGTCGGCGTTATAGTTGGCTCATCATCAGCCTTTTATTTGGCCTAGCCAGGTCTGCGGAGTAGCTGTGCAACAAATAATATTATGCTTCATGTTTTGGGGAATTTCTACTCATTATAAGGCCTTTGTGGCTAATTGTAGCACAATTCTAAGCCTAGTAAAACCTAGTCAACCTCATTCTACTGATGTGAAACTAAGTCAGGCAACTAAGGGAAGTTCTTGTCGACCATTATAGATGCCCATTGACGGATGCTGAAATTGCTGCTTGTAGACCAACAGTAGATGAACATAACAGCTTGGGAAGATAACAACTAACAATTCACACATGTCGACGGTTGATTAGAGTTATAAATATGAGTGAGGTGTCAAGTCTGGTATCAATTTGATTTACAAGTGTAGGTTATTACAGGTTTGTCACTTTTGGGCACCTTTTGACTAACCCCAAGTACTTAATTTGGTTCATTCCAACGTTCCAAAAATCGGTATCGGGATCGGGATCGGCCGTCCAGAAAAACGATACGTATCGGCCGCCGGTATCGGATCGGACTATTTTAATTAAATAAAATTCTAAATATTATTAAAAATGTTGAGAAATTTATAAAAATTTAGAAAAAATTATAAGAAAATAAGATATAATAATTACTTACATATAAAGCCTAAAAAATAAAAATCTCTCTCCCTCCCTCTCTTCTTTCCTATCCCTCTAACTGTTAGTCTGAAATATTCATTCTCTCCCATACTTTTTTTCCTATCTTTCTCTCTCTCTCTCTCTCTTTCTCACTCTTTTTTTTTTTAATCTTTCCCTCTCCCTCTCTCTCTCTGTGACAGCTGCTTGTTGTAGACTGAAACCAGCCGATCCCACTCGGGATCGGCCGAAACTAGAATCCTTGGTTCATTCCATATCAATCAAAGTAACTATGACTAGTTTATATTTTATAGGTCTCTAGATTCGTAGAAAGTGAACCAACAAGGTATACCTAGAATCAAGTTCCTCAACTAACCCTAAACTAGCAAATTTCAGCCCCTTTACTAATCAGTAGCCACATTTTTCTGCCCCATTCCGAAATGCTTTTGAAATTTCAGCTGAAAAATGATCATTTGAGCTTAGTTTCGACTTTTTCAGCTGTTTCTAGAACCTAGAGCGAGAGCTTGTATGAGATGGGAGGAAGCGGAAGCTACAGTCCTTAGCAAGAAATCCGGTAGCCACACCACCTCCAAATGTGTGAGAGCTTGCAAGGGTACTGTCGCATATGCTGCATCAGGTATTTCAAAAGCTGACAGAAGACATGCACCCTCGACACCTCACCACCATCCTGCTTCTTGACACCTAATAACATTGATTATGTTGCAGTCAGAATGAAACACCTTCGGTGGTTAGCTAGGCTCCACCCCTTGGGCTCCTTTCCTTTTGGGCCAGTCCAGCAGTAGAGCATTAGCCTCTCTACACCAATGCTTCTAATTTCTGAGTGTTTTTAACCAAGAATGGGACAATTGAAATGTTCATTTCTTCTATTGTCTGTTGATTCCATTAATTTTTTTTTCTCAACCATATCAAGAGGTTACTCAACTACAAATATGAGAAATCCGCATTGACCAAAAAGCCATAGCGCATCGTTGAAAGAACTTTCTAAATCCAATCTAGATGCTTGAATAACTATCAACTCCCAAAACAAAGGAAAAGAAATAATCAAACTACAACAATGGGTTCAAAATCTGGCAAGATGGACTAAGATAGAAAGTCTCTTCCCTCCATTTCTCACAGAGTTTTCTACCCTTCTGTTTAATACTTCAATCCAACAATCCTTTCACCGTGTAGGGAGGAGATATAGGTGTTGTCCAGCACTGGTCTAGTGTATATTGCTGAATGCCATCGAGTCATTATCCAACAATATTTTTTCTTGTTAAGCTAACTTGATGCAACATGGTCCAACTATATAGACTTAACTTGAGGAAAAGTAATCGGTTCTTGTGCATTAATAAAAATGGATCTTAATAAACATAGAAGGTTAAAATTTGAAACCAAATATACTCCAAATAGACTGTTTCAGTAAATATTGATGAATGATGGAAAAGGATAGATTTTATTCAAACCCATTTAGTTGGAAGGGAACTAGGAAGTGCTTGGTTATTATTGTTGTATTATCATAAAAGTTCCAATATAACCTACTTTATATTCATAGTGTCATACCTTGTGAATACGAAAATCTATAGTCAACACTAATCATTGGAGGAATCTCCTGCCCAAACCCAAAATAAACAAATCAACCATTATCGTTCCAACTCCCGTTATCCAAGTACCCAAAAAGTAACTTATGTGTACCTAAGCCATAATTATGATTCTTCATTTATTTAGATCAATTAGATATATATGTGAAGAAGTTTAAGTCAACTAATCAAAAATCCAATATATATAAATATGGAAACAACTCGCTTACTATACTGTCCATACTTCTCAGGTATCTAAACAATCATAGACCAGTTTTGTCATAAAAACAAAATAAAAGTGTACTTCTTACATATTCACAAAGCCATGGATCAATTTTGTTAGAAAGAATGGAAAGAAAACTTTTTTTAAGTAATAATTGTTATGATTCTTTTCAGTAATGAATGTTATAGGCATTGATTATTATCATAACAAGACATCATCTACATATCTAACATTAAGAACCAATGCTAAGTAACAGATATATGTCTGAGCAAGAATAAAACTTAAGAAGATAAGCATAAGAAAGTACCAAGTCTATTGTCAGAGGATCATTTAGGTGTCTCCTAGCCAACTTCTTCACCCAACCTGGCATTGTTGCAGAAAAAAGCATGTTTTGCCTTTCTGATGGAAGCTTTTCAAGTATTACTTCAACGTCCTCCTCAAATCCAACAGCAAGCATCTGATCAGCTTCATCAAGAACCAGATACTTAACTTCTCCCAACCGAAGACTATTGTTTTTAATTAAGTCAATGAGACGACCAGGAGTTCCCACAACAACATCAACACCACGAGAGAGTGCATTTTGTTGGATATTATATGAAACTCCTCCATAGACACATACAGTACTAAGATGTGGTGCTGACTCCTTGATTTCCTTCTCTACTTGCTTGGCCAATTCTCTGGTAGGTGCAAGAACAAGAGCTCGAGGAAGACGACCTAAACGCCTAGTTCAGAAAAGTAAAATAAGACAGATAAGAATAGCCCGTGATTATTTGATGCAAAATGCGTGGATATGGTTGAGAAAAAAAAAACCTTGTGCTTCGTCCTTCATCCTCCTCGATAAGACGCTTGATGATGGGAATTCCAAAGGCCAACGTCTTCCCTGTTCCAGTCTTCGCTCGTGCAATTAGGTCACGTCCTTCAAGAGCAGGTAGCAACACAGACCTCTAGAGAAAGCAAACCATGTTAAGAATACCTCTCAGTGATGCCAGAAATTATATAACATGCCAAGCTAACGACTGATGATAAACATTCTAATCAGTAAAATATAGAGTGGAAGGCGATGGCAATCAGAAATTCTTGCAGTGAACGACGTGACATTTCACCATCCCCTAAATTATGACATAACCAGTCAATTTCAAAGGTGTACAAGAATGATTTGCAATATTAGAATAATAAATGCTGTCCACCGGTATCAAACCTAAAGCATAAGAAGCTACCAATATAATTATATTACAGTTGTCGTATAAACTTTATTAAACTAGACCATAAAATGCAAGGTGCTGCGCGAGGTCATAGAAACAGACATATCAACAACAAAAAAAGGAAATCAAATTACAGCACCTAAGATAGATGAAATGACCAAAATAAGCTTTCATTGTGGATATAAATAATTGAAATTGGTATTTGCTAATAGAAAGGAGGAGCCTTGATACTTTACGAGATGAGCATTTCTCTTCAGAATTATTGACTATTCTCATCGTACCTGAATGGGGAAAAGGTGAGTAATCCCACGCTTCTCGAGTGTACTGACGAGCTGCTCCGGCAACCCTAGATTAGAAATAGCGAGCTCTTCCTCATCCCCATCAAATCCTTCCCCCTCCTCCGACTCGTACGAGTCCGAACCATACTGCTCTTCCCGGTCATCCTCCTCCTCCAACCCCAAGCCGAGCCCTTTGAACGCCTCCTCGCTGAGCACCGAATTAGGGGAGGCGACAGCGAAGGGGAAAAACAAAGGGCGTCGCCTCGCCGGCCTCGAGCAACGGCAGGAGCCGAAACCTTTGTCGGCGGTGGAAGCCTTAAAGGCGCAGGAGTGAGGCTTCTCGGAGGGAGAGACCCTTCGAGAAAGTTCAAGAGGAGGCGCCAAGTGTAGGGATGAGACGCCGATGAGGGAAGCCATGGAGGAGTAAGAGGCGAAGAAGGGGAGAAGGGGATAGGAGGGGGTTTGATAAGGCCGCTCTCGCTACTGGGAAATGTATGGCCTTGCAAACTTCCACCTCGTTTGTCTGAAAGCCAAAGACTTATAGATAGGAGTTTAGAATAGAGGGTTCATTAAGCCAAAAGAGAGCAGGAGATATTTTTAGGCACTCCCATGGCTTTTACGATTTACTTGCATTTAATTTTTTAATTTATCGTATAATATTAAGTACATATACCTTTTATAATTACTACATATTTTATTATAATAGAGCACCCATAATTTAGATAGCGAGCACACTATTTTAAAAATTAAATATATAATTGCAAAAGCCTTATCCATCTTGTAATGTTTTTTTAGAAAAAAAAATGTGTTGAAATTGTATTAGCAAGTGACCTTAGGGGTAGCAATCCAGTCAAGTTAGTCAGATTTGGATCAGATCGGCTTTGGCTTCTCTCAAATTATTCTTGTCTTTCATTTGAGCTACAAGGTTATACATTCATCCTAAATCACAAAGTTTCTAAGAATATGAATACATGCTCATTAGCTAAAGCAAGTGCGGCCTATGTGCTATCTACATAAGTCATCAAGCCTATTCTTACTACTTCTATCGATTATCACTCTCGGTGGCGCGAGGTCAACTAAGCTGTGTACTAATTGTTAAAAAAAAATGTATTTAAACATGAATTTTATATAAATTTTAAGTCCAAATTTAAGTTAGGTCACACATTATTAATAAAGGATAAAATTGAAAAAGCTTAACTAATATTTTAATATTATAAATTTGTCTTTTCAAATTATGAAGAGAAGTAAATAAATATTGGCTTTCAAGTGACTATCATGATAATAAAAAATAAAAAAAACTAATTTAGTACCGGATTGACTATTTGAGAAATTTTGGTAAGATATATAAATTGATAAGCTTCTAAGAGAGAGTTTGAGCCCTAGAAGGGTATCCATTTTATGGGTAAAGAAACTTATGTAAATCAACTTACACACATGCACCGCCTGACTCGATTTAGTTCGGTTCATATGCATGGCTCAAATCCAAAATTATTTTAATTACGATTTCGGTCTTGTTCGAATCCGTTATGACTTAAAGTAATGTGTCATTTCTGTTATGCAAATTGATGCAGTGTTTGGTCTGAAAAATAGTGTGTCCTTTCGATGCATCATTTCATGACCAGATACTTTCTATTCCAGTTGAATTTTTTGCACCATTTCATCCTGACCATTCATTTCTATAAATAAATTTACAATTTACACTAGTTTTTTTTTTATCAAATTGGTTCATTAGCTTTCATTCATATGCAAAGAAGTCATATCCTCGGAAATTGACATTTACTATTCTAGAAGCAACTAATAAATGATCAATTGATTTTAAAAAAATAATATCTAATACTATACTTGACTTATTCAAAATTTTACATTATGTATTGGGGCAGTTTTTATGCGGCGTTTCATAAATCTACTATAATAAGTCTTCATAAATCTACTATAATAAGTCTTGGCAGTGTTTTTTACGTACATATTGGGCAGTTTTTATTCCAAAATTTAATATAACTCTCACAAAATGTTAACATATAGGAGCATTTTCATGAAAAGCACTGCCAAAAGTAATACTAAGTTGTACAGACTCTTTGTTATACTAATTGCACACCAACTTTCATATATAATATAACATTTGAGGATTGTAAATAGCATACTAATATAAAAAGTAGTTATTAGTATCGTTTCATCTCTTTTTTGAAAGACCAAACATTAAAAAAAAGTCTTAGTTAATCATTAGAACGTAGGTTAATCAAGGTGCCACTTCATACTAATATAAAAACTAGTTGTTAGTATTGTTTTGTCTCCTTTCTGAAAGATCAAATATTAGAAAATAAAATTCCGATAATGAAATTGTACTGGGAATTTGTGGTGTTTTAAATCAAATGACGAAGTATGCTTGAGTATATTTTAAGGTAATAGTAGTAAATAATATTATTTTAAAATAATATCAGTTTGTATTATAACTACGGACTTAAAATACTCTATATACCTGTATTATAAAAAAATAATCATGCATTACAAATTAATGCGGGATTATAAGTCTGCGCTCTATATAAAATAACTATACATTAGAAGATATAAATAAGCACTATGGGGGTAATGCGGAATTATAAGTTTGCAATCTATATAAAATAATCATGTACTGGAGAATATAAAAAGACACTACAAGATAATACGGAATTATAAGCCCACATTCTATATAAAATAACTATGCACTATAGAATATAAAGAGGCACTACGGAATAATCCGAGGTATAAATTTGTACTATATGTAAAATAACCATACACTAAAGAATATAAAGATGCACTAATACGAGGTTATAAGCTCACACTCTATGTAAAATAATTATGCACTAAAGAATATAAAAAAATATTGTGAGGTAATATAGGATTATAAGTCTGTATTCTATGTAAAATAATTATGCATTAGAGGATATAAAGAGAAAGATGAAAGAAAACCTAGAGTATGATGACTAGTATTTAAGACAAGAGATAGTAGAGAGAAAGAATCTTAACTGTTATTTTTTCCGGTCTTAGAAATAAGATGACACGTGCCTTCTCCTTAAAAAAGGAAAAAAAAAGGAGGAAAATGTTATCCACTAGTAGCCGATTGTTTTCTTTTATCTATTTTCATATATATATATATATATATATATATATATATATATAAAATTTTCATTTAAGTCCCTCTCCCCATTGTTTATTTGCTTTCCAATTTCTCTTCGTGTTTTCATTCCCTCTCCCGTTGTTAAATTTCACATCAGTTTAAACTGACAGAATAACAGGTCATAGCGGGATTAGGATATAGAGAATAAATAGAAGCCAGACTATTAGAATCAGATTTAGACAACAGCAGAGTGGCTTAAGACCTTTTAGTGTATTGATTATCCTTTTAATTATTGTTTTTTAAAAAAAATGCGCCAAGTAATTTTAAGAAGACCAATCGGCTCACCAAACTTGCCGTGTTTGGGTTCCTAATTCACCGAAGTTTCTTTTTCGACGGCCAGCGAAATCCAAATCCGCACAGTGTGAGCTGCCATCTCCTCCCTCCCTCCCTCCCTCCTTTGCGCGATCCCTCTCCGCCGCCGCGATCTACCAACACATCTCTTTTGGAATCCCAATTCGATTTGTTACCCAATCGGATCCCTCCTACTGTACCCGAAGTCGAATTCGTCAGCCCAAGCTTCGAATTCCGGTTCTAGGGTTTGCTCCTGGGGGGAAATCCCTTTCATGCCTATGGAGGAGGGGGCTTGTTCTTCTCCCCTTTCTCCAATGGTGCGTTTTGCCGAAGTGAATTGGTAGTCGCTTGGTTTTGTTTTTTCTAATTGATCCGGATGGCGCACATACTTTTCGTCGTCGTCGCGTTGCCGTGCGCGGTCGGAGCGACAGTGCTGGCGTTGCTCCACATCTATCGGCACCTCCTCAATTACACAGAGCCTACTTACCAGCGCTTCATTGTTCGTATGATCTTCATGGTGCCGGTAATGCTGCTTGCTATTATTATTGTTGAGGAAATTGAAGCACTAGCTTTTCTTTAATAAGTATTGGAATTAAGAAATTTAGTAGTGCATTCTTTTCTTTTTTTTTCTTTTTGTTTTAACTATTGCGGTGTCTAATGTTTGACATCTCTGTACGTTAAGTGCATGTATATAATAAAGTTGGTTGCTTGGGTGAAATAAAATTTAATAAAATCAAATATATACGCTAGTGTTGCTTTCTTTATCATTATAGTGTAATTAATTATGTTATCTTCATCATTTTTGTCACATGGAATTTCTGATCTAATGGCTGTTCTGCTAATTGCTCTCTGATTGTAAGTTTCTCGATGGTTGTTGCGGGCACCATTAGTTCCGGACAACCCAAGTATATACAGTGTTGCTTTTTTTTTCTTCTTCTTATCATTGTAGTGTAATTAATTTATGTTATCTTCATCATTTTTGTCACATGGAATTTCTGACTGTATGGCTGTTCTGCTAATTGCTCTCTTATTGTAAAGTTTCTCAATGATTGTTCCAGACACCATTGCAGTGGTACAATAATTTTCTGCTGCTCCCTTTGTATGATACCATTGAGTTCTAACCATAATGATTAGCGTTATCCAGCATCTTCTAGTGAGGTATGATTATCTCCTAAGCTATTCGCTAGAGCTATTATCTTTTACCACAGATTTCAGGTGTATGGCCTGATCTTCGATTTTGACCCTATAATGATTATGATTTTCTGTCTTTCCAACTTCGGCATCCAATGTCCTCTACCATTATATCAAGCTTGACTAACTACTAGTTCTGTAACAATCTTCAAGTTGATTCTACATTGAAGAAGAAACTTCACTGTAGTACTTGTGAAATTTTAAAATAACCTCCCTAGAAATAAGGAAGGTTGCATAAATTTTCTTTCTCAGAGCTCGCATTGTCAGGGGCTGCCCTTATTAGTTTCACAAGTACTACATTGAAGTTTCTTCTTCTTTTATACTCCATCTTCAACCATTTTCTCATGCTCTCTTGTGTAGTCCTGCCAAATATTCTTACTTGAACATGCACCGGCACCCTTTTGACAAGAAAATTGTTCCTTCCTCAGGAACTTTTGTTTTTTCACATATGAAACCTTCTTTTTCACAGGTAAAGTAGGTCTTGATTTGGTGTTTTTGTTGCTTGTGCTAGTTGCTTACATCATTGTTTGTTGCTAGTTGCTTACATCATTGTTTGTTGCATTGCCCACCTTGTTTAATATTTTAAATTTATATTGTTGATTTTCTGTTTATTTTGTAATATAAGGGTTTGAATGAACTTAGGAACCTAAAAATGAAGAGGAATTAAGTTAACTTGGATAGAGATGGTAAATTCTTTGAGCAAAGCTTTCTTTGTTGAAGGATTTAGCTGTTGGTAAAAACAAATAAAGGATCTACATAATTGGTTCCAATGATATTTGTCAGTTGATGTGCTTTGATTGTTAAAGAGTACTAAGATTATGCAGCTTTTATCGGTTTCTTCTGGATCAATTAATAATCTTTTTTGGCAGGTCTATTCTGTGATGTCTTTTCTGTCCCTTGTCTTTCCTGATAGCTCAATTTACTTCGATTCAATTCGAGAAGTGTAAGTTTGATCACCCAAGCTTGTCGATGCTTTATTTCCAGTTTTTTTAAATTATTGGCAAATAAATATTTCTTGGGTTATACACATATAATCTTTTAAATTTTACATTATACTTATTAGAGATGTTGTAGTTACATAATGACATAGTAAGTGGCATTAACAACGAGTCCAGATAAGAAGACTTATATACTAGTGACCTCATATACTTGTATTTCTTGTGTATGAATATGTTGAGAACCCACAATGTAATCCATATAAAGTGAAACTAATGTACTGTTAGTTTGTGTCATCGGAGGTTGTGTTGTAACTCATAGAAATTGTTCTTCAAAAAAAAATTTGATGTTAGCGCTTGCAAATTAATCTTGTCAGTCGTCTTATTGTGTATACATACATACATATGCATGTGGTGGACTTGAGTTTGGAGATGGGCATTTTTGCTGATGGGTTGAATATCAGCATCTGGTTGTATAGAAAGAGGTCTTCTCTTAAAACTTAAAAGGTAGTGTATGTTCTTTCATTTTATGTGCTTGTCTACAGTTGAATGATGCAATAATAGGTCTGTAAATGATCATACACAAGCCTAGCTATGACTAAGTATCCGTTCATTTAGGTTACAACAAAAGTAGTTAAATAGGGTGTAATCTACTACAATATTCAACAGAGGAGAGCATTTCATATTAAATTTTCAATAGGGGCATGACCCTTTTGGTGGAGAGTTTACCATAGGGGTTTGAATTAAGAACTAAGAGAACTAATTGGGAAGGGGTTGGGCTCAATTAAGAAGTTTTTAAGGTCCTACTCTAGGGTCTGTCCATCCTAGTTGAGCCTAGTACTAGTGACTGATCATATTTGGTCTCCCTTGCTTTTTTAATTTACTGGTTCATCTGATGACTCAATCTAATTATGTGGGCGACATCTAGGCTTTTCAAATTGGCAGTTTGCTAATTTAACTAACAACAAAAGAGAAAAACTGACCTAAATTAAATAAATGTCATTGGTGAAATAAGGGTTGAACTTTGGCATTTGTGAACACCATTAGTTACTAACCCAAAAACTTATCCTGGTCTTGTCAAATGTCATTGGCTTAAGTGTCAAGAAGATTTGAACTGTGAATGCATGATATATTCTTGTTAATTTGGGCCAACGTTAGACTGCATTCCAAACATTGCGCTACAGTATAAGCTTACAAATAAGGACTCATAACTACGAGATAGTGTTGGTAGTTTTTGACCAATCGTATTTGATTGGGCTGCACAGTGCATTCTTTTCATGTGTTCATCTTCGTATAACTTAGGTTGGCATATACTCTTTTTAGACATGTAGATGGAAATACAGATTTTCTAATATTATGCATTATAATTTTGACAAGTATATTGTTTCATGTAAGTATTTATGGCTGTATTTCATCTCACTCTCTGACTATATAATGAATAACTATCTTTCTGTTACCTTCAATTTCAGTCTAAATATTAGATTTGTTATTAATTTAATAGAAAATCAATAATATTCCCAGTAATTCTTTGTCCTTAAAACTTTCTTGTATGTCATCAATTAACCTGCTAATTGTTATATGTTATTGCTCTTCTTGATATTTCATTCATGTATCAATGTACGAAAAGTTAGTTGCTTCTTGGAAAGTGCTGGGAAAAATGCATTTAAAAGTCCTTTGGAAGCTTTAGTTAATTTGATTTTGTATTTTGTCAAATTTCAGTTATGATGCTTGGGTGATCTATAATTTCCTTTCACTCTGCTTGGCATGGGTCGGAGGCCCAGGTGCTGTGGTGTTGAGCCTGAATGGCCGAGTTCTGAAGCCATCATGGTTCCTGATGACATGCTGCTTTCCAGCTATTCCTTTGGATGGGTGTGTTAATACTTAATAGTCCTTTTATTCACCTTTCTGCATGATTGTTTCTTGCAAATTAAATGCCAACCACTTCACATGTTAATCTGCTGAAGCGTTTTCTTTCTGATAAATTCAATCATGTTCACTTTACTGTATCAGACTTTGTTATCCAACAGGCGTTTCATACGAAGATGCAAACAAGGTTGTTTGCAGTTTGTGATTCTTAAGCCTATTTTGGTTGTGATTACCTTCATACTGTATGCAAAGGGAAAGTATAAAGATGGAAATTTTAGCGTGAATCAGTCCTACCTTTATATCACAATCATCTATACAGTTTCATATTCCATGGCACTGTATGCTCTTGCCTTATTCTATGTGGCATGCAGAGATCTTCTTCAGCCATTCAATCCAGTGCCAAAGTTTGTAATGATCAAATCAGTTGTTTTCCTCACTTATTGGCAGGTATTCTTTCGAAATTCTGTTGCTTATATATATATATATATATATTGTACCTATGGTTTTGAAGCCTGCCAGTGCCTGCTTCAGACTGTCATGCTGATGATTCTTCTGCATATAGCATATCAAGATCCTGCAGGTAGTGGGGAAAGTACATGCAGTTAGCACAAATAAAATTCGGCTTCTCACTCTGTCAACATAAACATATCTTACCTTTATGGTAAACATTGAGATCCATCTATTCTGCAGGGTGTCCTGGTTTTCCTAGCTGCCAAGTCTGGATTTATAAAAAATGCGGAAGAAGCTGCTGACTTTCAGAACTTCATTTTATGCATTGAGATGCTTGTAGCAGCTGTTGGCCACCTTTTTGCCTTCCCTTACAAAGAATATGCAGGTGCCAATATTGGTGCATCTGGTGGTTTCAGAGGAAGCCTTGCTCATGCTTTGAAGTTCAATGATTTCTATCACGACACAGTCCACCAGGTGATCGCCCAGTAGATCGTAATATTGGAATATCAACCTAATTTTACTAATGATGTCACCCTTTGCCTTCACTTATTCTTACAAGTTTCATTCTACTGCAGTTTGCCCCTACTTATCATGAGTACGTACTCTACAATAACAACGAGGGTGATGATGGAGCAAGAAAATATCGATCACGAACTTTCGTGCCAACTGGACAAGAGATGGATGCTGTTAGAAAGAACAAGCCCATGTATGGTGGCAGAATTGAAGACATCCAACTGTCCAGTGTCTCAACATCTGGCTCAAATAGTCCTGAGACATCCAATACAGCACCTAGCCAGGCTGATCTGGAAGCAATCAAGTCATCTTTGCTCTTGGAAAGCGTTGCTGCATCTGCACAGCCATACGATCTCTCAGCCTTAATTGACACAGATTTGTCTAGTTATCCAGGAGAGGTTCCTGCAGTTGATGATTTGAGCAAACAATGATATTACATTAGAGGGAGTTCTTTAGCGAGAATGAATCTTTGAAACAGTTGAACTAGGGAAACCTTGAATTTCGTTTCATCCATTTTGGGCTTTGACACATGCCATGTTGATATGTTCAAACACATTGTTTTGTAATTTTTGATTCAGAGCTACACTAGTATATACCCATGATCATCCACTTTGCTCATCACTTTTGTTTTAGCTATCAAACTTTGGTACCTGGAATGGGGCAAAAATTGATCTAATGGGTGATGGATAGTGTTAAGTTTTTAATTGTTGGCAATTGTGTGCAAAATATTCTAAGTGTATTTATAGATGTATATGAGCTTTATACAAGTCTAGAAAATCTCTGGTTTGAAGAATTGCAAGCTTATTGGAGAAAAGTTTTGAGTTCACACCGCGTTCACAAGCGCGTTCGACGCGGGCTCATGTGTTCACACAAACCGAGAGTTGCATTCACAAGCACGTTCGAACGCGGATACATGCATTTACACAGACCGAGAGCTACGTTCACAAACGCGTTCGAACGCAAGTATATGCGTACACATAGACCAAGAGCAGTGTTCACAAACGCGTTCGAACGCAACCTAAAAAATTCAAACTGTCGTGTTCGAGCGCACTTGAGCCCGTTCGAACGCACCTGAGATCAAGTCAGGTCGTTCGAACGCACCTGGGTCGCGTTCGAACGCACCTGGGTCGCGTTCGAACGCACCTAGGCCGCGTTCGAACACACCAACGAAGTTTGAAATTCTTGCACTTTCATGAGTTCGGATAAGACTTAGATTTGACTCTATCTTGGAGATCATATATAAGTATTGTGATGCCCTAACTCTACGGTGGTTGAAGAAGCAATTTTGAAGGAGACTTCTTGAAGCTATATCGGTTCTTCAACTAACAAGGTCCTACTCTTTTAAAAAGTTTAATCTTTCGTCTTAAGAGCTATCTAGATGAAAGATCAATCTCGAGGGCTACTGAGGTTGGACATCAATCACGAGAAGCAGTGAATCGTGGGTTCTAGCGAGCAAGACTGAGAGGAACAAAGTCGTTTGGATCGATGGGTTATTTTGTGAGTCAGTCTTGTAATTGCTACTATCCTAGTGATTGGTTTTGATTCGAATTTGAATCCGTGGTTTTTTCCCGTTTGAATTTTTCTACGTTAAAATCCTGGCGTTCATCTCTGCTTTCGTTTTTAATATTTCTTCGAACTTTTACTTAAGCGAACATGTGATATCATTGCCTAGTATTTAGATACATACTTATGTCTAGGGGTTTTTCAGATAGTAAGTGCGATAGTCACCTTTTTATGTATTAATATTTACACCAATGAAGCATCTGCTCGCCATAGTATGGTTTATATACAACTACATAAACGTGATAAACAAAAAGGAGAGAAATTATAGATCCATGTAAAAATTAAAAATATGCCTATATTTGCATTTACTATTTGTATGTAAACCTTGTTCCCTGGGGAGATAAAAATGAAAAATACTCATCAGCTCTTATGCGTAGCTGATTGCTCATTCTGTGTCTCCTGCAATTTTATTACATTTAATTTTTTAATTTATAATAATAAAACTTTAAGGTGCATCACATATATAAATTATATACACTTTATTATAATAAAATATGCATCAATTACAGAAAATATATGCACTCAATTTTATATGTTAAATTAAACAATTAAATATAATTAAATTGCAAAAAAGCTGGCTTATACTCTAAAAAGGACCAAAGTAATGGATTATGCACCATCTTTTTGTATACGTAATGATTTTACTAAATGAGAAGATAAACTTTTTCCACAGTTCGTTTTTCAAAACTACCGCAGCAGCAGACGAATCCAAAACACGAAGTTGCATTTCCTGACCACCTTCCTTCCAATACTAAGAACACTTTATTCTCTCACAATTAGATACTAAATTCGCAGTCATGTCTGCAGCCATTGCTTCCATGGTTTTAGTAGTTTTGTGAGAAGGATATCCACCAGCACATCTAAGTTAAATTCCACAATGTAGCAGTTCAAGGCGACTAAATGATGTACCTCTTCATGGCATGTATGAACCTATTGCATGTCTAAATCCACTCGTTTAGATAAAATTAGTGTAGAAAAAAAAAACATGCAAATTTCAACAAAGTTGAAACAACCACAACTTGTGGCGACAATTTAAGAGCGCTAAAAGTACAATGTTGAATTATTGGAGCATCCTCATTCATTTTACATTAGCAACCAACAAGAAGGAAAATCTACATTACCCTCATACCTGTTGGAAATTTAACCTTTTGACAGCATAAATATAGGTAGTGGTACATAAAATATCTATGATCAAGCAGAAGCATCACCAATTACATCACTGCTTGCATAGCTTATGACCAAGTTCTTGGATGAAGGCAAACCAGCAACCACATCATCTTCAATTCCACACTCGTTCGTTCCCCTCAAAATCTTGAAGTATCCATCCTGCACAAACCATAAAAGGGAATGCCTTAGAACCTACTATAAAAGATCCCCACAAAAATAGTATTTGTAATGATTGAGATGTTGAGATGTTGTTCATCAACTTACATCACCCCATCCTCTATTCCATTGATTAGCAAGAAGCTGCAAGAAGAGAGATAACGGAAGTCAGATTTGATTAGATAAGTGTCAGCATTCAGAACCAAAGGGTAGATAGCAGACCCAGTAATCCTCGCCCTCATCACTGGTTCCCCATCCAATTAACTTAACGGCATGGCCACCCATTACATCACCTGTAATGTGCTTGTACACTCCTGACTTGTAGTGAGCAAAATCCTATCGATGATGAAGATATCAGTAAATAAGCAATAATAAGCTAAAAAGTAGTTGAACCCTGTCATCCTTCTTTCATGCAGAAACACATATATACCATGAAAAGGCTGAGTATAAAGATTTTCCGTGACTAACCTTACCAAAGTAACAGTTCACATAAACAAAGGGAAAGGAAAAAAGCAATCTTAGCATATAGGATTGCTTTAAATTTGTACCTCAAAAACTGTGAAGTCAACTTCTACAGGGCCATTTGTGTAGACCTCTGCCATGATATCATGTGGATCAGAGTTTACTCTGTATGCATTGACACCGAAATGCTTAGTCTTCTCCCAGAAAAGGTTGTTAACTTTGCACTTCTTCTCACACTGTGGGGTTGGATAAGCAGGTTCACAGCCTGGATGGGCACATCCAATGTCATCAAAGTATGGGTCACACTGCAAGATGAAATGTTAACTCGTTAAAGACTGTACATCCAGTTGGATGTTAGGCAACTAAATTCTTGCACTCAAAGCTCGTAAGAGATCACGGAAGCACATAGTGAACATCAATGAAAAAGATAAGGACTATCAAGAGGTGCAATTTTTGCCTATATATTTATGTTTGAGAGAAACATGCCCATCTCAAACAATTTGGTATTTATTGGTAAACCAAAACTTCTTATAGTAATTCTACATATCAACTTAGTACTTACTAAGTTACTACAAAACCCTCCTATGCTTCCAAAAGTTTATATACAATGTAGCTTCAGTATGCAACAGTATTTTGTCAACAAATCAGTAGACTCTCCAGGAATATACACTAATAAATGTGAAACAGAAGAGGCTTCTTCTAGGCCAGGATGAAAGCTTATCACCTCACAAATTAGCAAGTGTGCAAGAGAGAACTTGCCATTACTTCCGTAGGCATGTCTATAACTTCATCAATATACAGTGCTCTCTTGATTCTGACCATAAACAGAATTTTGGCATGACAATGGAATTAGTTACAAACTGGATTGACTAATTGTCATCGCTTTACGTAAGGCTTCTATGCTTTTGTATGAGTTAGGGTAGCCAGCTCACTTATTACTTCAGCAAAAGGGATAAATTGGATCGCACAAGAAAGGAATTCCAACGTAATAATTAAACAATAAATAGAGCAATCTAATTAGGAATATGCCCCATCATATGCAGCAGCAAGTTCTGACACTGGAATGCACCCAAGGACGAAGAAATACAATCAATATTCAAAGCCTTTGCTGATTGGGTAGCAAGAAAAAAAAACCAGGGTAACAGAAAGAACCACAAATTGTAGGCTACAATAGAAAGAACTGCCCACATCTTCATTTTTATCATATTGCAAAGCAAATATAAGCTTGATGCTCACCTAAGAATTTGAAAGAAAATTGCAGAAGAGTGATAGTGCAGAGGAAGTATGCCGAGATTAAGGAGGAAGACAGATATTTCAGAAAAGAACATTGATAACGAAAGGTTGACTGTGAGACTACAATAAATTTTAGTACCTCTTCAGTAACAACACCATTCTGGACAAAGTAGCGCCATGCATATATCGGATAACCACCATCACAACCATCTCCACACATAAAACCACAGCATGAGAGGAGATCATTGACAGACAGGGAAATGTTCTGCCATGGAGTAAATCATTACTTAGCTATAAGAGATAGGTAGCACTTAGGAAATCTTCATAGAAGCTGCAGCTACACTTTACCATGCCAAAATGAATGCAGAATCGATCTGATAGCGACTCCACAGCACCAAAAGCCCAACAAGAGCCACAGTGACCCTGTTCATCAAGATTTCATACCTTTTTAGTGAATCTAAAACCTTTCCTGAACTATATAATTAAGCAATGAAGAATATTGATCAACTTACTTGATCTGTTCACCAAAATCAACAATTACGCCGTAAAATAACGAGGCAAGGAAGCACGAAAAGGAAAAAAAAAATGTCAGCATCTCATATAAAGGATTTGGGTCCTCTAAAGTCTAAACTAAAGCATGAAAATTAGTGCAACTAACCAAGGATTCTCCCAATAGTGCTGCACTGAGACCAAGCTGTCCTTGCATCAAATTGCTTTGGAAGATTTAAAGATTTCGGATAAGTTCTCACAGGAATATCTTCCAACTCATTCTGAGGTGTTAGCTTCACTCCAAGAATATGCTTAAATTGGCCAATCTGCACGAGTACAAGGCTCATTCAGACTCCAGAACATGTAAAAGTAGATGTTCTATTACATCAACGACTCAAGGTTGAGTAAATAACGTCTTACTGTGTAATTTGCGAAACGGGGATTAGTGGAAGCTCTCCAACCGGCACCGGGGTGTGTATTAATTTTGTCTACGATTGCATTCTGGATTGACACAAGCAACAAGATGATTTATAAACTCTAAGACGAAAGAAAGAAAAGGAAAACGATAGCACTTGGGAAGCCCCTTTTAACTTGATAAAAGAAGGAACCTGAAGAATCATTGAATCGGTCCTGAGCTTTGGTATTGGCTTCACTGCGACAGCCTGCAGGCGAATATAGTGATAAGGAAACAATGGAGAATAAGCATACAAAAGTGCAGACTTGGAAATTAGAATGTTAAAATTGAAGTAAAATAGCCACCAAAAAAGGAATTTTTATAAAACCAAAACGGTCAACAGCCCAAAATATACCAACACTTGTATTGTTCAAAGAAATCCCCATTATCTGTGAGCGCTACAAAAAACAGGACATCATGATCCGTCCCACAAAAAGGAGCTTTGATTTAAAGTGAGCTCTCAAAAAACTCGTCAAACCAGTTAGTTAGATCTTTGCAGTCTTCATCTCGACAACGTTATCAATTTAGTATTGAGTTCAACATAAAGGATTAAAGCTCCTAAAAGATTGCAATCTAATAGGAACTTATTAAATCGAAAAAAAGACCTGGTGTGAGAGGAGATCAGCAGTCAAAATCATTAGAAGCATCACAAGAGATGATTGCCAAAGCGAAGGCAGGGTGGAATTCGCCATCTCGCTTAATTTTTCTCCTCTCCTCCGGATCACAGAGAAGAAAGAGTATCGAAGAAGGATTGGCGAGAAAGTGGAGCGGATATTTTGGCTCCGTATATTGATTACTAAATAGCGGGGGCGACGTGTGATTGGTGGGAAATTTGTATATAGGACCCTAGATTTATCTAGATTTTATTTGAGACCCTATGTTTATCCAATAATGGCCTTTTTTGCGCAGGTTTTTCTAGTATAACTTTTTATTTCACATATAGGTTGCACAAGCCCAGAAACCCTCCCAAAAAATAAAAACTAAATTATGCACATATAATATTTTAATTAAAAATTGCTAAATATAAACCCTAATGTTTATGAAAGAATTCAAAATTCACAACCGTTGTCATAGATTCTATGATAAAATTAGATTATTAGACTATAGTGGTGCCTGAGACCAAAATTGCATCAACTAAAACAATCACCGATTACATTAATTAGAATTGTGATCCTGATTAGAAAGCCAATCTGTAGCATGATGTAGTTTATGACTTATACAGGGTGTTAAATGCAAAATTCCCTCTGAGATCAGGAATTTTGTAAATTTGCACCACGCATTTCACGTTTATTCTGATTCGCACCTTGTAGGTTTTCGAAAAGTACAGATCCGAATTAACACACAATGTAGGGGCCTGGAATGATATATATTATTTAAAAAATAAATAAAAAAAAGAAACTGACCGCAGAAAGCAGATGATAACGTGGTGCAGGCGGGTCCGCACCGTTAGGCCGCCACGGCGATCCAATAATGAAGCGACACGTGCTATGGTAAGACGACCCGCGATGTATTTTATAGGCCTGTGGTTTTCGAGGCAAGTAACATGATGGCCTAGTACCCAAGAGCTGGGGAAAGGTATGGGTGTCCGTAACAATAAATAGGGGGCCAAGAGATAAGAGAGTTTTCTTTTTACCAAACTACCCTTTATTTATTTTTTTGTCAAAATAAATCACATCTTACAATTTTAGAAATGTTGAAATAGTATTAAAGTTATAATTTGGATGAGTAACTGAGTACAAATTTATATAGACTACTCTAAATTTTTTTAATGTATATATTATCTATATTTTTCTCATTTAAGCTCTGATTAAGCTTCAACTAAATATTCATTTTTAAATTAAGCAGTCCAGTGCCTTAATTTCATCAATAAAATTTATGTAAAAGTAAAAAGCTGATAAATTAATTGTTTGATTTACTGACTTTTTGGTATTAAATTTGAATTGTGATTCATTTTGGTAAATAAAGTCTAGAAGACGACTAATTTGGTCAAAGACTATAAGAGATAGGGATAAGGATGCGGGGAAGTAGCGTGATTGGTATGGTATTACTTCTATCGTCAAGTGCGGAAGAAGACGACGGACAATGCCTTATTTCTTGTGGTTACGCCATTCGCAGGAACGGGCCGGGCCCACTGCGACTGCCAGGGAACGGAACGGGTTGATACTTCCGTCACGGCCTAATGCAAGCTTGCATCTTTGACCCATAAAATACCCCTATACTTATACCAGTATTTTGGTATGTTACTATTTCTCTTTCTTTTTTTCCCTCCAAAAAGAATGGTGTAAAGATGATAAATTTAGTCACAAGTGAATTACATGATAATTTATAGATGGAAAAAATAATAAAATATTAATATAATAAGAATTTGAGAGGTTTCAATAATTTAAGGAGTCGGTGAGTACTTAAAAATAAGTTCATTATATGAAAATGAGCGATAGATTAGGTCTAAATAAAATTATTCATAAATTACTATTCTATTAATATTTTAACATAAAATGATACTGTGTTAGCGGTTGTCTACCGAGCTGATGAGCTGGTATTAGGGTATTTAATTATTTTTAAATGATCTACTATAGTCAAAACCCAATTATTTTCCCTAAACTATGAACAACTTAGAAATTACACCAATTTCCTAACGTAAGTGAAAGTACTAAGTTTCTCTCAAGTATATTGGTGTCAAAATTCATGAAAAACTAACCGGTAGATTTTAGATAGTTTTGTTAAAAGCATGGTATAAATTGTTGATTCATTATCTACATAGCTTAAGCTTTATATTAATTAGTCATTTAATATAGTATCAGTGCTTTGCTTCAGATTGACAGGAAAGTATGTTGAAAAAATTTCGAAGTATAATTAAAACTAGTATAACAGTTAAAAGATACAGCGTATTTTAAAATATAAAATATAAAAATTATCATTCTCTTGTGAGTAAAGTTATTAGAATAAAGTTATTAGAATATCTAATAAATTAACATGACATCATAGTAAGGTTTCTAAGTCTGAATCTCACCAAAAACTATTAGGTGCCACCTTTCTCTAACAACTACTCTAAATACATAACAGTCATACTTATTTTCTTGCTTGGATATTGTAATTATTTACAAAAACTCTTTGCGTGGCTATCCTCCTTGTCTTCTCCTTCTCCCTCCGCTTCGTCGGCGGGATCTATTTTTTCTCTATTTTTCATTGCCTCTACCAATCTACTCTTCCTTCCTCATGGTTGCCTTTTGTAGATCTACGCGAGCCCAAACTTCAAGCTTGAGTTTTCTATTCTAGAGTCTGACTCGGCCCGAAATTGGCTCGACCCATGAACACCTATATTTGTACATGTTCAATTCACTCTATTTTTTTTTTGCACTAAGTACTGAGTTTAGAACATTTGAAGAAAAAAAAACGTAATATGATATATATATATATATATGTCTTTACCTAATAGCTTAAATTCATAGATTGAATTGGATTTTGAAGATCACTACAGATAGATTGTTAGGTGCTCACCTAATAACACAATCTTTTGGGCGTCGAAGCTATTAATATAATAATTATTTTTGATATAATATAGAATATAAATAAATAAAAAATTAATTCAAATGTCTTTAATTTGACATATGAATTTAAATTAAAATATTCTTATTTATTGTAGATATGCATTAGATACTTGTCAGAATCTAGTGAGATAGTTGGGTAATAAGAGAGAGAGAGAGTAGATATGTGGAAAAATTATGCAAATGATGACTTAATTAATAGCTATCATATCCTTGTGTATTACACTAAAACCCCTACAAATGGTTATTACCTTTCATTTATTACATTTTTACATTTATAAGGGCACTAAAATGGAATCGTAAAAATTATAAAATTTAGATATTCTCAATGATTATTTGACGAAAATACTTCAGGAAATAATTTTAAATTCTATCTATATGTAAGATGTTTTATGTGGCAAATTTGTAACCGAAAAAAATACTTCTTATGTATTACACTTTTACTCTTATTAATATCAACCATATTTTATCTATTATATTTTCATCCCGAACTAACTTTATTGTGTGCTAGACGCACACAACTGACATTAGTAGAGTTAAGCTATGCTAGGGTTTCACAAAAGTTTATTTTTACCTGTCATATGAGGGTTTTCCACATTAATATCGATGTTAATGGTCATCTCCCTCTCCCATCCCCTAGCTCTTTGCCTAGGAGGAGGAGAGCCGTATCATTCTCTCCTCTATTTTTTTTTTCTTCTTCTCTCTTGGCTCGGTCTCTCCTTACCATTTGTTGTGGCTAACGCTTCCATTTCGTTATCGCGCAAAGGTTATTGTTGTTGGGGTCACCATTTTGCAATGGGCACTATGATCACGGTCATGGTGGCATATCTATTTGCCGTCATTGTGCAGTGGCCTTCGTTGCTGCTCCGATCCTCCCCTTTCTCACTTCTTGTGCATAGTAGCAACTTACGCGCCAACGACATGATCAGACAGCTTCTCCTCCTCCCTCATCATCTCCACCATCACTAAAAATCGTTATTGCCTACTACCTCTTGTATGCCCTGTCATGACCGATCAAATCTAGACACCATGCCTTTTGTATGATCATGCTTGTAGTTTTGCTTAGCCCTTGCTGCAAGGTTTAATGTGTTATAGATTTTTTATTTTTTTTTTCTATTCTAATATAGGTCGGTGATCTTTAATCCTCTAAGATACAAATTCCTTGGACGGGTTGCGACAAAACCATAATATAACTCGAGGCTCTCTACATATGTGAATTTGCTAGCGTCTTGCTTCATCTTGTAACCTCAGGCTTGATGCTTTTTTCCATTTCTAGAGCAGTTAAACGTGAGGCTTGTATAAAAGAGTTATCGTTATATCCTTCTTCTATTCTATGTATTATATTGTCTTCCTGTGATCTCTAGAAGTTAAGTAATTGTTCTCATTTACTAGCTTTCTCTCAAAAAATAAAGTAAAGTATTTTCACACTTACCACGATGGAATCTCTTGCTCATATCTAACAAGCCATCCTGAGTACATCATCTTCAAAGTTTGGACATAGTCCTATCTAGTATTTCATCAGCTACTGCAATATAAAAGTAGACAGTTTGATTGCGTAGTCCTTCAAACATTGCTGAGTGCTGACAGGTACATGGTGAAGAACAAGCACATTCGTATTTGTTTACATCTATGTCTGATGGTGGGTGACTAATCACAACATCACTACATTAGAATTTAAATAAATTGCACATAAATATATGTAATGATATGCCACTAATTCTATCACTCTTTGGCTTATTCGACTATAAAAGTGTTAAAAGCTTAAACAATTTCAACCCATTAATTTGTTGCATCTCGGGAGCACGATGAGCTTTTGTGAATCTCGAGTTGAATTCAATGGATATAAAAATGATAGTTTGTTAACTTTTAAAAGATTTAAAATAAGATTGGTAACTTAGGGCATATAAAATAATAGCCTTTTTGGCTTTTGCACTAATTAACTATTATTGAATTGATTTATACTCTTGTGCTTCAGCAATATTAATGAACGAGGTTTTGACCAATTAATATATATATATATATATTTTTTTTTAACAAAGGTGCAATATTTGGCAAAAATACTCTCTCTATTTATATATAGTTTTCAAACTATTCACCAAATTATTGTACATAAGTGCCACACCAGAGAATGAGAATTTAGATAATTATTTATATAGTATTAATCTAAAGAAGTTATCTTAGATTAATAGCAAGTCAATTGCCAGAGAGAGCGACTGTATAAATCTCTTTTTCTTAGGATTTGCTTAAGGACATATAAAATAGTTAACATGGTTTCTTAGCAACAGAAGAAAAATTAAATGAAAAAAAGAAAACTAAAGTTAAATTTTGTACGGAATAATTTAAATATCCTCAACTTTTCTCTTTTTTTTTTCTAAAATAAAAGTAAAATAATTTATAGTCTAAAATTGATGATATAATGAATAATTAACTAAAGAAGTATGGAGAGTCCTACCGGGTTGGAAAATTTTATGGGCTATTTCAATTTCTTTCAAAAATTTAATTTTTTTAATGTGGAAGCTCTGCTGGGAAATGGGGAATATCATTTATTTTCTTTGTTTCTTTTCTCTCTATAACTACAAACATATTTATTTAATAAAAGTTTAATTAGATTCTGATTCTGATTCTGATTCCTTCTTAAAAAATAAGAATTCATATAATCATATGTCACGAAAATTAAACAATACTATGTGAAAGTAGATCATAGTTAAAGGTCTAGATATAATTATCCATATAATTTATCCTATTTTGGCTGGGTGTTGATTTTTTCTTTTTCCTTCTCCGGGTGTGTAGATTAGGGGTGAAAACGGTTCGGATACGGATCGGATAGTGCTCAAACCACATCCGGATCCATATTTTTACTCTGGATACGGATACGAATATTGGACGGATAGCAAAATGCAAAACCATATCCTAACTAAATGGATACGGATATTTTTCGGATATGGATCGGATATTAAACGGATACGGATATTTTTCGGATATGGATCAGATATTAAACGGATACGGATATTTTTCGGATATGGATCGGATATTAAACGGATACGGATATTTTTCGGATATGGATTAGATATTAAACGGATACGGATATTTTTCGGATATGGGTCGGATATTAAACGGATACGAATACGAATTGGATACGAATTGAATCTTAATCGGATACGAATCGAATCTTAATCGGCTACGAATCGAATCTTAATCAAATACGAACACAAACTAGATAAAAAAATTTGAATTATAATTGGATATGAATACAAAATGAATCTCACTATGTTTATGCTTAGATATAACAAAAAGGGGATAACACTAAAATTCACTACAAAAGAAGATAACACTATAATTCACTATAAAAAGAGGGATAACACTACAATTCACTACAAAAGATGATAACACTATAATTCACTATAACATAAGACCACAAATTTTAAAAACATGACAAATTAGCATCTAGTGCAAAAATATAAGATTACCCTGTTCATGCTTAAATATAACACTACAATTTATTAGAAAAAGATGATAACACTATAATTCACTACAACATAAAAGCATCAATTCTAAAAACATAATAAACTAACATCTAGTGCAAAAACATAAGATTACTATGTTCATGCTTAGAACATGAGACCACCAATTCTACTATAATTCACTATAAAAAAAATAATAACACTACAATTCACTAGAACATGAGACCATCAATTCGACTACAATTCACTATAACATGAGACCATCAATTCTACTATAATTTCACAATATTTCATGACATATATGCTTAGATATAATGAAAAGAGGATAACAAAAAGATGACCAACTTGTTCACATTGTAATAATAACCATACTACACTAAAACTTAAAAAATAATGCAAGTACAATAAAAAGGCCAATATTGAATCAAGCCAACCAAAGTGACCACCAATTCCACTATAATTTTGTGACATTTCACATTTTTCTAATCTTCAATCAAGCCAACCGAGTAGTGATACACTTTAAAGAGGATCTGCAAAAATAAATGAATGACATTAGTTTAATTGTTGAACTAAAAATCTATGAATTGAAACATATCAAGTAATACCATTAATTGTTCATACAATTTCATATGCAATTCAAATTTAATTTAAGCATAAAAGATTGCATTACATTTAATCTAGTGAACATGTCATTGATTGTATGTCAGAAACTGAAACGTCCCCGGATACTTCAGATTCTTCAACATCCTTAACAATTGATGCTACTTCTCCTAATAAGAAAAAAAAAATTGAAATTAGTATTCAATACTAATTTATAAAAATTAAGAAAATAAAATAATCAGTACCTTTTCTTGTAGATCTTATCCAATCCTGAGTGCATACTAGAGCTTCCACGGCTTCAGGATCCAACCTGCTGCGATAAGCATCTACTACTCGACCACCTGTGCTAAATGCAGATTCAGAGGCAACTGTGGCAACTGGAATTGCCAACACATCACGAGCAATTCGTGATAATATAGGATACTTTGCACCTTCTGTTTTCCACCAAGATAGTATATCAAATTTAGTATTATTATGCTGCCATAGAAGTGAGCCCTCCTCAATATATAAATCCAAATCTGTCTTAGGAGATTGATGTTGAGATTTTTCAATTAAAAATTGTTCAAATCTTCTATTTCTATCCTCGTCAAACTCATCAAAAACAGTTCCACTACTTTGGATAACTTCACTTGTGCTTACATTCACATCACAATCAAAAAGGACGTGAAAATTTAGATGCATATTCATCATGCAACTTCTTTATGATTTCACGAACTTCCTCAAGTTCCTTAACACCACCAAGAGAATAAATTTGAGGAAAGTAAAATTTCATAATACTCATTTTATATCGAGGATCTAGAAATGAAGCCACAGCTAATATAAGATTGCATTGCTGCCAATATTTGTCAAATTTCTCTTTCATTGATGTTGCCATAGAAAGAACGAATCCATCCAAACTTCTGCACCATTCTCTAATTTGCAATTGAATATCACAAAATTCTTTGAAAAATAAGTTAGCAGTTGGATATGAAGTTTCTGAAAGCGATTCAGTTATTGTATGGAAGGTTTTCAAACATTTGCATAACATTCTAGCATTATCCCATTGCTCATTTGTTGGACATGTAGCAAATTTAATTGGATCAGCACACTGAAGCCTCTTGAATGCATTCATATAATATATAACATCTCTAAGCATCAAAAAAGTAGAATTCCATCTTGTAGGTACATCAATAGAAAGAGCTTTATTTGTAGCTAAATTACATTCCTTTGCTCTCTTTTGAAAATCCTCCCACTGCAAGGGTGAATTTCTAAGAATTAAGATGATATGACGAATATTTTCCACTGCATCCTTTATTTTTTTCAAACCATCTTGCACAACTAAATTGATAATATGTGTGGCACATCTGACATGAAAAAATATGCCACTACAAACAAGAGATTGTTGATCACTGAGCCGACTAACCACATCTCTAACACAAACATCATTAGCACGATCATTATCCAGAGTTAAGGAAAATAGCTTTCCATCAATATTCCATTCAATCATATTCTTTAGAAATGCTTGACACAGATTTAATCCTGTATGTCTCCCTTCTAAATGCATGAAATTTATAATTCTTTTTTGAATTCTCCAATCATCATCAATGAAATGCACTGTAACACACAAATAACCCTTATTCTGTCTAGAAGTCCAGAGATCCATAGTAGCACTCATACGACATGAAAGCGAACCAAACATATCATATACGTTCCTTTTTTGCTCAACATATAACTCTAAGATCTCTTTTCTAATAGTAATCCGTGACTTTGTTGGAAAAGCAGGTTGTAGAGATTTTATAAATTCAAGAAAATACTCATGTTCTACAATAGAGAAAGGGTATTCATGCATAACTATTCTTTGTTAGTTTTTTTGCACTTACTTCCTCTTCATATTTGTATGACTCTAAAATTCCATCTTCTCCGACTCTTGTAAGATTAAGTAACAATTGTCCTATTTCTCTACCATGCTTATTTTTGTAATGGTTCCTCAAGTATGTCGTTCCCATAGAACTTTCCCCATTAAATTGCTTATGACAAAATTTGCATACTGCTTTACACTTGCTCACTGTTTGCCCATTAATTACTTCCATCACTTGAGCTTTATCAAAGTTATCCTGCACATCCGATGTCAATTTTTTTTTCTCTTTGTTCTATCATCTTGAGTAACACTATTACCGGTGTCATCTTGAATCGACGCACTTGTAGATGTCATTGCAATTTTCTCTACTACATTAAAAAATTACAGATGTCATTAAAAAGATTGTGAACTACATTATCTTAGAAATAAATTTCACAAAACATGTTCCAAATATTGCAGAAAATCATAATGTAATAATTTATTCTGCTACTTTTGCTCACTATACACAATGATAGGAACAACAAAGGCTTGGACAATATTAACAATACACAATGATATGTTGATCATTCCATTAGAAAATGAGAGTACCTAAGATAAGAGCAGAATGAAGACAAAGGATCGATGTAGCGGACCCCATAATTGGGATATAACACTCATTTGGATGTAATATACCTAACATTTTTTATTTAAAATAAAAAATTAACGATGCTTTCAAAGTATTTAAAAATCTAAATTTCTCACTCCCCACATGGAAGAGAAAACAGACAATGTAGCATTTATGTGCCGTTACTAATTAAAAATGCTAAAAGTTTTAGAATCTTTAAAAAATGCAGAAAGTTTCAACAATTTCAACAATTTGGATGTCAAAGTTTCAACTGAATTGGAATAGATCAACAAGTTGTTCAGGAGATAGCTTCTGAAAAAGTTCAGTATTTCTCTCAATCCAAATACGCCACCAATAAGCCGACATCCAGACTCTCGAATACTTTCTACTGTCTTTAGCTGTCCCTCTGCACTTCCCTAAAGTCCATTCGTCCACCAATTTCAGTCATGTGTTTATTCCATCTTTTATATATATAAATATATAACGACAATTTGAGTCAATTTTAGTACTCTCTTACACTCTTATTATTTTAATCTTCACATTTAAGCTTTCTATGGTCCAAGACAAATGTTGTATATCTTTAGAGGATACTATAAAACTTACGAAAGAATAAAACTATCTAATTAGTTGATCTCATTTTTAAAATTTTAAAATAAACTTAATTAAAATTTAAAAAATATTTAATTATTGAACTATATTAAGAATCTCTTAATCATGTTAAAGGTCTCTGAATTGGTTCCGAAATCCGAAGACATCCTAACTCAAAACAAATAAGGTCAAAAATTTATAGGGCTCCAAATCTACACATTCGGGCTAAAGATTTAGAGAGCTATGCACACAGAGAATAGCATTAAATTCGGGAACGAAGGTATCGGGGGGAGTAGAAGAGAGGGATGATTTTGGTACTCAGGGGTTGAAGGAGGGAGAGAGTCACATGCGATGCACTTGAGAGACGAAAAGGGCAAAGAAAACTTACATAATCGGAGGCGAAGGTACCCGGCGACGATGGTGATGATCGGAGGCGAAGGTACCCGACGATGATGGTGATGATTGGAGGCGAAGGTACTTGGCGACGACACCGCTTTTGTCGATCAGAGAGACCGAGACGGGGCTGCGGAACGGCGGGAGTCGATGTTGAGAGTGAGGGAGAGATGGGGATGGGGGTTGATGTGGTGAAGAGATGGTGAGAGTGCGGCGGCTGATGTGGTGAAGAGATGAGGGTTGATTGTTGAGGAGTTAGGGTAAGTTAGTGGGTTGGATGTGGGTTTTATATTAACGGGTCGGGTTAGTTTTTAAGGGTAGGATATTTGTTAGTATTATATAGTATACGGGTATTCGGATATCCGATATCCGAATCCGTATCCGAACATATATGATATACCCGTATCCGGATCCGGATTCGGATATTTTAATAAATTGCTATCTGTATCCGTATCCGAATCCGGACCGGGTAAAATATTTGGACCCATATCCGATCCGACTCGGGTCGGTTAGCGGGTCGGATCGAATAAAATCCGATCCGTTTTCACCCCTAGTGTAGATAGATTGGCAGCTGCGCGTTCGCAGGTTAGGTTGTCAGCGGAGATGATATATTCCTGCTCCTGAGTGTTAGTTGGATTCATATATCCGTCCCTATCCAAACCCTTACCTAATAAATCCCCTCGCAGTCATATATGCGACTCTCATACTAATTAGTAATTGCCCTTCCGCCTATAACCAATCCCTCCCTTCCCCAAAATCGGAATCTTGGATAGGTAAGAAGTTGGCAAAAAAAAAAAAAGGGAAAAGGAAAAGAACCAAGGGAGAAGAAGGGGGAAAGGTGTCAGTAGTTTTTGGGGATGGGTGCGATAAAGGCGGCGGTGAGCGATGCGGTGATCACGTTCCTCTGGGTTTTGTGCGTCTCCACGGTGGGCGCCGTCACCTCCGTCGTCACATCCTACCTCCAAATCCATGGCATGGCCTTCTCCCTCGTCGTCACCATCGCCCTCATCTCCCTCCTCCTCTTCGTCTTCAACATCATCTGCGACGCCGTTGGCGGGGCCAGCTTCAACCCCACAGGCACCGCCGCTTTCTACGCCGCGGGCCTCGGCGGTGACAACCTCTTCTCCATGGCTCTCCGCTTCCCAGCTCAGGTCTTGAGGGAGGAAAAAAAAAGCTACTATTTTCAGAGTTGTTCTTATTCTTTCGGTTGCGAATTGATGATGGGGGAATTGTGAACAGGCGGCGGGGGCGGTGGCCGGCGCTCTGGCGATCATGGAGTTGATGCCTCCTCAATACAAGCACATGCTTGGTGGGCCTTCCTTGAAGGTGGACCCCCACACTGGAGCCATCGCCGAAGGCGTCCTCACCTTCGTCATCACCTTGGCCGTCCTCTGGATCGTCACTAAGGGGCCTCGGAATCCGATTGTCAAGACTTCGATGCTTTCCATCTCCACCGTCGCATTGGTTCTAGCCGGTGCTGGTTATACGGGACCGTCCATGAATCCCGCCAATGTGAGATACATCTTCCTTTACCTATTTCTCCTTTCACAATTGATCAAACCCGTACTTAGGCTGATAAATGATAAATGATATCTATACAATGTATATATAGCTTTATCTGAGCACAATGGCTTGTGCTATGTACAGTAGGCATGTGAATTATGTGCTAAAGTACATATTTTGGTGGCTCAAATATGTCTGTTGTATCAATGCTGAAGTGGAGAAGTTCACTATCAGTAAATGACTGATCATATGGCTGTTATACAAGGTCTAATGAAAACAAAACAAAAATAAATCAGAAAATCACGAACAAGGAATTTGAACATTCATGACTGAATTTAAGATTATTTTGAAAAATACTCTATTTGCATTAGTTTTGTATTTGCACAATAACTTGTTGGTATAGTCTAGCATGTTGACACAGCTCAAACAGCATGAGTGTGCCATTGACCATGGTGTGCCTTGGTTGGGATTTCTATTACTTCTTGATGAAAATTATGAAATATAAGTATCATATGCATTTTAATACAAAAATACACCTTAATTGGCATTATTGTTTTCTTTGTCATTTGTGCATCTCTGTTGTTCTTCCTATATACCATTATAGTTAAGAAACTCAGTTTTTTAACCTTACTCAAAGGTTTATGTCCAATTTGATGGAATTTCAATTTCCAAGTGGACAACTTAATTGTAGATTTATTAGATATATTTAGTCAGAAATTATACTTCAAACTTTCTTAGATTATTCTAGTTTATCTAAGGAAACTGGAGAATTTACCATTGCCCACCTGAAGTATTTACCAAATATGGGGGAACTTATGTGAGATGAATGCTGAAGGGTAGATCCTATGACTTTATCTCCACCCTATGCGGAGCAACAGAGGTGGCACATCTTTTCCACTTTGTTGTTTATCAGTTACTTTTCATAAGAAAACATCAAACAAGTTGCCTAGTGCAATGGTACTTCCTTACCAATTGAATTTTCTTGGCTGTCAGTTGTTTTCAGCAAGAACTGACACACAGGTTGGAGTTATAGTTGAAACAATGGAAGTCAAGGATATCTATTATCCTAATGATTCCAATAAAGTCTTCCTAGTTGACAGGCCCATGATTTGAAGAGGTAAAGGCATGTAGGGAGTGGGAGTAAAAATTTATTTATTCAATGGCTGGAAAGCATTTTTGAAGATGATTGTTACAAAGGGTTTGTCCATGAAAAAATAGCGCACAGAACTTCTCATCAAAGTACTAGAATACAGTGATCTAGACATATTCCAAACATACCTAATTAGCTATCAACATCCTAATTGTTGTTGTCAGATCAAAGTCGATTAGACATATTATAAATAGAATGGAAATTAAAATTTTAATCTTTTATCTTGACAAAATTTCATGAATAAGATCCATTATTTCTCTAAGGGTGTAAAAAGAGTGAGCCGAGTGAATCGGCTTCTACTCAGGCTCAAATTGAATTTTGAGCTAAAATTTTGTTTAGGCTTCGCTCGGTTCTATTCGAATCAAGCTACAGTCAAGCCCAAGTCGAGCCGAGCTTTAGACAACCCCGACCATCCTCTTTGAGCATACTTCTCACATTCCCTTCACACTATTGATGTCATAGAATAGGGGGAGAAAGTGTGAATGACGAGGTTGGACTTGACAAGGGAGATGAACTTGGAGTAGAGGAGCTCGACCTCCTCTAAGATAAAGAGGGAGAAGACATTGTTGACGATGGCCAAGGCATCTTTGGTAGTGGGGAGGCATCTGCCCTCGAGGAACCGATCGATGGTGATCTGTGGCTGCTATTGGAAGTAGTCAAGCTTGAGGCATAAAGTGTGGTGCAAAAGAAGCTGACAATGAAAGAGTGGCTGAAGCCGAAGGGGTTAAGACAAAGGTCAGACAAAAGAATCGTTAGGATAAAAGACAGTGGGAGAGGGAAGGGTATGTTGGTTCAGAGCATGGATTCAAGTATTAGTTGATTCCGATCCGTATCGCTGAGACGGTTCAACCGATGTGGTTGATTTAGCTAATTACTACTCCGAATTATTCGAAATGGAAGGCTCATACATCTAATATGTATTGTTTTTTCAAATACTTGATCCCAATTTCGAAACTGATACTTAAAAGCTTAATTCAAAGAGTGGAGAAGTTTGTGGTTGGGTAGTTGAAGGAGGGTTGAGAATGGAGAGTGGGGGAGAAGAGGAGGAAGAAGAAGAAAATGAGAGATCAAAATTCCTCTCTGTAAAGTGTATGCTGCTTTAAGTGAAAACTTTAGTTATTGCCACATTCTAGATTTTGGCAAAGGAGAGAAAGGAGAGAGAGGAGAGAGCGGAGGGTTGGCCTTGTTTGCATGTAATGAAGTGGGTCCCATTTAGACATGAATACAGATGAGATAATTAAAATTTTGGAGGTTGGTGGGATTTGTATTTAAATGATCAAATAGATATAAGCCCTTAGATTAAAATCTAATGGTTATAAACATGGTTCGCCATATTGGCCGATCCCGATACGGATCGGCCGATCTGGATTGGGATTGGCCGAACTCGATCCTGATTCAGGCCTGATCCGAACTCTTTCTCTCTTTCACTCTTTCATTTCACTTTCTCTCGTACTTTTTTTTTCTTTCTTTTACTCTTTATTTCTTTTTTTCTCTCCTTACATATAACTATTGTTTCTCTTACGAAGAGATCTAGTTCCCGTGAACTCCGACGAACTCTGGCAAACTCTGGCGAACTCCGACAAACTCCGGTATCTAATTTTTTAAGTAATATTTTTTTTTCTCTCAGTTTTTTCATTTCTTCCACTCTCTCCCTTTTTCTTCTCTTTTCTTCTTCTTCACTGCATCATGTTTTTTTTTCCTTCCACTCACGCTCTTTCTAATCTCTTCTTCTTTTCAATTTTTATTGCACCATAGATTTTCTTTTTTTCTTTTCTTATTTTTGGTAAACTTTTTTTCTAAATTTTTAGAAGTTTTCTTGCATTTTAAATAATATTTAAAATTTTATGTAATTAAAAAGTCTGATCCGATCCAGGCGACTGATACTGCCGATACGGCCGATTCGGCCGATACGTATCGTTTTTTGAAAGGCCGATCCCGATCCCGATCCCGATTTCAATCCCAATTCCAATTCCGATTTTTCGAACCTTGGTTATAAACAATAGACAATATAAATTTAATATATATAAAATATTTTTTAGCTTTGCCTAAGCGAGCCGGCTTCAGCTTAGACTCAACTCGAAACTATAAATAAGAAATTCATTTCGAAAATAAAATGGTCCATGTTCCATCTATAACTTATTAAAATTACTTTGTATAACAGCATATTATATACATTTGTATAATAAATAAAGTACATTCCATATTTAACTAATTAGGCTAATTGAGAAGCATTGGAAAATGAGAATAATATCTTCCCTGCAATCATGTTTCATTACTTCTTTGTTTATGGAAAAAAAATTATTATTGATCTAAGATACATTCTTATTAGTTCCTTTTCTGAGATTTTCTTGACCAAACCCGAAATCAGAACCAAAACCACCTAAACCAAACTGAGGTAGATACTTTTAACTCCTTAAATAAGCTATTAATAGAAAAAAGATAAAGTGCGAATGTAGCTTTAAATAAATGTAAAAGAGGAAAAGGGTGAGGATGTCAGGGTTTTCAACTTTGCACATGGATTCCTTGGCCTTTTAGTTCCTTAAAACCAACTACTTACATCTATTAGGACAACAAGGCAACTGACAATAATTTTTGACTAATTTGTTCTGCACTTTGGGTAGGGCCTGATAATGAGCCATTCTAATTAGGTTAGGTTTTGGTTGGGATATATGACAAAAATGCCCATTTAGTAGGAATTTTAGGAACCCTTTCGAACTTGAATGATAGGTACACTTGGGGACCCAATTAGGAATAGTTCTTCAAACTTAATACTTATATTAGAATTGTTTGGTTAAAAAACTGCCTAAGTACCTGGCGCCTAGTGCTTGAATGACTGCCTAGGCATCCGATTAACCACCTTAAGAACCGGCCTAACATATAGAGGAATGGCTCAGTGCCACTTTGGCCATTGATCTTGGGCTTTCTTTAGCGAGTCATTGCAGGTAACATCAATCATCAGTTTGCTTCAGATCAAGTTGCATGGTATTTTACTTAATTTGGAAGCAGAAGGTTCTAGTTGGTTTTGCATGGTGAAGATAGAGATGGGGCTTTGGTGATGTGGTATAATGAGAAGCATGACCGACTATGCTGTGATGGTAGGACTTGATAATGTAGATAGTAATTGTCTTCTAACTGGATTTTAATGTTTCCACTAATATTTATCGGACATTCCTCGCTACCTGTAGATCTGCACCATCATCGCTAGTAATTGTTCTCTTGCTTCTCGTCACTGTGACTCAGAGTACAAACCACTAAAGTACATGTTGGTGTATATCTTACTTTTAGTATTCACTGTTCTAAGTGAGATTTTGAAATGCAACCTTTTCAGACAACAACTGGATTGGCCGTTAGATGTCTAAAAGACTAAAACTGTTTCTTTTGATGATATATGTCTGTACCTCCACATGGACTGCATAATTTCTTGTTCTTTTATATTTTTCTTTTCTTGGAAAATGTCCTACAGACCTACACACATTTGGTCTAAAGCATCTTTATTAGCATAATGTCAGAAGCATCAATATATGACTGGTTGATCAATACTTTGTACCAAGTTTTGTTTAGGAACTGGTACACTAGAATATTTTTATTATGACACGGTTAAGAGTATGGAGGACTTTGGTAGAATATTTGAATTTTTGTGCAAAAATCTTCAATATGTCTACTAACTTATGTTGGATATATTTTGTGACTTAGTTTATGTCTCTCTTTTCTCCCATAACATTCCCTAAATGTAACAGAATTTGATCCTTTCCGCAGGCATTTGGCTGGGCATATGTTAAGAATTGCCACAATACGTGGGAACAGTTTTATGTCTACTGGATATGCCCCTTCATTGGTGCCATTCTTGCTGCTTGGGTTTTCAGGGTTATATTCCCACCTGCTGTCAAAGTCAAGAAAGCATGAATCCAGATGAAGTGCAAATGTGCAATAAGATATAGATGATCTTTCGTGCTTTAGAATGAATTGAACTAATGTGGACTGTGTTATGGTTGACTAGAAGTAAATGCTTTGTCCATTTTTACATTCAACCGGTTTAAAGTGTGTGCCATTGCCATGATAAAGTTTTAAAAAGTATCATTCTCTTTGACCTCTTGTTACTTCTCTTTTGGGCCTACAGTATTAGAACAACTTAAGGACTACTCAGTAAACCATAACTAGGAGGGAGCCCACTATTGTCAAAAACCTTTTCACAGGTTGATTTGCACAACTTGCTACTTGTCATCTCATAAGATTTGTTTGGTTCCCACCTTATATTTGGAGCTAAGTGGTGCCGAAAAGTGGATTTTAATGAAAATATCTTGATAAATTCTGGTTGGAGGATATATGTTTTTTGGTTGAAATCTAGTTGAATGGATATCTATCTATCCTCATTTTCTTCATGTGTTGAATTGTATGTCAATAATTATGTGTAGATTTTGTTCTTCTATGAATGGAATCAGGATCTATGTGTGCAAATGTTGCACGGACATTTGCGTATGGGTATTTCTTATGAGGATTATGCCGGAACATATCAAATAAATCCATAAAAATATTTAAATGGTATAAATTGTATCAACAGATGGTGATTTGCGATAAAAGGGTGTAAATTTGTTTCTAAAAATATGAATTTGTTATTCACCAGTGTTAATTTACTCTTAAAAATCACTGGATACATAAGATATTTTTTCACCCATCGCATTTATATCTTCAATCTGCAATATTATATTCTTTTACATTATTTGTCGTCTGATTTATCTTCCTTTCTCATTACTTTCTATGTTTTCTTACTCTTTGAAGATATACTTATCCGGGGAAAGAATTAGGTTGAATTTGGTTTTTGGCAATAATGTAAGAAACTTCAATGGAGATTGAGAGAAGAGTGAGAGGTCGATGAGACGAGATGGAAGAAAAGTTTAGCTTTGATTATTTCATACATGTAATGCGTAAGTACACTTGTCTTTGATATATATATATTGCTATAAGTATATTTGAAACACCCAAACCCACACAAGACACACAACAGCATAATTTCACCATAAATAAACTCAATTATAAGAGTACGAATACAAGTCCACAGGCCACAACAAGCCTTCCAAATATACATCCAAATATACATCCAAAATACAATGCTAAAGTCCAAAATACAACATCATCATCGCGCCCTCGCAGGGGCTTAACACAACTAACAAACCTAATGGAAAGGAAAAGCAGCTACTCCTCGCTACCCGCATCTGCGTCACCTAGCTCTGAAAATAATACCACCACGAGGTGGTGAGCTTACAGCCCAGCGAGTATGATCCATATAATCTAAAATAATGAAATCACATGTGTATATCCAATGTATGCCTATATTTGCTAATGATAACGATATGCTTATTGAAAAGACTTACCACAATTTACTGAATCAATGCAATCGATAAAGATTACCAGTCACTATCCTGGAACATGCTAGTTCCTAAACGTATCATGATAAGTTCATACATATATAAAGCTTGATACAATCTCTTATTCGTACACATCTCAATCATAGGTTTTACATGTTATGCATAGCAATAAAATAGCAGTTTAGTCATCTCAGGCCTACCAAAGCATTAATCATACTTATCATCGTTCATCGAGCTATTCACCACACAGGGTAAATACTCTCAAGAAATAATCATCCATCGAGGGGGGATATATACACATCTAGCGGTAATGTCACCTACACGTGTATGGCGACACTACATGTGACCGGTTGTCTGTGGACATCAAACTAAGGACCCCGGTCGTAAGCCCATATCTCACTCTCTCTAAATCATCACCGCCCTCGGCGGGAGAATCGGGAGCCCTCGGCTCATCAACAGACGCCCTAACCCTGCGTCGTCAGGTACCGCTAGAGTTATATCCCCGCCTCACAATCATGTTCTTCTATTATCATAATCTAGTCCTAACTATGCAGTATAACTACCTGAATGCCACATAGGCTTCCCGACCTCAGGTGTAGGCCGCTAATAGTATAGTCATATAATATACACTCTACTCTTAACCCTAGGCTGAGTGAGTAAGGGTACTACTGCCTAGTCAGAATTCGACTACTAATGATAGGTGAAAGTGGTGCAGTGTTTATGAGTGTATAAAGCATATTATAGTCATCATGATCATTACATTCTATATTCACAGCAATCATACATCTATGCAATGGTATACTATACAGGACACACGTAAAGCATTATCACACTAATGTTTATGCTACATTAACATTCTCATAATATTATGATGAGCATGTTATCAATAACTACATATGCAAAAGATATAACATGGTGTACTAACTGCATGCATTAATACCGACATTTCCTATAGTGTCATGACAGGTATAATGACTGTAATTATGTTATTCTAGATTTGTATAACTTTACTCGCCTAGGATGTCAATCATATTAATTCACGAAAGTAAGCCATACATAAGATTAGCGAACTAATAGAATTAATTATCTTATTAGCGCATTTATGTTTGGTAAAATACATGAGTTAAGTGTCTCCTAGGAGTCTTATGTTATCCAAAAATTCACATGATACTAGATTGTCATTACGAGGGATCACGCTAATCAAATTAAGTGAAAAAGATAAACAGGGTTATAAGGTCGAAATGACCCCAAATGGGCTAGGCTAGAGGCAATGAGTAGCCTCAAACCCAACCCAAAAAGCAAGAGGGCCTTGGTGGGCTGTGGCCTAGCCACAGCCCACCAAGGTTGGAATAGTGGGCTACAGACTGCAGCCCACCCGACATTGGGCTAATGGGCTGCAGCCTGCAGCCCACCCGGATCCAAGGCCAGGTGGGCTGCGCCCTGCAGCCCACTCGAGTCTAGGTGGGCTACGGCCTGCAGCCCACCCAGACCGAGCTGGTGGGCTGCGGTCTGCAGCCCACCCCAAAAGGGCCAAAACCAACTTAGTGGGCTGTAGACCACTACAGCCCACTAAGGGGGAATGGGTGGGGGTTAAACCCCCACCCATCCACCCCATCTCCTCCCGATGGAAGAAGGTCGAGGCGGTGAGAGGGATCCACGAGGTTGCGGGGCTGCGGGCGGCGCGGCACAAGGCCGGCGGCGCAGCGCGAGGCTGGCGGTGGCCACGAGACCGACGGGTAAGTGAAAGGGGTAAAAGGGAAAGAAAAAGGAAAGAGGGGAAAGGAAAAGAAAGAGGGGAGGAGGAGGGCCGACGGCGACGGGCAGTGCTCCATGGCCGGCGGCCATGGAGGTGCCTCCTCTCCTCAAAGAGGGCCCGAAGCCCAGAGTGGGCTTCTCTCCCTCTACTGGAGCTCCTCGGATCGGCGGCTAGACACGAGGTCATTGGCCGCCGTGGACTCCGACGACGGCGGGGGGGGGTTATACTACATAATTTAATGGCATGGGGGGTAGGATGGCTTACCGAAAAAGAGAGGGGTTGGTCGGCAAGCTCGAAGGCTCTCGGTCCGGGCTTCGGCAACCACTAGAGAGAGGGAGAGAGGCAATGTGGTGGAGGAGGAAAAATGGGGGGGAGGATCGAGGTGGCTGCGGTGATGGGAAGGGGATAAGAAGATGAGAGAGAGATGGCGTGCACGGCAAGGGAAGGGGAAGAAGAAGAAGGAGAGGAGGAGAGGGGGTAGAGTGGCAGGCAGCGCGTGCGTCACGGAATTTTTTTTTTTATATTTGGGGTGTTACAATATTACACCTTTATTCCTATCAGCTAGAAGATCATACGCCAACATGAGAATATTGACTAATTGTAGCTATAATCCGAGATGATATGATAAATACATGGAAATATAGTGAATATTATTAGACGCACAAAATAAGAGAAGATAACAGTTATTAGTTAAGTTAAAGTTATTTTGTTTCGTTACAAACTTAATATGTAGGATATTCTTTCTTTTTATATTTTTTATATTTAGGATATACCAATAGCATTTACCACTGTAAATCAATGCACTCTTACTAAACTATAGCCTTCTTCCAAACTTTTTTTTTATCAAAAATAAATTACCTCTAAACTTAATACCAAAAGTAGTATATTTTATTGTAGTTCTGGATAAAACTTATTAACGATTTATCAAAGAAGAGAAAAATGTGAGAAAGTTTAACATTTTCTTCCGATAAATAAGATCTTGATTTGATGTATATTTAATATGTGGTTAAAAAAAGAAAAAATAAATAATGAAGGTAAACTTAGGTGAATATATTAGTGTTTCAATAAAATGCAGAACTTGTTTGCGTTCCTAATATAAAAGTAAAACCGACAGCTATATTAAAATGGAATTTGGATTATGATCCATTCCGATAAGAAATAAAAGTTTGAGGCAGGGATATTTTGGTAAAAAAAGTCTTGTAAAAATGCCTTTTTTACAACATCCGAATAATATTATATCCCATTGGTTATTGGTGGCGGTTAAATGCGAAGCGTGGCAGCCCCGGGAGCAACTAACTCGCGAGCGGCGAACCTAAAGCAAAGTTGCTCGATGCGTGCGCGACATTTGATATTTGACATTTGACCGGTTCGATCTTTTCACTTCGTCCCGCCCGCCCGCCCGCTTGCCCTCCATCCCCTAACTCCACTTCCGAGATTCGGAGAACAAACGAACATTTGAACCCCCAAACATGCCTCCACCCAAGAGACGGCGACGCTTCGTCCATAACACAAAGGAGGCCGACTCCGACGAGGAGAGCTCCTCGTCGTCGTCCTCCTCCTCTTCCGATGAGGAAGAAGATGACCAAATAGAATCACAAGTAGACGACGATGGAGAAGAAGAAGAGGTAGAGGAAGACAAGAATGCCAAGGAGAAGAAGATGAAGGTTCCCATCACCATCAGCCTTAAGAAAGTTTGTAAGGTCCTAAATCTCTCGACTACCTTCCCCTAATTCAATTTCTAATTCCAATGCTTTTCTCTTTTCTTTAATTTGTATAAACTTTTTTCCAATTTTTATTCGGCTGGATTCAGGTGTGCAAGGGAAAGGGCCATGAAGCGGGTTTCAAGGGAGCCGTCTACATAGATTGCCCTATGAAGCCCTGCTTCCTCTGTAAAAAGCCTGGTATGATGTTGCTAAATATTTTCCTTGATCTATTTGGAAGTTACAACTTGGACCTATATGTTAATCTACCATGGGAAAATTGTTCAATGAGCAAAGCTGATGCTTTTATTCTTTATCGGTGTAGTGTGATACTCTTTCTTATTATGTTTGTGAAGTTATGGTAGACCTAGAATTGGGTGTTCTCGTATATCTTACGTCCTGTTTTTAGTTATTTTTGTAATGCTTCCTTCGTGCCCATTGTTGTATGATCGTAGGCCATACAACCATGACCTGCCCACACCGAGTAGCAATGGAGCATGGCGTTGTTCCAGCGCCCACGATGAATACAAAGACTTCCTTCGGTTATATCTTTAAACGCCAAGTGCAAGCTAGAATTCCGATGGTACGAATAGTTGATTAATCTCTTTAAATGATTAAATCTTGTCTTTCTTTAGTTGGTGTTCTCTTTTTCCATATAGTACTTGATATCCATGAATTAGTTGTTTTTAATTAAGATGATCATTTAGGGAAGGTGCATGATGTTTTACCAACATTGATATGCCTATGATGTTTGAATTTGATTTATTATAGCCTTCTTCTCTAAGCTTACTTTTTATCCTATGGATGACTGTTCTGTTAATTGATTAGCTGATTTATCTCGAGATTCACGTTCTTGACTTTCTCACTGTGATTGTTATGTTTAGATCAAGCTTGCATCTGTGGTACCTACCCAGTTGGAGTGTGGAAATATCAGATTTCACAGTAGGCGTGTGACTTGCCTGGAGTTTCATCCCACTAGGAATAATGTTGTTTTATCAGGAGACAAGGTATTACATACACACCATTATGTTATCGCGGCATTAAAATTGGCAGTTTAATATTGACACGCGTTCTTTAGTTCTATCTAGCCATGATGTAGATAACAATCTAATCTTCCTTTTCCTTTTTTTGAAAAGAAAGGGCAAGTTGGTATTTGGGATTATTGTAAGCTACAGGAAAAGATGATATACGGATCCATACACACTTGTATAGTTAACAATATGAAGTAAGAGTCCTCTTCAAAGTGTTTTTGCTTATAAATTTTTAAAAGGGATTGATGGATACTTGATGGGCATCTGTCCTCTTTCAGATTTAATTTGCGCAATGATGAAGTATTGTATACATCATCCTCAGATGGGACCATCAGCTGCACTGACTTGGAGACTGGAATCTCATCCTGCTTGTTGGATCTTAATCCAGATGGGTGGAATGTAATTTTCTATCTGCTAGGACTAAATTAGATTTCTTTCCTTATATTGTGCAATCCTCATCGAGGCCCATTACTTTCGGAAGTTGAGCTAGCCTTCAGTACTTTTTGTGGTCTCAAAGTTTATTGAATGCTTGTGTCAGAGAAGGGTCATCGAGTACACTGTTATGGTTTCAACATTAAGAGTTATGTTGCTTAAAACCTTTTTCCTTTAAACGAAGATTAAGTTAGGCATTTGTCTTATCCAGAATCACTACTGATGGACCTCATTGAATATGTGTGCTGTCACATACTTAGATCCCGTTAGTTGCATTTTCTTGGGATCGAGGGCTCTGAGTTTTTCCATGGTTCTATTTTATTAATCATTTATCCTAGTCAGGTTTCAAATAAATTTTGTTAGAAAGTACTTTAGTTGTAAATTGCAGATAAAATGAGTACCCGAATTTTAGTAGCCGAACCCAAAAATGAAGTAGTAAAAGACATTCACCATTATGGTCAGCAAGATGCGGTGAGCTTCTTATGTTATGAAATCTTGAAACTTGTAGTAATTGTACTGAGAACTTACTTGTGGCAAGAATATGCTCTAGACATGAAGTAGAGAAGATAACAGGGTTATGGAATCTGGATTCAGTTTTGTGATATATCATTTATTTAAGGTTTCTGAGGCTCTAATATCTTTCACCCGACTTATCTAAACAGGCATTTACATTCTCATTGTTGGTCCTCTTGATTTTCTATGTAGTTGGAATGTCAAATAGTAAACTAAATTTGTAATTGGTATTAGGGCCCTGCCACATGGCGCATGTTCTATGGTATGGATATAAATGTTGGTAACAGTCTTCTTCTGGTGGCTGATAACTTTGGATATCTTTACTTGTGAGTATCTCTCAATGGCAAAATTTGAAGTACTGTATTGTTCATCTTCTTTTCTTTCTGTAGTCTTAATGATACATGGTCTTATGTTCTTTGTACTTCATTACTTGGTGCATTGGATACTTAATTTGTAGGAGCACTAATCAATAATGAACCATATGATTTTAATATTTGATATGGAGAAACTAAAAGGATGTGGTGGAAAGTGGAATCTAATATGATATGTCTCTTCTAACTCTTCCTACTTCCTGTCTTTCTTGTTTTAGGCACTGGCAAACTTGATAATTCTGTCATTATTCTTTTATATTGAAAGATCATACTAAATCTGTTGTCATTCTGTAATATTGAAAGACTGGATGAACGATCAAGAACGAAAACTGGGGAACCAATTAGAATACATAATAAGGGTAGCAAGGTGGTTGGGCTTCACTGCAATCCTGTTCAACCAGATCTTCTTCTAAGCTGTGGAAATGACCATTTTGTGAGTTTCTTAAAGGACCGCCTCCTATTTTATTTGAGTCATTATAACTAGAAATTATTGTATGTGTACTTAACCTTATATGTTTGAATATGGCTATTTATATTCTAGTTCCACCCACATCTTTTATTCATTTTCGTCCCCCTTTTTTGGTAATTTCTAGGCTCGGATTTGGGATGCACGTCGTCTAGAAGCTGGTTCCTCGCTTGCCAGTCTTGCTCATGGACGTGTCGTCAATTCGGCTTATTTCTCACCAATAACTGGAAGCAAGATCCTGACAACCTCTCAGGATAATCGAATTCGGTTGTGGGATTCTATCTTTGGCAATTTAGATTCCCCAAGCAGAGAGATCGTCCACAGCCACGATTTTAATCGCCACCTGACTCCTTTCCGAGCTGAGTGGGATCCAAAGGTCTTATTCTTGATGCACATTTTTCTGTTGGTATTTAAATGATTTTTAGTTGTGCTCCCTCTTGTTACAGTAATTTCAAACAATGTTAGCACTGTACAGGATCACTCAGAATCAGTCGCAGTTATTGGTCGTTACATAAGCGAGAACTATAATGGGGTTGCACTACATCCCATTGATTTCATAGACACAAGTACCGGGAAGCTTTTGGCAGAGGTGTTTGATCCTGACATATCAACTATCAGCCCTGTGAACAAGCTACATCCCAGAGATGATGTGTTGGCATCAGGGAGTTCAAGGTAATTATGCAGTTATTTTCATTGTCATTTTAATGATTAGACAATTGAAAATTAGACATTATTTTCTGACTGTTCATATCATGGTAAAACTGGTTGCTATTTACAGGTCTCTTTTCATTTGGAAACCAAAGGAGGAAATAGCTGAAACCACACAAGAACACAAAAGGAACTGCAAGGAATTCATATATCCAAATGCTAGGAAGAAATCACGTGGTAAGCTCGAGGACGACAGTGATGATGATTCAGATTTTGGTTCTAAAGGGAAGAAAGATAAAGCCAAGAAAAAGTATAGTATTCAAACTCTTCGTGGCAAGGGGAAAGCTAAATAGATCTTCCAAGTCTCTCATTTTAGAGATTTTTGGTAGTAAATGATAGTAAGTGCTGTTAAAACTGTTCACAGCAAAGAAGAGCTATATCTTGAAACTTTTGTTTCACACCTTTTGTATATTTTGTGCTCTAACTGCTAATCAATATGTACTGTATCTGATGATATTTTGACAAATATTGTAACTGTCATGTTATGCTAACAGAGTCTTTCTATTGTTGTCAACCTTGCTTCCACTCTCCTATATGTTCAGCTTGCACCAGATACTTTGGTTGGAAACATAAATTCTTCTCTTTAGTAATTGGAAGTTAATTTTAGACTTGAACTTGATAGTTGCTTATTAAAGGTATGGTCTTCAAATATATTATTTTCCTGATGTCAAGTAGAGAATTTATCTTAGCAAGGTAACCATTAATACTAGTTAGCAGTCATGTGGAAGCCCGCGTAGTTTCTCCTCTATTTTTTTTTTCTTTTTTTTTATAGAGAAAAGGGTTTAAAACCCTATAATTTTATTATAGTAGGAGAATCTACAAAGAGGGGAGAGGTGTTTTTGAAACTAGATCTATTTTAAAATTTATTTATCAAAATAGATCAGCCCTAAACTTAAATACTAAAAAGGTTTATTATACTGTAGTTCTAATAAAAACGCTTAACGATAAGATTAGTATTTTAGTTAAGAAATTTATTTTGGTAAAAAACTCAACTTTTTGGCACAAAATCTGCTGAGTAGTAACACCGAAACAGGGGTTGTGACAAGTGGGCAAAACATCACTTGGGCAATTTTCGAGAAGGTAACCTCGGCGGTCCCACACGATCATTTTCCTTTCCAGTTGCTCAATAGTCCATGGTATCTCTTGGAGAAACGAATCCTTCTTCCCAAAGTGGGTTAGGGACGAGCCCATGCTTAGTGATTGTATTAGCTGTACATCTCTTTGATTTGTGCTTCATAGGTTCTCTAAGTAATAGTCATTAATGAGTAATGAAAATTTCAGTACTAAATCTACATGCAGGCGTGGAATTTCGTTGAGGTACAAGAAAGTCTATAAATCTAACCTGGCATCATGCTTTTGACCTGCTACATGGTTAAAACATATTACATTTTCTATCTTTTGTCACTAAAAATTGTTATAAGCTAAGTCTTCCATAATGTCTCTAATCTACTTCTCATGCCTAGATTTATGAAGGATCTAGAGAGAGATGGAGACATTTGTGGCAAAATGATGTTTTCGAGACAATCAAGTCTGAGTTTTTACCTTCCATCAAATTTCTACTACCATGATATTCAATTATCCAGTAAGAGACAAGCGCAATATTACATGTTTGATCACAAACTGTACTTGAATTCCTTGCACAAAACCCACAAGCAACAAGTAGATGGACATTTTAGAGGGCAAAAAGAAAGTCTTCAAAGCCTTTTGTTTTCACCACCTGAGCCTAATAACTTTTGATATTCGTCAGAGAAACCAAGAATCATTTGCTTGACTCGCATTAACATACTAAGATTAAAAATAATAGAACAAGGTCATGGGTGACATTTTACAGCTTGAACTAGTCGGACTTATGCCGTGAGCAAGACAAAGTGTTTGATAAATACAGAATTTAAAAATACCAATTGTCGAGTTGAACCTGCAAATTTTGTTCAACCTGACAGCTAGCTAGAGCTGTAATGTTACGATTTCCGAATTAAATCACTATTCTCCAAAATCAATATATACTGCAATTACAAGTAATTGATCGGAATTCTTGTTATCGCTAACTCATCTATTATGCCTCTGATATTTCAACCTTTTCTGCTATCTGAGCTTGGAAAGAAATGAGGATAGTCTGCTGGAGCCCTTATGAGAAGAACTACCAGTTTTGTTGAATCCAGTAGATACAATTGACTTAAATCAGGAAGAAACATCCAAAGCTTGTTCTTAATCCATCTTGAAGCCAATATATTGAGGTTTCCGGAATTACCATCTTGTTCTTAATCCATCAGAATTTACACCTCCTTGGCAAGTTCACAGTAAACTACTTCCTCAAAAAGAAGTTCCTTGGGCACCTTGAGTTTAATTTGGTCCTTTTTCCATCCAGCTCTTTCAAATTGTTCGAGAAAGTCTATAAATCCACTTTCCAGTTTCAGGAGGCTCTCCTCAAGCCAAGAGAAGACGCATTCTGATTCTCTTTCTCTATTCTCATTAAGCCAATACACCTGCCATAGGCTTCTCAGGACTGACAAGCTACTAGCCCCCTCCTAAATAAAAAAAGAAGCTTAATTTGGTCAGATAGAAGAAAGTAATTGGTCCGTACAAACAATTGACCTCAACTAAACCAACCATGAACAGCAATCAACCTTGAATGTCACGAAGAATGATAGCCCATTTGATCCATGTTGATTCACAAAAAGGATGTACTTTTCCTTGGTGTATAACTTTGTAAGTTCCTTCACCTGTAACAGATAATTCCACAACAGTGAAAATGTCATTCCAGTAATAACTGCTACTACATTTGTCAAAATGTCATAATTGCCGGCCTTTCAAAAATGTCAAGCTGTTACATAAATCTAGCTAATCATAGTTAAAACTGAACTTAGATTAGAAAATGACCATTTTACCCTTGTTAAATTATTTTAAAATAGTTCAAAAGCTATCTAATGTAACCAAATCATTGTTAAAGAAAAGAAATCTTTTTTTACATAAGAAAAATCAGTAATAAATGTTTTAGATAACTTTAAGAAATAAGGGTATTTTACTCATTTATGTGTATTTGTTAACTTAACAACCATCAATTGGGAATATTCTGTTAAAAAATTAACCATGATGGCAATGATAAAAGAGTCAAAAAAAAGAAAATCAGTGGCAATTATGTAAAAAGCCCCATATATATATATATATATATATATATATATATATACTAGAAAAGAGATACCATTTGACCAGAGCCCCTGGTACCAATCATTGTCTCCATGGATACAGCAAAAGAAACTTTTGGTTGCAAGAATCTTTCCCAGGATAAAATGTCTTCTTCCTTATTGCAATTGTCATATCCTATAACAACAGATCAACAAATATTTCTCATTAGATACAAGAATTGGATCCATAAGCATCAAGGCAGTGGAACATCACCAGGAACTGTGTCGTATAAAACATGTGAGTTTACAAGAATCCGAGCTCGCTTGAGGTTTACCTGCCAAGATGAAAAGGTCAAAGACAAACACAAACAATGATGTCAACGTTATCAATTATAATGGGCATCGCATGAACAATAAAGCATGCAAATTCCCTAGAAATTTCGCTATAAACACAGAATAAAGGGCATCCACCATTAGGAAATGGCAAATGGATAGAACAATTTTTAATTAACAGACAAGACAATTTAATTGAAATTCTCTGTAAGTTCTTTTTTTCGAAGAAGAAAAGGTGAGATTTGGAAGGACTATATTTACTCGGAAAATCAGACTTATGAGGGCTATTTAGTTTTTACTTTCACATTTAGTGTGCGACTAAGAGTTAAAAGTAAGCAGTTCATCAACAAACATCAGATACTACCATGCATTATAACAATTGACTATTGCCTCCAATCAAGCTAAGGTCAAGAAGAAAATATCTGAATAAACCACCTTACTGTGCGAAACTTGAGAACTGATAGAGACTGGTAACGTAGCCAAAGGTGCAGAAGACGGACGCTTGTCCATGTAAAAGCCAGTGTTGAATATGAAGATTGAACTCCAGGAGTGTCCTGGATTATAATTTCAAATATTACGAACTATATCAACCAAGAGAACGATTTTTGCAACATCGAGGAACACCTTAATTAAGTCAATACCAATACAATCACACCAAAGGTAAGGCCTATGAGCTGAGCTACTACTTCCCACACTTCTTCCTGAAATATTCAATGTCAATATACTTGTCAGATAAAGCTACACATAATATTATAATACACCAAAATTCCACATTGCCTAAATGTACAACAGGAAATAGAAGAATAATTTTCCTCTAGCAATCTAAAGTCTAAACACACTTTTCCTCTAAAGGTTAATATAGCCAAATCTTGATTTCATACTTTCTGTGATTAGTGTTGAAGGTCTCCATGTCAATTGCATTTTGCTTTCCACCAGAATTCTGTGGTTAAAGCAAGAATTGTCGTGCTAGCGGCACGGAGCATGCCGACCTTGGCTTGGCATGGGGCGTGCTGACCTTAGCTTGGCACAGTTCATATCGTTGGCATGTGTTTGTGCTTAGTCAGTGTGCCGACTGTGTTGTCTGACACGGTAATCCATGAATTAAAACCCTTTTTTCAGAACTTTTAGCATAAGTCCAGACCCCTTTCAGTTCTACAGCATCTTTTGCTGCACAAGTATATCAAAGAATTTTTGTACTCTTGTACCACGAAATGAGCAAGTGAGCAACTGTGACACTTCTCTGGTGGAAAACCTAGTTCTTATTTCCTATGTAAATGATTCTTTGAATAGATTATCGAGGAACAATTTACATTAATAAAGAGTCTCGCACAGGATCAAATACACCCAGCTAGCCTTCATTATGGAAATTCAACAGCTAAGCATAGCCCTCTTTAGAGAGCCTTTAAAGTTGAAGAACCCCTTACTTCAAAAAAAAACCCTTGCATGAGGCCCCTTTGTGATCCATTTCAACTATAATAGCTACTCTGATTTATTTGTATCAGAAAAATGCAAAAGAAGGAATGTTCATATATTCTTCTACCTCCTTTCAACCGAGTTTAATGGGGCAATAAATATTGCTTGAGTCAATTATGCTGTATTGCAGAAGTAGTAATATGACCATGCAGATGTTAATTTGTACCTTTGCAGCAACCTCCCCAAGATTAGCAGAGATGGCAAAATGATTTTGGATCACACGGAAGGAGGGGTCTTTCAGGCCTCTTGCTACAGCCTGCTTAGATATTAGAAGTCAGCAATTTCAAAGAGCTGCTGCAAACTGCAGTGTAAAGCATTATTAAATGATGATACATTATTCAAGAAACGAAAATTGACGAGATGGAAACATGCCAAGCTGCAGTTTTGCAGTAACCTTTTCCCAGGACGAAGGTTCACTTCTCATGGATGTGTTATGCTTGATTCAAAAACCAAATCCACCAGATAGGAACACCCTCAAGTATCACATGCAAACCACAAGAAAGGCAGAAATGGGATTGTATCTTATTTCTTTTCCACTTATACCTTTGAACCATATATCTAGCGTATAATGTGGCAAATAAGAAACATAAAGACTTTCTTTACATCCTTATCTCATAATTCTGTTAGAAGGAAACAGGATTGTATCTTATCTCATTTTAAACCATATAACTAATGTATAATATGTGGAAAAGGCAGCATTAACAAATGGACAATAGAAAAATGGAAAGAAAACAAGAGTTCTATCAGAAAATGTTACATGTTTTCACATACCTTGGCAAGATTTCCCACAGATGCTAATGGGAGGAAATAAGCTGGATATAATTGAGTAGTAAGCTCAAAAATGCTGCATAGATATTCAGGAAGCATACTTATACCACTGCATTTATAATTATATATCTAATGTTGGATCAAATTGGTCAAAAACCTTCCAGCACTGCCAATGAAATCAGCATACATCCGCCATTGCTTTGGGTCATCATCAAAAAGATTCCCAAAACGTCCACCTAACATAGACAAGAATTTAACTTTCAGTTGGAACAAGCATAAATATGTTTCATTCTATCTACTCACCTTACCAATAAATAGACGTCCAATAGCTCCAAGACCATCCTTTGACACCCATCTGTAAAATAATTTGAATCACAGTAACTTTGTAGAATTTGTTGCTTGAAATGTAATTGCAAATTTGCAATCTATACGCAGTATCAAAGTTTTATTAGTATAGAGCTATCTCCAATCAAAATCTGTCCTACACTAACTAGTCCAACAAAAGTACAAAAACTTTGCACCATTTTTATATAATGATATTTGTTAAAAATTGAAATACGTTTTATCAGTTTGCAAGGATAGACTAGATCTGCTCTTGGTGTGAGGTATCTTGCATGTTGGTCCTGAGTTACCAGGCATCTAGCACACAACAGAACATAAGCCACTACTTTACATAACACCGCTCCCATTTCAGACTATGTCATAACTAAACATAAAGGAGTTGCTCTATGAATTGGACTTGTATCATTAAGTGATGATAACTACATCAAGATTTCAAATATGTAAGGGATTTAATGAGCACATAGTTAATAGAAATTTGTTAGAAACTATAAGCAAAAGAACAAGAGGAAGATCACCACATTGAAGTTTTCTTTTTCCCTCTTTGCTCCTCATTTTATTTTGACCAGATAAATCTGGAGTAAAATTACTTGGTATCGTATGATTGGAGTTAACTGCTATTAGCAACCTGTGGACTGAGGTTACTAACATTCAGTTGCCATCCACAGTATCACATTCAGTTTTCATGTGATAATATCAGTACTTTTTTCTTTAAGACCGATCTAGACGTTAGAAAATTATAAAAATTTAGGTGGTGGTAGCCTCATAAGTAAGTTTCTAATGGTTCTGATTTTATATCAATCAAACATCTGGATGAAAAGATATAATTAAAATAATGGAGCAAGGTCAGAATAGTAAATATATGATGTTACAGCAGTAGTCGAAGGGTGGCGGACGACCAAAGGTGGTGGTGGACAGTCGTATAGTAGGGTGGCTGCTGAAGAAAGATAATAGCTAGGATTTGAGTATTTGGAAGGTTCTACGGTTACGATATACTCCTATGAAAATAAAGACAATCTAACGATTGCAATAAAAATGATAAATACGATAATAAGAATTATAACTAAACTCAATTAATTCTTAATGCTTGGATGCTTGGATTCATAAACACAAAAGCCTAGCCACTCTATCAAGGTTCCAAAAATCAGTATCGGCCATATCGGCCGTGTCAGCCGCTTGTATCGGATCGGATTATTTTAATTAAATAAAATTCTAAATATTATTTTAAAATGTTGAGAAATTTCTAAAAATTTAGAAAAGATTATAAGAAAATAAGAAATAATAATTACTCAAATATAAAACCTAAAAGGTAAAAATCTCTCTTCATCCTCTCTTATTTCCTATCCCTTTAACTGTTAGTCTATCACACTATCTTTTTTTTTTATCTTTTCCCCTATCTCTCTCTCTGCAGCTGCTGTCAGCAGCTACATCAAGTAGTAACTGACAGCTGCCTGCTGCAGCAGGGCCAAAACCAACAGGTTTCGGCCCGGATCGGGATCGGCTATGGCCAATCCCGATCCGTTTCGGCTATGGCCAATCCCGATCCGTTTCGGCCGATCCCATTCGGGATCGGCCAAAACTAGGAACTATGCCCTCTATATATAGAGGTTAGGTATAATGAATCCTATTTGGACTTAGCATTAAAAGTTTATACGGCTCGAACTATAACGTGTCTTAGAAGCTTTAATGACTTAATTAAATTTGTCTTAATGGCTTAAATAACTTAATTGAACTTGTCTTAGTAGCTCACATGACTTAACTATACTTGCCTTAAGGGCTTACATGGACATGAATTAATTAAAAAATAAATAAGCTCAATCCATCAAGTCTAATGTCCTCATAATACGATCTAATCTGACTCAGTTTGCATCACTATTCAAATGTCTAAAGAATTTCTTATCATTGTCACATTGCTAGGTTCCTACCTAAGAGGGCAGGTCAATGTGCATCTACTGATATTTATTTTACTTTTTTAAAAGATCATTTTCTCCATGCCTCTCTTTACTCTGTACAGTGTCCTGGAAAGAGCAAATAGTTTGTTCTAACTCACAGTTGCTCTTCTTCTTCAACTAAGAATCTATTTGCCTACTGGTTCAATTGACACTAAAGCCGACTTTATGTTAATTATAATATATACATATATCAAAGGAAGAGTCTAGAACGGATTTAATTATAATGATTTAAAATAACAGAATGAAAAAATAATTGTCATTCACCATCTTAGGACAAAATCTTTCAGAATTTAGAAAATGAAAACAAAGTAAGCAAGGAGCAAGTTATATAGAAAAAAAAAATACTGGACATAATGTATAGTTAAATGAAGCAAATTATTTTGGAAGATAAGAAAGAGTATTACCTAATAGCAGCTGCAGAAGCAGCAGCTGTAGTTGCTGCAGAAGAGCCTATACCTACAGCCTGTGGCAACCGTATTCAAATAATTGACTCTCTTGCCTTTGAAAAATGTCAATGACGAAAAGATCATGATTACTACATTTTTTGCAACATTAAGAATTATTTGAAACTAGAAACCAACTTAACTTGCCACAACCAAGTTAACTGGCATTTCATATCTAATCTTCAAAATATGCAAAAGAATGAAAGATAATGAAGGTTCAAATTCCTTAGGACACAAAAAACAGCATATATATATAGCAGACTCAGGCGTGATATGAATAGCTTTAAATGATTAAATTTTGAAATGACATTTATTCTTTAACATTTATGAGTACTTAAGAATACTTCTCCATAACAAAATCTTCCTTTCGGGTTCCCGATTACAAAAAGGATTGAACTTTCTTTATTGACATGCCAGTGGAATAAGCTCAATTTCTCAGGTGCTTTAAACCTAGGGTACAACTGAATTAACAAATTTTCTAGAAATTATGACTAAGATCTCTTTTAAGTGTTGAACTTCTTAGCTTGGGAGTTTCAACATGTATATAGAAAAGATTCTGGAGTAAATAAGCCATCATATTAATAGTCTGATACAGTACCTTCAGGAGACTTGATGTAACCAATGTGTGACAGATCCACCCTGTTACATTTGTTGGGAACTGCAATAGCATGTAGTCCAAATAATCATCTGAAACTGATCCTGAAGGAGTATTCAAAATGGATAAAATAACTCAGACACCCATGATTCTGACCATAGTCCATAGGGACAAGGTGGATTAAGTAGTAAGTACAGCAGGATACAACAATAAAAAAGAAAAGCATATTACCGGGGAATTCAAATTATAGATCAGTATTTATACTGTTAGTAAATCATGTGGTCTTATTGCTAACATTATTAGAAGAAATTGTTACTTGACCATTAGAATATAAACTAATATTGTACATAAATTGCTTCCTGCAATGCTATAGCTGACAAAGTCAATGATGCATTGACAAGATACCTACTATGGCATTAAGCACTATATCAGTAGATTGAAACAATCTACAATAAGAATATATCCCTGCAAAGCAAATAGTGCAATAAATTGATCATTGCAATTTAGAATCTTCCGATTGGCAAATCTAAGGCATTAAAATAATGCTGACTTAGACCTCATGTTTAAAATAGGGATTGACAAAATATTGGAAGACTCTGAGTTGGACAAGAAGCTATATGGGTGCAGAAAAGAGTAAAAGCACAACTTTCTGATCCAAGTGAAACTAAAAACAGACTTAAGAATCTAAATTTATATGAATTAGAAATCCAGCAGAGTATATTAGTGTCAGGTCATATTGATCTAGGTGCTAGTACTAGCACGATCAGAAACAGGCTACTAAGATTAAGGTACTTCAACTATCAAAATTATAGAATGACAATCTCTTCTTAAAAATAAAGTTTTGACACTTTACTATGACAGGTTGCATGCATCTATTTCAACTTTTTCTACAATCTGATATAGAAACAGAAGATGTCTGTCAAATTAAATACTAAATAATGCCTAAAGAAAAACTTAAAAATGTAGATATTTTACAGACGAAGTATACTACCACTGTATCATCCGTATATGGGATTTATTACATTTTATCATTATTAAAATTCAAAATAAGTTCAAGTTTTCTATGAGATTGTGTTGTAAACCTAACTTTAGTATCATTAATTACTGGATACTGAGTTATTGCAAACTGCAATATGAGTAACAACAAATCATGATAGAGATAAACACATTGTAAAAGCGAAGAACAATTTCAGTATTTACCTGGATACCCAGCAGGAAGTACAAAATCCTTGAAAATGCTTGGAGCAAAAGATAAGTATGAGTGCTTTTCTTCTTGCACTATATTCACTAAAGATCCATCTTTCTCCCAGAACATTTGTAGTCCAAAGTCATTATCAGAAATGTATCTGTAAATCAGGATCTAAAGAAGAATCAGAGACTTCTGAAAACGTCATAGCAACATATTCAGGTAACTAGATACTGATAAAGGAAAGGAAAGGAAGGAAAGGAAAGGAAAGGAAAGGGGGGAAAGGGAGTTTCAGCCATATCTCTCATAGTTAACATAAGGAATTTGTAGTTTACTCTAAATACCAATATGATAATCACAAGGCATGATTTGCTAACTTCTAGTTTCTTCCCGATCCTACTTACCTGAAATTTTTCTAGTATGCTAAGGTAAAAAGTTGACTTATTTTGATAAGTTGATCTTAGCTTTAGGCCATAGGCAAAGTTTTAGGTTGTTGTCCAGATTCAAGAACATTGTTCTAAAAATATAATCATGTCATTTGCAATGGCGGCTACCGTGGTGGTTTTAAACCCTCCCTGTGAGGCTCTGTGTATTTCCTTCCTTGAATGATGTCCAAGCCCATGGCTGGTGTCATTCTAAGCCAAAATCAACTATCATACTAATGCTTTCGACTATTGTAGGTTGCTAATCATATGCGCTAGCTAGTAGGTTGGTCGGATTTCTTTGATAGGACACATCATAAGATGCTCTTTTATAGTTACTAACATCATTTGTTTAAGGCATTATCTATTTTTTGAAATTCTTTCAAATCTTCTAATGAATATGATACATAATAACATAATTTTTTAGATTATGAATGCCTGTTTTGGGCTTGAGTCACCCCATATATCACCCTTCATCCACTAAGCACTATTTAAAACATGTATCTGTCAAATGGTGTAAATATTAGAAAGTAAAAGTGTAATTTTGATATATCCATGCAGCAATGGTTTGCTTTGGGTCTCCTATCTAAGATCAAGCAGTTTAGAACATTCAAGGACAGTCAGATTGCTTACTTTTATATGGCAACGGACCAATAGGAAGATTCAGGTCAAGCAGTCTTGGTTCACATATCATGTGGTGCAAAATGCAAGTCAATCTAGCTTGCAGTTACAAGCAAAAGACCTTCCTTTGGTCGCACCATCATGACCTTGAGAAGTGGCTGGGCCATAAGACTAAGTTTAACCTTTCACCATTTATTTGCCTTTTAATTCTCATATAACAGTCAAAACTAGGAACTTTATGCAGGGTAGTTTCTTTTATTTGGAAGAGCAGATGACCCTTCGATTATCATTTATCAAATAAAACGTTATTGAAGTTTCTAAGGCCTAGTTTGGTTAGTTCCATATGGAGATGGGATCCTTGTCTAGGAAAAATGAATATTTCCATACTCTTGACATATCAATATCGGATACGTTGCTCGTCAGATACTTTCGAATACATATCAAATACTTCCTTAAAATATCTGATTTTTAAAAACAAAATTAATCTTGTGGATACTTCTCGGATTATTTTGAAAAGAATAAGTTTGTTTGTTTATTTTATGATCTATACTAGAAAATCATGTTACAATGGTCATTCTTCTGATTTATAAATTGTATTAGTTTATTTATCTTATCTCTTAGTTTGTAATACACTACAGTATGCTGGACCGTTCTTCTGAATGGTAGTTCTTCAAATAGATAAATTGGAGGTCTCCTTATATATCTATAATACGCAACAATAATATATAATTTTTCAATTAAGAAAATGCAAGTACACAAGTTCACTAGGGGTGTTTATGGACCAATTATAACCTCAGGTCGAGTTCAAGTTTTCTGACCTAGTCCAATCTAGGCCCATGTAATTGGGCGGGCCAATTGCAAGCGAACAAACAGGCTAGGTCCAGTGGATGATGGGCTAAGTGTATCATTCTGGGTCATCTATTATGTTTGATTCCAAAAAAGAAAAATAAATAAAAGAAGTATTCGAATTTGGAATCTAAATGTTCAAAAAGAATGTTTTTATATTGTTCAAATTTTTCTAAATGTTCTTTCTTCTAGAATTGTTTCTAATCTAGACCAAGTTAGTCACAATTCAAATTTTGTGACTATTGCTAATACTCCCTAATGAATGTAGTAATAGTAACACAAATTTAACTTTTAAGGAATATTTTTTGACAAAAACTTTTAAGGAATATAAACAATTTAAAGAATTAAATGGGATTTAAATATAGTAGATATAAGTCGGGCCAATTGCAGGCAAATAGGCTAAGCCTCAATGAATGGGTTGGATGTTATAGGCTTGAGTCAAGTTGAGCTTGGATAGGGGTGTAAACGAGCCGAGCCTGAGCGAGTCGGCTATGGCTCAGGCTCGGCTCGAAATGACTTTCGAGCCTTCTAATTCTGCTCAAGCTCGGCTCAGCTTAACTCAGACCGAGCCCGAGCCTATTATCAAGCCCTTGTTTCTCCTCTCTCTCTCGCTTCTCACCACTCAGGTTACTACCCAACCCACGGCCGGCAATGGTAGAGCAGAAGAACCGATGGATGTGGGAGTTGCGGGGGTTCGAACCGAGAAGGCCGTTCGAGCACGAGGAGTTTCGCACTCATCTCCGCCATTAGGAGATTCCCCGTCCCGCCGCTGTCGCCCATTTCGCTCTCCGAGACCTCAGCTTCCTCGACCCTGTGACGCCAGAGATCGGGACGCCGGATGGTGGAGAAGGAGGAGGGGGGTCGACGGTGGGGAAGAAGGAGGAGGGTCGACCGTGGGGAAGGAGGAGGAGGAGGGTCGACCATGGGGAAGGAGGAGGGTCGGCCGTGGGGAAGGAGAAGAAGGGTCGACGTGGGGAAGGAGGAGGGCCGACGGTGGGGAAGAAGAAGGATTAGTTTTGGTGGCTTTGAGAATTTGAGATCTGAGCGATGGAGGCTGTTGGGATTTGTTGAGATTTGGGAATTTTTAAGATTTAGGGTTTGATGAGTTTATATATCGAGCCTATCGAGCCGAGCCTGAGCGAGCCAGCTCCAGTTCAGGCTCGGCTCGAAATTAATATCGAGCCGATTTTAGTGGCTCGGGCTCGACTCAGCTTTGACCGAGCCGAGCCGGACTCGAGCTTCAGCCCTAAGCTTGGATAAGGCTTGACCTAAGCCAGTCCACTAAACTTTCAGGTCAGGTTGGACAAAGCCCAAAGTGGGCCTGAGCTAGGCTTTAGCCTAATTTTATTAGGTTGGATATGAATGGGCTTCGGGTCCATGGGTTTTTTTAGCACCTCAAAGTTCAGTAATATATATGTGTAGACATAAATATATATGAGTTACGTATCCTAAGCATATCGTATCCTTAATTTTCAAAATTTCTCATATCATATCCTTTATCCAAATCCATGCTTCATAGATCCCTGTTTGGTTTGATGTATAACAATGATGGTGCAGTACTTCTAAACACCAAAGTAACCATTTTGGCATCTGCTAAAAATTTGGTGTGACAATATGCACCAATTAAAGGTGTTCACAGGCATGTTTAGAAATGGAACCTAGTCACTACTATCAATTACTCCTGTTTGGTAAGTCCTGGAACCCCCTCTTCTTATCTTCTTTTCTCTCTCCCTCTTTCCGTTTTCCTGTATATATATATATATATATATATATATATATATATATATATATAACCAAGCTCCTGCCTAAGCCACCTATTCCTCTCCTTGTTCTGTCCCTTCAGTAAGTGGCGATAACTAAGTTCAAATCCGATCGCAGAACAGTCAACAGTCAGGACACATCCCCAAAAGAATCAAATAGCATTCAAGCTTCTAATCCAAATGAAGTAACACATAACTGACATATTTTACTATGGACAACATTATATAGATTAGATAAAGCACAAGACTCTACTAGCACTCGAGCTACTAAACAATTTAAAGAACATATAATTGAAATATCCACCTATGGACAACATTAGTAGACATAGTATAGCTAATTTATCTCAGGCCCAATTAGACAAAGTGTCTACTTCTTGAAATTGGGAAATATGACTTATTCAAAATGCTTCATGAGGAGTATATAAGATTGACTATCTTCTCAGTTTCTTCATATTAACACTTTGGAAGAGACAACTAGATGGTCTAGCTCACTGGATTATCCTTTATGAAGTTCTAGTTCATGAGCCATCAGATGCCAATTTGAGCACTGGATTTTAGATTTCTTTGGGTCGTCTTGTGAACTTATCAGTGCTCATTTCTAATGCAACACTAACCTCACTAACATATGCACACAAGCTTAATCAAAAAGTTTCACAATATAAAATCAACCAAAAAAGAAGTTCGCGTCTCTTGATACAGTATCTTGAGGAAGTTGGATATAAGACTTAATTCAACTCCTTAGTCCTGCTATCTCAGTTCCCTTCCCAGTTATCATTCTAGTCTGGAAAAATTGGAGTTCTTTTTCATATAAAAGATAAACTTAAAACGCAGTTCTAAATCTAAATCCTAGAGTGTAAGGTTCAAATTTTGCCAACGAGAAACAAAAGTCCAACAAGACAGAAAATTGTGGACAATAATGGACGAGAAACGAGTCACCGACCTCTTAGCCATGCCATCTCGGTACCTCTCCACTAGCAAAGTCTGCGGCTTTCTGCAGCCAAGAGGGGAAGAAGGAAGAGGGTTAGCTCGCAAGGCACGGGAAGAAGGAAACAAGAAGAGTGCTCACCCGGAGTTGGAATTGGAATGATGATGATGATGCAAGGAGACATCTGCGTCGTCTGCTTTGGACGACCCGACAGAGGAAGACGGAAGGAGTCGGCGGCGGAGACCCGGAGGATGGGGGAGAACAGGGGAATGGGGAATGATGGAGCCGTGGAGATGAAGGGCGTGGGAAGCCATGTGTTATTCTCCACCGGGTAGGGAATGGAGATAGATGATGAGCGTGTTGAGTATGCGGTCGTTGCCGATGACGATGGTGACAACTGACAACTACTAAAGTCGGGATGTATCTACTAGAAATTGGACTTGGGTTTTAGCCCAGTACGCTCGAAGGCAATCCACATCCTTTCAAAAATAGAGCCGTCGGGAACTACGAATGCTCTAAGGATGAGTTTTTGACCAAACTAGCCTATTTTATATTTATAGGGATATTTTTTTTTTTCATCCCTTCACCCATTTTTGCATTGATGCCTTGAACTTTTTTTTTGGTACACAGTGGCCCTCTATACTATTAGAGATACCTCACCCCCATGACGTCATTGACAGAATTAATGAATTAACCAAATTACCCCTCCACTTATAATGACGAGATAATTAAGTGGCTTAACTAATATTAAATATTTTATTTTTTTAACTCCTTCATTACCCTCTTCCTCTGCCTTAATCCCCTTTCTAAATATTTTAATTTTTTTTAATTCCTTCATTACCCTCTCCCTTTGCCTTAATCCCAATTCCTCCTACCCTCCTCCCCAACGGATCTTGCAACCTATTCAGCGACGCTGGGCTCAAAGAAGACGGCACTGGTGGCACCGGTCTCCGTCCTCCCCAAGGTCTCTTGCGACCTCTCTAGCAATGTCAGACTTAGAGAAGAGGGCAACGGTGACACCGGACTCGGAGAAGAGGGACGTCGGGCTCGGAGATAAGGGTGTGAGGCATTTGGAGAGAAAGAGCTCTGATAAGAAGGCGACAATGACGGGGGGAATTTGGAGAGAAAGAAAGGGGTCGGAGAATATGGCAATGACGTCGCTGGGTTCGAAGAAGAGGGTGACAGCAACGCCGAGGTGAGGCTCAGAGAAGAGGGTGGACCTGTCTTGCCTTGATCAGCCGCAATCGCCGGAGGCGACGGCGTAGCGACCGAAGTTGCGTCGATCTAAGATCCAACTTTGATGGGGATGTAGATCTTGTAGTGTATTTGAGCTCGAGCACGCTAGAGAGGAGGACGGCGGTAGGCTGCGAAGGAGGCGATGGTGGTCAACGTCGTGGATGTAGATCTTACGGTGTATTCGAGCTCGAGCACACTGGAGAGGAGGGTGACAGTAGGCTACGGAGGAGGCGACGGTGGTCAACGCTGTGGATGCGGTGGCTATGGTAGTGGAGGCTGCGGTGGGCTAGGTTAAGGCCACAAGTAATGGAGGGAGAGAATTAGGGGTATTTTCGTCCACCTAAAAGTTTTTCTTGACTTAGCATGTGACTTGAACATGTACGAGAGTAAAATTGTTATATATTTGTCAGGTGATTATCACATGACATCTTTTTGACGGAAATGGGTAACGGAACCCTAAAGGAAAGGAATTGGACGAAAATGGGTAATGGAACCCTAACGGAAAGGAATAAGTAAGGTATTTCTAATAGTTTAGGGATCAGTGTGTACCAAAAAAAATTTCAACGGGTCAATGTGAAAATAGGTGATAGTTCAGGGGATGAAAAGGGAACTATCCTTATATTTTATTTGCTTAAATAAAATTTTATTTAAACTTAATACTAAAATAAGTCTGAGATATCGTAGCTCTAAGTAATAAGATTAGCGCTTTACCTTTTGATAGAAATGTCGAAAAGTTTATTTTATAAAACGCTAAGTTCTTCAACGTTTTATGTTTAGAAAATTATGAAGATTTAAATATTTTTAATGAATCAATATAAATTTAGAGGAGTTATGGTCTTTTTATTTTACGTTTCTAGGTATAGTTGGATTTGAGGAGTAACTACATCATTCCAATTATAGAAATTTTCTATATCTTTACAATAACATATTTTATGAGTAAAATTGATAATCAAGCACAAAGTTAGACGTAAACTTTTTTCTTTATATTTTTACCTATATTATTTTCGATTTATATGCTTTAACTTTTTAGCGTTTTATGTGTATCCCTTTTTTAATAAATTGTCAAAATATTCAGTATTTTTTTATAATAAAAATGCTGATCAAATCACTGTTTTATTGAGTAAAATTTTGATCCGATCAGCGTTTTACTTTTGATTGGATAAAATACTTAATTATTTAGCATTTTATTTAGAACTACAGTGAAATAGTCCATAGTAAAATAAGAATATTCCATTCTAATCCTTATTGATTTATGGGCGAGCAGGGTTCTAAGGAGCTCTGGTAAATTACTAAGTTAATATTAACATCTCAATATTTAAAATAAATGAACGGGATAAGGCCAGTGAGAAACCTAAAGTTGGCTCGAGCTTAGCTAAGCCAACCCAATAATGTGGGATCAAGGGAGGCCAATGCTGAACTGATAGGCGTTTTTAAAAATACTAATCAATTCAGCACTGTTATTGTAAGATATTTTTTACCTTAACAGCTGAAAGACTAAGTTAATATATATATATATATATATATATATATATATATATATATATATATATATATATATATATAAAACGTTGATTAGTTTAATATTTTAAGAGTAGACAAAAATGTTGAACTAATTAATATTTTTGCGTCGGAAAAAATTACTAATAAATTCAGTATTTTTATCAGGGCTATAATGAATTAGACCCAATTTAATAATAAAATTTGAGAAATAATTCATTTCCGTAAAAAAAATTTATATCGGGCTAGTTTGGTCAAAAACTCAAAAATGAAAGCCAAATGGATATGCATATAAATAAAGTATCTTGCAGGAGTGTAAGTGTAAAATTAGAATTTGGAGGTTGTAATGTTTGTACACATAATTCGTTTTTATTTATTTATTTTTTGAGAGAGAGAGCTTTGCTGAAAATCTCTGATAAGAAAACTGCAGGACCACCCTCCACCTTACTTCTACTCCTATAGTCCTATCCTCTTCCCTCTCTCTCCCTCATCTCTTCTCCCCTTCTTCTTCTCCTCCCCTGGCCCTGGGAAACCATAATCCATGACGAAAACCCTAATCTCCTCCCCCTCCTCCTTCTTATCTGCTCCCCTTCCTCTCCTCCCTCGTCATGGCCGCCTTGGATTTCCACTCTACAATCCTCGGAGGCCTATGGACAGCAGGGTCAAGCTAAGCTTCCAAGAGATACCTCCGCTTCAACCGCTCGATTCTTTCGTGGATTTACACGGAATTGTCTCGAGAGCCGAGGGGCTCCTGTACACGCTCGCCGATGCCGCCGTCGTCGCTGCCGACACTTCTACTTCTACCGGAGCGGATGCTACTACGGCGGTTCAGAAGAACGGTGGGTGGTTTGGGTTCATATCGGAGGCCATGGAAGTTGTCCTCAAGGTATTTCTTTCTATAATTTCGTTGCGATTTAAGAATTTGGAGGTTTTTGAATTGTAAGCTTAAAAAAAGGAGAATTTCTTTTTCTTTTTCTAGATAACATAATTAGTTTTTCTGTGTAAATTTGTCTTCTCGGGGTTTAGAGTAGGTTTGGGCAGTAGATTTTGCATCCTCTCTGGGTTTAAAGTCTTGAGAATTAGTTAGAATCTTTTCACATCAGTTGTACGTTTCTTCTTCTTCTTCTTCTTCTTCTAGTGGTATATTAGTTAATACTTCGTATTAATTGGGTGTCACTGCTAAGCATGCATCTATTGATGTCCTAGGGGATATATGATAACATGTTATATTTTTTGACTGCAGGTCCTAAAGGATGGTCTTACATCTGTACATGTGCCGTATGCTTATGGTTTTGCCATTATTCTTCTCACAGTTGGTGTAAAGATTGCAACCCTTCCGTTGACAAAGAAGCAGGTAAGTAGTTGTACTGTTTGTTCTCATGCGAAGAGAAGTTGTCCTGACTGTATTCTTGTATTTGCTATACTATTTAGCCGCCTTTCAAAATTAATTTAGAAAGACTACCATTCTTTAACTGGAGCACAGCCGGGTGGCCACGACCACAATGCCCTGAAGTTCAATCTTTGTGTTTACATTGCACTATTTCTTGCTTGCGGAAGATGTTCATAAAGTTAGGAGTCATTATTAGAATTACACATTCTATTAAGTGCTTATCATTCTAATTAGTTTTTGTTTATGGTCTTCATTATTATCCTTGTAGACTTTTTGGGAAAAAAAAACATCTCTACCAAGCAGCTTATTTGTGCAACTATTTGGTTCTGACGACTTTTGTTGATTCTGTAGGTAGAGTCCACTTTGGCAATGCAAAATTTGCAACCAAAGATCAAGGCAATTCAAGAGAGATACAAAGGCAATCAGGTTTACCCTAATTCCCTATCTCAAACTTCAAAAATACCATGCAAAATAGAGTTCTTAGCTTACAGGAAACATTAATGTTTACTAATATTGTTAATGCTTTCAAAACTCCTTAGTAAACTTGGGTTTGCCAAATTGTTGGCTTTCAAGGATAAATGTAAAAGTAACGGCATGATTCATGTTTGTATTTAATGATGGACCTAGATTGGACCATGCAAGCAAGGAAGGATAGGAAAAGATAGATCATTGATTCGAGTATGCTATTAAGATCTAATGAAAGCCTAAGCTCCTAAGCCTATCATCTTCTGCACTGAATTTAAGTTAACTGATTAGCTAGATAAGGGAAAAAGACAGCATGTACGGGCTATAATTTGCATAATGTATAAGAAATTTAATATGCCATTCTATTTGATGTGGATATTAATTTTACCATGTTGGCACCAATTTTCTTGGAGGAAAGTTGTACAAAGAAGTATATTTCAAAACATCTAACCGACATTTATCAACTTAATCCACTTTAGCTCTTGTTCACATCAGGAATAATTTTTTTCTTATTATGGGATACAATTTTTATTCCAGAATAAAAGCTAAACATTATAATAGTCATATTTTAGAATATAAATATAATTTATTAAAATTATATTTTATACCACACACTACCTTAATTACTAATTTATCCTTGATATCTATCTTATCAATTTATTTTATATCAAATCAAGGGATATGTTTCGTAATTTTATAAAAAAAAATATATTTTTTCTATTTTTCCTTCACTTTTTGTATGACATCAAATCTTTATTATTACACCGTTACTCTAGAATATTACGTTCACTTTGACCCCGTTCACTTTAAGAATAATTCTTTTTTATTCTAAAATATAACTCTTTATTACAAAATAACTAAATATCATAATAACCTTATTCTAGAATACAAATACTATTCATTAAAATTATATTTTATACCATACACTAACCTAATTACTAATTTACTTCTTGATATATATATTCCATCAACCTATTTTATATCAAATTAAAGAGTACTCATAGTAATTTTATAAAAAAATAAAATACTTTTTTTCATCTTCTCTTTTATTTTTTATGCATCAAAGGTAATTATTACACTCTTATTTTATAATACAGGTGAACATAATAATAGTTATTCTTGAAAATAAGGACCTCATTTTGGGAATAACAAAGATGAATACTTATACTAGAATTATCCTTATTTCTAAAATAAACAAGGCCTTTAGGAATAACTTTTTTTTATTCTAGAATATAACTCCTTATTTTAGAATAACAGCTAAACATTATAATAACCCTATTTTAGGATACAAACACTATTTATTAAAATTACATCTTCTACCACACTAAATAAATTACTAATTTACCCTTGATATTTATCCTATCAACCTATTTTATATCAAATCAATTGGTATTCATGGTAATTTTATAAAAAATAAAACATATATTCTCATCATTTTTTTATTCACTATATATCACATCAAAAGTAATTATTATACCTTTATTCTAGAATATAAGTGAATATAAAATTAGTTATTCTTAGAATTAAAATCTCATTTTGGAAATAACAAAGAAGAATACTAGAATTGACATTATTCTCAAAGTAAATGAGTCCTATGAACATAGGAATTTGTAAACTAGATTCTTCATTTTGGTAATAAATGAGAACTATTATTCCTATTTCAACCCTATTCCACATGTAACCGAGGCCTTCATGTCATAATAGGTGGATGTTGCAATTAGGGCATCTTTTTCTTGTTTATTATGCTCAGCCACAGTGCGGGTTTATTTTGACCTGCTTATCTAATTCAGATACATTCAATTTGGAAAGAGAGCTTTTCATATAATTTACTGTGGTTTTTCTCCTCTTTGTAGGAAAGAATACAACTTGAGACTGCCCGTTTATATAAGCAAGCTGGAGTAAATCCATTAGCAGGTCTCTTTCATATTATATCTCCTTCTTTATGTTGTTTAATTTTCTGTAATTTTTTCAAACACTCTTCTTTTCATATTATAATCCTTTTGTATCTATGCACTTTCTGCTATGGTTAACGAGTTTCTACAGTACTCTCCATTTAACAATGAAAGGACATTTAAGTGGAACCTCCCCTCTTTATTCTTTATCCTCTTAGAATGGTTGCTTGACTGTGCTGGGCTAATTGAATCTAGTTTTTGCACTCTCTAGTGCTTTCCAGCTTAAGAAATTGTGCTAGTCTGCTAGATCTGGTCAGATGGTTTCTAACTATTTTCCAAAAGAAGCTTCTTTCATGCCTATGTTTTAGCTGATAGGTTCTTCCTACATATGTACCTTATGTATACAGTTCTCTATCTTCCCTTTCTTTTGTTGGTCTTAATGATTAACTATTGTGGTCATCAATCTTGTTCTTTCTTCTAACACAAAATTTTATCTTCGTACATTTACTTGGGTTTAAAATTATTTTGTGGAACCAATGGTTTTCATGGGCCATGGCTTTCAAAGTGCAGGGTGTTCAAATATATATGACTGCAGAGGACACTTATCTTATGGTGCCACATTAGTTCTATTTCCGCTGAATACTTTGTTTAGTAGTACTTCAGCTTAGTAAGCTTTTATCTTCTGATTGAATGGTCATCCTGTGAAAATGTAATCAGATGGGTATACATTCTCATTATATGAGTATAGATTATGAATCAGTTGATATTTGTTTTAGAAATTTCTTCTCCCGGCATAGTAAGGGCATAAAACACAGTAGAAGAGAATTTCTTCTCCCGTCTTCTTTTTCAGCTCTTATCCATTCTTTTACCAGATTATGATCCTTTTATCTGCTTAATTATTGTCTCTATGGGCATTTATTATGGTGCATCTTCTTAAGATGTTAATTTCTTGCCTTGAAGTTTTCTGTATTCATTGATAGGATGTTTCCCTACTTTGGCTACAATACCTGTGTGGATTGGTCTATATCAAGCTCTTTCAAATGTGGCAAATGAGGTTCATCAGTGATCTTTTTTTTTTAATGACTTGGATGTTTTTTCCTAGTAACTGTACATGTTGACTTATCAAATTGTTTTACTGAAGGGGTTGCTGACAGAAGGATTTTTCTGGATTCCTTCTTTGGGAGGCCCAACTACGATTGCTGCTAGGCAAAGTGGTGCCGGCATTTCCTGGCTCATTCCTTTTGTGGTAATGAAGTACTTCCATGTAGAGCAATCAAGTCCTATTTTATTGTAGAATATGCACCAATTTGCTGCTAGCCCATAGATTTACTCATCTTAAGGCCTTAAGGCTACATGAAATTGTTTTACTTTTTCTACGTGTCTTCAAATTGCCTCACTCGTGTCATAAGTTCTATTTTGTTCTTTTTCAAGAATTCAGAAAGCCTGTCATTTTATGTTTCTTTCATGGTAGACCTTTTGAAAAACTGAAGAATGCTAAATCCAATGAACTTTTTCATTATCAATATCCTCAGTGACAGTCTGAAAGATGTTGACATATCATGTGCAGGATGGGCATCCACCATTAGGTTGGTCTGACACCATTGCATACCTTGTTTTACCTGTTCTTCTTGTTGTGTCTCAGTACGTCTCCATGGAAATTATGAAGCCACCTCAGGTAGATAATCACCTTTTGCAAATTTTTGTTTGCTTTTGTTGCTTTTTGCCCCTTAAATTGGTTAAACATATAACCTGTATCATGTTTAACTGCAGAGTGATGATCCATCTGCAAAGAATTCACTGCTTGTACTCAAGTTTCTTCCTTTTATGATTGGTTACTTCTCTTTGTCTGTGCCTTCAGGCTTGTCAATTTATTGGTAGGTAACTTGGTGTTTACCTTTGGTAACGACAGTGTTCTTTTCCTAGAATTACATCTAGCAAGGAACTTAGTGCTTAGTTGGGTGGGTGGGTTTCTTTTCTCTGTGTACGTATATGAGGATGGGTGTGCTTTTCTGCGGCTATACTATAGCTACATCAATTGATGCTTAGATGAGAAGTTCATGAATTGGTTTTTGTAGGTTTACGAACAATCTCCTCAGCACCGCTCAGCAGATATGGTTACGGAAATTAGGTGGTGCAAAACCTGTTGTCAGTGAGGATGGAGGTGGAATCATTAGTGCCGGACGTGCAAAACGGACTGGTGAAAGGTTGTTATTCCACTTCATAGAATATTCTGCTCTTCTCATTTCCACCTAATTTGGCTCTTGTACTGATGAGCACACAAAAGCAGGTTTAAGCAATTAAAAGGTGAAGAAAATAAGAAAACACTCAACAAGGCGTTGCCAGCTGAGGACATGCAGATTTTGGTCTCAACATCTGATGCTGATGATAATTCAAATGATGAATCTAAGGATAAGGTACTGCTACCTTTTACGTTTTAACACACCCATAGTGAACAAGGCCTTAAGCTTAAGTAATGTTTTAACCATTAGCATTATATATTCTTTTTTTACATCTAGAGGGAGTATTTCTGAAACTTTGTTGATCAACCTTATAAGAAAACTAGAATTAAAAAGTTAGGGTGTTGAAAAAAAATTCTGATCAGAATTATTATATTATCATTGAAACTTCTTTATGAATTGTCTTTTGTTTCAAAAGAATAATTATAAAAAATTGTTCTCAATCAGAATTTTCTTAGTGCACAAGACCCGGAGGATACGTGAAGTTCAGTCCCACCTAAATTTGGCTACACATAAAATTATTTTTTCCTTGTCAACTAATGGTGCTTCATTGTCATTTTCTTTTTTGTAATAAAAGACAATATATTACCTAAAAAATGGCGCTAAAATACCTTAGGTATTAAAGGTGACACCTAGGGTATCTGTATACAGTAAGCTATGTAAAGATGTGGGAACAAAACCGGTCCACACTGAAGAAAAGCTTTGATGCCTTCTATGGTTAGCTTCTCTAACATATAGGGAAACAGAGGCAACAAAGAAATAGGAAAAAATGTGAAAAATGTCCCCAAAAAATGTGTTTTAGCTGCCACGGAATAACAGTCCTGTGGCCCATAATGCTGATGAGAATTTCAGAATCAGCTTCAGTAGCAAAGTGGCCCAGACTAAACTCCTTGGCTTTGAGAAGGGACATCATTGTCATTTTTAATTCATTGAGTGTGAAGTCTATAGACTTTTCCCTCAATAAATAAGTAAAGATCATTGGATGTCCACTTGTATTGCTTTCTTGTATAGAAGTTGGCACACAATTATGCACCACATTCCTCATCACCGTGGAGTTCACTTGGTTACAATCTGAGCGATCTACTTTGTTCTTAAAAAAACATCTAATAGTATATATAATGCTTACTCGTCTCACTCCTCATGGCAGGGTGATGTCCTAGAGGAGGCTTACAGTTCGAGCAGTGGCAAACAAGTTCCAGATTATCCTGGACCACGGAAAGGCAAAAGATCAAAAAGAAAGCGCACAGTGCAGTAGTCTCAAGACCTAATATGACTTAATTTTTAATCTGGTGAGTAATATGCATCCTGTGCAGTTGCATCATCGCAAAGGTATTGTGCTCTTTTCTCTTTCTTTTTTGAACTGTTGGCATTATTGTAGGCACAAGGCCCAGCTGAGAGGAGCAAAATTTTTTAAGCTTTCGGAGCAATGTTTGTAAAGTTATCCCAATGCTTTCGGAGCACGGTCCCATTATTGTTGGCAGTCAGCTATATCATGTTGATTTTTAGTTACCAGTTGCCACCACACATATTCATATTAATTGTAATCATGTCATCATAAGTTTGCCAGTTGAGGCCCATAATATTAAGTTTTGTTCTGGCTGAGATCTCTTATCAAGCAAGCAAACTGCCTTGACTCCTACTAAGTTCCAGGTCTTGGGTTCACTCCCAACTTTTGTTGTCTGATTAAACTCAGACTTTGCGCACAAAAGAAGCAGGATTTCATCTTTAGCTGTGAGATAACCACCAGGAAGACAGATGCTAATTGCATTGCAACTGAAAGATCTCAATCAGAACTGCACTGATTATATCGGCATCTAAAACTGGATTCTGATTCTTTTCTCGTCACAGGTTCACCTCAGCTTAGCTTTTCACTTTCTTTTTCCCTATTGGAATTTGATGCAATTAATCTTACTATGATTTCTCAATTTCTCGGGCCTTAGATCATCTATATTATGGAAACTTTAGAATATTACCTTTCCTTCAAGAATTATTTTTGGCTTACTTCACAAACTCTACATGAAGGACAACCTTGGAAAGAAAAGCTTCTTAATTTGTGTTATCTGGGGGAACTCCCTAGAAGCAGTCGAGCATATCTTATTTGAGTGCTCCTACATTAATGAAATTTGCAACTTCTATACTGCTAAGCTACAAATTATCTACCGGTTGTCATCGTAGAAGGATTTTTGGTCTTCCATCTCCCCATATCTGCCGGCTATGGTTTATGCTCCTTTCTATGTCCTAGTGGAAGATTTGGAAGGAGTGCAACAATAGTTTTTTTTTAATATTAAAACTTTTAACTCCAATTGATTTCTTCCAAGGAGTTTTTTTTTTTTAAATAGTTAAATCAGTAAAAGTCGACAGGCGGGTTGATCCACCCACCCTTTACTACATTTGTGTAGAATTGCGAATTTTACTAGTATAGCATATCTTTAAGAACGGAACCTTTGATATCCAGAGAGGAAATTCATTCATTGATAAGATGAGCTATTTGGCGATTTGGAGAGTTTGGAGAAGGATTGTTGATTGCCGTGACTAGGGTTTGGCGGTCGCAGATTCAGATCTTCTTGCCATTAGCCAACCTACTTGTCCCCTTGATTGCAAAGAGAAGAGCTACAGATTGCCCCCATAAATTAGGTTTTGACAATGGTTTATGAAAACTTTTTTTTTTTTTTTGATCATTCATGAGCCCGAAGGCTAGATATGGGCTGGACAAAGGGCCAACCCTCCCTAGATACAGAGGCACTTTAGGCCTCACCGAGCTTTTAGCTATCTAGTCTAGGCTTCAAGCCATATGTGTCGCCGAACAATTGCTTCGAATCAAACGCCGCCAAGACCTACTCCAAGCCGTTGCGTTGTCAAGCTGTTCTTCCAAGCTAACCGCACTGCCGAGCCATCAACCGAATCGAGCCAAGCCACCACTACCAACCACCAAACAATTTCTCCACAATATTGTTTGGGGTTGGAGTTGAACTCATGACCTCCTTGGTCATGAGCAAGATATCTACCAACTCTATTAGAGTTGGTTGGTGTTTATGAAAACTGACGGAGGAGGGGTGCTCTCAGGCAAAAATAGGAACATCTTTACCTTACAAAAGTGAAAAATCTCCTTTCTTACTTTCTCTAATCTTTGTACTCTATAAACGTGTACATTTTTCCATCCTTTTAAGAGTTTTTCATTAATTTAGTCTGCATATAAATTTTTTTATTAGTCTAATAGTACATTTTAAAACTCATATGCAAAATTAGGCGTATTTTGAAAATTGTTGTTCCAGACAATGATTAATATATAAACTTTAATGCTACTCAGAAAATTAGACATCGAGGACAAAAATTTTCATAAGAAATCACTTCCGAATTTATTGATTTCCATATAATCCCTTACTCGGAAAACAATTTATATGAAAACAAAATTCCTCGGATGTACAAAATTTATGAGTGATTTTAAAATATTCCTTTACATTCGTATTGGTCAAAAACTCTTCCTTTAATTTCATAGCCAGCTTTGGCCGGTAGTTATCGTTGTAAATTTAATCTGTAACTCGTGATCCCATGTGGCCCTAACACTGCAATGCGTGACACTAGTCGCATTATGCTATTGATATTATCCCCCCGGAAAGTGGGGCCCTCATGGATAAGGCTGAGCACAGAGCACAGACCACCTCATCCACTTGCGTGGGCCCCATCCACCAACGTGTGCGCGTACGGACGCCTAATTAATTATTCTACCTGCGCCCGCTCGACCAACATTAGCGCGTACGGACGCCTATTCTTTCCTGAGTTTTTTATTTTCATTTTATTTTGTGTGACTATTTTAAGTCTGATGGAAAGTTTGCTTGACGCATCTAATTCACTTCGAAAGCTAAGTGCATGACTGGATGAGTTATAAAACGGTTAAATTGAATAAATTGGACACCTGTTGAATATAATTTCCTTTTCGATTCAGTCATTTTTATGTAAAAACTTATTGGTCACCGAGTAAATTATTGACATCTAGGAGGAGAAATTTTTGCACAAGTCACTCTTTAGTTTAATTATTTATTTGAAAGTTGTTGTCCTGTTTAGTGACTTCCATCGAATGTAAGTTATGTTAGAAGATAATATTAATGTATATTTGTTTTCGGATTCGGCGACTTATATTTAAAAGTTATTGTCGAATTTAATAATTTTTTATTCATATCTAAATTTAAAGTTTATTAAATGTATAAAAGTGTGGGAGGGCTAGTGTGGTCAAGAACTCTTATTTATTATAATTTTTTTTGAATGTTTTGCTTGATAAACTTGGGATACATTTGACATAATATATATTTTTTTTTCTCCATTTCATGTTCTCACTGCATAATCACCCAATTTTAGCATATTCTAGCACTTTCTAAAAAGTTTTGATAACCAATTTTAGCATATATATATATATATATATATATATATATATATATATATATATATTCTAGTATATATAATAGAAGGAGCCTATTTCTTAAATTACATGTCTCAACTTTCAGTCTCATTTAACACGTAATATTAAATATTTTACTTAAATGAATGAATATTATAATGCTAGTCTTTAGTCACATGCACGACACGAGTTCATATAATATGTGCAGTACACACAACAATTTGATTAGTTACCGACAATCAAATAAATTTTGAATTATTACTATAATTTTTCAATAATCATCTAAATCATGAGTCACTTGTACCATAGTAATAATATAATATTTTATTAATAATCTTAACAAAGCCTACACAAGCCATAATACTATATCATCAGAATGTATAGATAAGGTTTTCATGCACATAATAAACTATTTAACATCATCTAACATAAATCTATAATATCACACAAATTTTTAATTGCTAGTAGGTCTTTGATTATTTTGCTGATTTCTCACTTGGGGTTTTATAAAAAGAATAACAAGCAGGTTATAAGCTACAAGGTCCGACCCCTAAGCTCTTTAGTGATTCTCTCACCTGGGTCACATATGCTAATAATTTGTGTAATACTTTGGGTTGGACAACCCTTTCGATCATTCAAAAATGTACTTACTATGCAATTGTCTTTCTACGGTCTATTTTATTAGCAGGTATAACAATCCATCGCTCATAATTTTGCCAACCTTTTTAACTGTGATAGTATTTGTGAAGTTTGGACCAATCCATCGTTGAAGTTTAATAATCTTTACTTTGTAAACAAATATGCTATAATTTAGAAACAACGAAAAAAATAGAATTCGGTCCGAAAAATGAATCGCTTAAAATATAGGGCGTTACATATAAATTTCATTAAAGAATTGGTATGGTGTCCCTCCTTAATTAAACTTGCATCTTTGTTTACAAATTAGGTCGTCTTTTATTGCCCGTTCTATTTTTTCTCTTCTCTATCTCCTACTTAATATGAGTTTTTGACCAAAATTATTGTTGCAAGAGAAAAATTTGTTGAAACTTATTCTAAAATTACCATACTTCTCCTAACTCACCACCGAGTAAACATAATAAAAAATAGTTATTTTAAAAATGATTTACATAAATAGCTCTCTAGAAAAGTAATTAATAAGTAAATCCCATCTCCTCCACAAATATTTTTAGATATATTTTATAGTATAAATTAATTTTTTAGAGAATTATTTATAAACTGTTTTTCGTTAGAACAATATATTCACAAAAAATAATGAAATCGACCCTTTTTTTAAATTAAATATGGGGTTATGTATTTCGGTAAAAGAAGTTTGAAAGAGGGCTAGTTTGGTAAATAAAACTCCAGAAACTCCTCCGTAATCCAGTGGACCGAGTCATCACTGCCATTCTTGGGTGGTTTCCATGTGACTCGAGTGCTCCTCCCTTTATGGGGAGGATTAGATGCACGTCCTTATCCGATCTCCTCATCCGCCTCACTACAATACGAAAGATTAAGAATTTTTTAATGTCAAATGATAACTATAACTCCATTATTAGCCAAACTAAACCCATTTGTTTATCAGAAACAGGGTTGGTGATAAGGTTTCCACTCCCCCTAGACCACTTTTAACGCATAAAGGTTGCCCTTCCTGTCCCCCTGTGGGCTGTAGCTGTTCTTCTCCTCCCTCGCTTAGTTCGCGTCTTCCTAGAGCCACAAAGGTGAGATCTTTAGGCTGATCTTGCTTACTACTAGATCGTTTTTTTTTTTTGTCTTGGGGTTGTTTACTATCTTTTTTATTCGATCTGTTTCTGGGTTTCCAAATTGTTTATCTGGTACGGAGATTGCAGTTACTAGGAATCAATTTAGCCTGCGTTCTGCAGTTTGGTTTTTTTTTTTTTTTTTTTTTTCTCCTGAATCTGCGTTTAATTGAACATAGTTGGCAAGACAAAGTTGCCGATTTCACTTTTCCTTTTTCTTTCCTTTCTTTTGTCCCCATTAAATTTGTGAAATGAGTTGGGTTGGTGATCATTGCCAAGATTGCATGACAGAGATGTTATTTTTTTTATGGTTGATCAACGATTTATCTTTCTTAAGAAGAATAAGAAGCCTGTTCTTTGATTTTTCTTACATTGTTTGCCTAGATCAGTTTCAGACCTCAATACTCTTTTAGTCTTTTCCTTTTATATTAACTCTTTTAGTCCTTTTGGCAAGTTGGAAATATGTGATGGGGATTGATTGGCTTTTAACCTCCTGAAAATGAATTTCAGGAAAATAGAAGATGAAAGTGAATTTTGACACCTCATTATCAACTTCATTAATAGAAAAGTTGATTGCTATTTAGTCTCTTGACAGTTTTGAAAGCATTTGACAATCTGCATAATGAATTCCTTTTTTTTTATACGGTGATTGATGCTGCTTGTTATTATTATCTATTTATACATTTATTTCTTCTGTCATGTTGGCTGTGATGAAGGTAGTTATTTGTCATCGCCATTCATTTGATTTCTGCATGCATTCCGACAATTTTCTATATTTGTAAGGTGATTTTCCTGGTATAGAGAAACCTTTTTAGCTCTTAAAATGTTACAAATCTGGTGTTGGTTCACTAACATGTAGAAGTTGAGAAATAATGTTGACTTTGATTTACAGCGTATCCTTTGTTTAATAAGAGATTTTGCAATTCTTTTATTTCAGGTACATCTTTTTCTAGTTGTTTGCTTCTGGACCTGGAGAATGTTAGAAAGCAGTCTCCTTTTCTTGACATTGCTATTTATATATTTAATTAATGTACCATCTAAAGCAGGAAAAATGCAAGGAGCGATTCAAGCATTTCGGTCGCGAGGAAATGTCCTTAAGCACACCGTTTTGCAACACGTCCGTGTCATGAACCCAGCGACCCTACCAAATGCTTTTTCACGTTTTCTGTCAGTTTCTTCTGCTCGATTGGAAGAGCATGGATTCGAAAGCACCACAATTGCAGATGTTCTGAAAGGTAAAGGGAAGAGTGCTGATGGATCCTGGCTTTGGTGCACCACAGAAGACAGCGTCTATGATGCTGTCAAATCGGTATATGCCATTGTGCATTTGTTATCTCTCTTAAGTTTATGAGGGCTCTCTAGCTTAAGTAACGTGTTCAAGATTGCTTATGTGTTTTATTCTGAAATCAGATGACTCATCACAATGTTGGAGCTTTGGTTGTGGTAAAACCTGGAGAAGAGAACGCAATTGCTGGAATCATTACTGAAAGAGGTAATCGACAACTCTGTCCACTTAGAAAATGTTGCACTTGCACTTTCTTAGCACACTAACTTGTCGGCTCATCTATCTTTACAACACAGTAAAAAGCAAAGATCTAGTAAAGTAATAATAAATACAACAATGTCATTAACCAATATAACTCTGATAGAACCTCTGATACAACAACTATTTCAAGATGTTCAACTATCCTATCTCAATCTGATAGACATGGTCTTTGTTTAGCATAGCGTTGAATGCAGATTTATAGTAGATAATTGTCTCTATAGCTTGGCTCTGAAAGTGATTTTTCAATATAAACGGGACTACTGGAGCATTATTATACCCTTGTTAAAATAATTAGTGGAATTGGTAGGTCTACTTGTCCCTGAGTTGGACCAGAACATACTTACATGTATAAGTAACCACTGACCATTGTTGGACTCAAAATGCATTGCATCGAAACTTGAGCAACCAAAATCTTATTACATTATAGAAAGACAAATTGAAAAAGGAAATATTCCTAAGAAATAAAGTAGACAATTTTTCATAAGAACCATAGAAAACCCTGGATTTTCAAAAATGTTTTTTATGAATTATTCATTTAATTTAATTTTGTACCAACCTTTTCAACCTTTCAAGAGATTGTAAAACCCTTTTTGACGACCTAATATTATTACAGAATATATCTCAAAAGTTAGAGGTTTGAAGTTAGTGAAAAGGGCTAAGGTTTACCTGAATAAACAGACACCACAAATTCAAGGGCAAATTGCAGGATAAATATGAACGTATAAAATTTTGAGATTGTGCATAGATTTTCTGGTAGTATACTCACAATAAATAAAATTAAACTCCAAAGCTATATTTCTCTCTAAAACTGATAAATCTGAATGAAATGACTAAACTCAATTCAAGAGGTACATGTGCATGTCATGACTGTGTTGGGTGTGAATAGAACATGGCATCTTGTCGGAATGGGGATATTTGGCTTCGCCATAATTAGATCCCTCTGAAAGTCTAACTCTAAGAAAAGTTTGAAGCAAAATTTGGGGAGTGCTTGAGGTAGTACTTGCTTGCTGGCATGGTCGCATGCTGCGGCAGGTGAATCCTTGATGGTAGTAAAGTAACTTTAAGAAAAACTTAAGCATAATGAGGGGATTTCTCAAGGTGGTACTTTTCTTGCAGATTGAAGTTAATCACTGATAATCGTGACATAGATTAAGTTGGAGACTGCTGTAATTGCTTTGTTTTCTGGATATCATAGAAACACCACAAAGACCAATTTGGGTTACTAGTTCATCATAATCTCTAACTTGCAGAAATCAAGTACTGATCATTCAATGCACTTTTTCAGATTATCTCCGGAAAATTATCGTGCAGGGAAGATCTTCCAAATCAACTAAAGTTGGTGACATCATGACTGAAGAGGTACATTTGGCCACCTAAGATGTGCTCTATTTATTTGTGTGCAACCAATATTATATATAAGAGAAGTCCAGTGAAGGATACTTACTAAAACTTGTGGACATTTCTCTAAATCAGGAGCAGATCAGATGAGTTCTTATTAATGAACCATTCTTCTGTTTTCCTTTTCTTCTTTCTACTCATTATTTGTGTACAACTGTTACAACTGTTCAGAACAAGCTAATCACAGTGACACCAGATACCAGAGTTCTGCGAGCAATGCAGCTGATGACAGGTTTACCATGCCTTCGACATTATGCCTTTATCAGTGGCCATCAAACTAGTCCTCACATCAAAGTATCTGTTTTTTGCAGAGAACCGTATTAGGCACATTCCAGTGATTAATGATAAGGGTATGCTTGGAATGGTGTCCATTGGAGATGTTGTTCGTGCTGTGGTCAGCGAGCATAGGGAGGAACTGAACCGCCTCAACGCATTCATACAGGGTGGTTACTAGAACGAGACATCCTCACGTCCTACTAGTGCTTAATGTCTCATCCTCAATTTCTACTAGTGCTTATGATGGTGGCGAAAAGTTATGGTTTGCATGAACAGAGTTTGGTGGTTGATCTCTTCGTAGCGGTGTGGCTTTTGGTGCTCTAGTTTTAATCATGTGTCTATATCCCTTTGCCTTTCCTCTTCTACATGATGGTTTGTGCAAACCACCAGACAGCACATCCACTGAATAAAGTCTGTTCATGTAAACTAACTGATGTGCTTAGTTTCTATTGAATCTTTTTCTGTGGCATAGGCTCCTTTATTATAAATAGCGATACTTTTCTTCACTCCCTGAATTATCACACAATGATTTTAATTTTTTTTTATAATGATTTTTTAGACTATTAAAAATATCTCACCCCTATTCTTTTGATGGCATTGATGAAATCGGTGAGTTAACCAAGTTGTCACTCCTAAGTAACATAGCTAAAATAAAATATATTTTTTATTTTTTTAAATTTTTTATTGTCCTCCGTCTTAATCCTCTTTGTCCTAAGCTCATCCCCATTTAGAGTTGTCATCCTCTTTAGTTTCTACTACTCTGAGCAGCATCTCTACTCCAAGCTCTACTACTTCGAGCATATCTCTATCCAAAATAATTGTTCTTAATTATTTGTAGGGGATATAAAAGAGAATAGACGATAAAGTGTGTTAAATAAGATGTTCCCTTGTGCGTGTGTTTATAAATTGCCGTTATGGATCCATTGCATAGGTGTAAATTCTTCTTAAAACCATGAGAATGAGAACTTAGATATGTGTAAATTCTGCACGGGTGCCATGCTTGAAAGGGATCCTTGACAGGTTTATTTTGAGTGACAATTAGCCAGCAACTTGATTCACATTCTAAACAAATGTCGTAGGACATATCATGGCTTGCTTGCTTAGTTGAAATCCGAACCATAACAAGCTATTCGTTGATAAGAAATGAGTTAGAAATCTAGTTGGATATGGATTTTGGCAAGACTACTATCTATTCATAATAAAACTATGATCTATGTGAAAAAATAACCACTTTGGTCAACACTTAGATGGTTTGGTGTTGCGCAATTGTTGGCCTCTTATTCTTAATTCGATTATTTGTCGTAATTAATACAAGTAATGTACAAGCCATTGTTACAATGACGGACGAAGGTGGGTAACGGTAGTAACGATCGAAGAATCCATATTCAGCAAGAAGTTCTAAGGATTAAAACCAATAGTATGCAATTTGTGCGTAGCATTAACCGTTTCACCATTCCTGATGCAACCAAGCGTTCCTCAGCTGCAGCTCCATGGGATCTCCGAACGCTTTGGCTCTCACCAGGCAGAAATGGGTGCAGAATCCCACCGACGTCCGAACCCGGCTTGTTCTAAGAATGTAACACGCCGCCGCACACTCCATTCCACGCCCTTGGACGACAACACCCCAACTCCTATGACCCACTCCACCGTCCTCGTCATCGTCGTCTTTATACTTGAGCTCTTCCACTAGGATTATCCCGTCAGGCGGCGTGCAGTTCTCGTGGTCCCATCTCTTCTTGATGCTTGGCCAGCTCTCCGGCAACGCCGCCTGCCTTTCCTTCCTCACGCCTTTCCCCTCGTCGGAGAAGATGTGGACGAGAAAAGGAGCCTCCCCTACGCTCCTTACAATCTGAGTGCAATTGTCGAGGAGTTATATAACATGGTATCAGAGCGAGCGATATTTTAAATAATATCTCAAATATGTTTCAGTGGATTATCAGAGGCATCACCTCTGAAATCGACTGTTTGATCCAATCATCTAGCTTCTCTTGGGTGACGGGCTTCTTCCTCTCCTCCTCCTTTGCCCCTAATAGTGCAGTGATGCACTTAATAATAAGAAAAGGCTCTAAGAAGATGGACTGGAAATGGAAACTCCTCCTGCTCCCCAGAGACTTGGGCTTCAGCCTAAGAGAAGATCTAAGCGGACTACGACCACCGCGTGATATAAGAGAGCAGGAGGAAGAAGAAGAAGAAGAAGGAGAGAGTTGATGAGCTTTCTTATTAGTGCATCGAAGCTGCAACCCACCAATCATGGACGCCATCTCAATTCTCGCATCGATCCGATCGATGCCCAAACCAAACTAGCAAAGGCGTGGCACCGCGGGAAAGAGAGCAGGGGGCGGGGGATGAAAGGAAAAAGATCGATCAAGAATCAAGCAAGCAAGCAACTCGACTAAATCGTACTCGATCCTGCTGAGGTGGCAGTTGTCCATTGGGCTGAATCCGCTGTATTCTGTTGTACATGTTTCGCGTGGCATGCGGCTCGTTTCCACGTTCCCACGCATGGTTGGCCCTCGGCGCCTCTCGTCCACGTCAGCAAATTCTTTCCACGTCACCTCCCACGCTTCCTCAACCCCTCGGATCCGGTACGATGCACCGCGTATCAGACACAACACGCTTCGCTCCCTGCGAGAGAAAGTCTTCTGGATCATGAAAGCATCCGTCGATTCCCGGACCAGAATATAATTCCCTCCACTTGACCACCGACTCGAACAATCGTAAAGAAGAGATAAGAATCTCATCTCATTTCATCTCATCTCTTTGGATTCGAAGCGAACCAATGGACGGTGGTTGGCGCGGAAACCGTCAGCCTCCTCCTCCGCCTTGCGCGAAGGGTGGTGGAAATGGGGGTTTTGGGGCTCCCACTTGTGTGATGGGCATGCCGGCACCACCGCACGCTAATCCGGCCAATCAGCAAACCGCCGCCACGTGGTACGCCGTCGATTACGCCCCGGCCGGCCACCACGCTAACCACATGAACGCGAACTACCACGCTGCCTCCACCGTTCCCTCCTCCTCCGCCTATTACCATAATAGCAGCGGTGGCGGCGGCGGCGGCGACGGGGACAACAACCCTTATGTGCAAGTCTCCCCTGTTCCTGGACCACCCGGCAAGAGTACGCGAGTGGTTTCGATCTTGAATCGACAATTGAAGTATATCGATTGTTCCCCAATGGATAAAATTTTTTCGCCTTTTGTAGATCAAATGGGGACGATCCTTAAGGCGTTGGGTCGCTGCGGAAAGAAGCTGGAAGACACCGGCAGAAAGGCAGGGGGCACCGCTGGAAACGTCTGGCACCACTGTATGTCTTAAACTTGCTTCTACGTTAAACTTCTTGTGATAATGGGCTGAATTCATCTGATAAATTCTTAATCTTGACCACAAATAGGAAATAGGAAAAATGAAAAATTGAAATTTGTTCGGATAAAGACATGTCGAGAAAGGTCGTCGCCTATTTGGCATTGGTTACATCTAAGACGTGACTTTTTTTTTTTCGCTACATGAATGAATCATTTTTGCCACTTCAGCTCTAACGTTATGATGCTTCTCGTGTTACTTTTGTTGTCGTCCTCTTCATGCTATGGTAGCTTCATCTTTACTTGGACAGTTATCCTTCTTCATAGATATTTCTGATAACTTGGACAATTAACCTCTATGAAGATCCTTTTGGATCATCCTGTGACTGGCTCCGTATAAAGGACCTATACTTGTTTATTATGCGCATCATCATCATGATCAGCGCATGAATCTGAGGGATCAATTTTACATAGTTCACCAGATCCTCCTGTAGGCTCTTTATGTTCCAAAGATATTATTAATTCTGTAATTGATAAACCTTTGGCTTCTGTAGTGCTCCTAAATTTTTTTGTTGCAATATGATGCTTAAATGCTTAGGAATAACTGAGAGCAACTGAGAATGTTTGTCTAATTTTTGGTGATTGCTATGAAGCACCATCCGGTTGGATATATCATTGCATGCTAAGCAAAGATTGTTTTGATCCGACATAGTCTACCATTTATTTGACTTATGAGCCATTTTTTGTTTTAATTTTCAAGTAAGGGAGAAATTTTTATTTTCACAATTTTGCCCCAAATTGTGCTCTTTTGCTCTTGAGTTCGAGTGGCTTATGAGTTATGGAAGTGAACCCAATCTCATAAGCAACTCAGGGCTATAAAGAGCTCCTATACCAATTGATATTAAGTCAAATTTGGTGCTTGATACCCTATCCTGACCTTCACCTTATCACACAAGAATCCTTGAATTTAAGTTATAATACATCTATTACCAAAAATTTCTGATTCCAGATTCCAATTTAAGGTAACTTGAACTGGTCTTTGAAGCTAAACTGCTCAAGCCGTCCCAAATTCCCAATCATCTGAATACCAAATTAAATGGTTTTCTCTGTTGGTATCTCTAAAATGCCCCGTCAGTATTTGTGATTCTCATTTTGAAAATGTTACTTTCAGTTGTAATGTGAAGTTTGGTCTCATTTCCCTGAGATTTGTAGTAGTTCTCATTTCTCAATTTAATGATTCTTGTCATGTGGAGAGGACTGAGTAATTTCTACCGATTAATTTTCATACGCCTATAGTTTGTTTACGTGTACTACTGTGATTTGATCTACTGAGGAATTCAATCCGTGATCATTAGTTTAGGTCTGGTGAGTTCATTCCTAGATTGTTAACCAGGACGTGTTACAATGAAAGGTGTTTGCATTCATCATGGTGATTTAATAAAACGTGCATACACCCTCACCATTTCTTACTTGTACATGCAACCTTAAACAGTAAAGACAAGTCCCAGTCTCACTGATGCAGCCATGGCTAGGCTTGCACAAGGAACTAAAGTGTTTGCTGAAGGAGGAAGTGACAAAGTTTTTCAACAGACATTTGGCGTCTTTCCAGGAGAAAAGCTTCGAAAATCATTTGCTTGTTATCTCTCGACATCGGCAGGTCCTGTGATTGGAACACTATACCTATCCACAGCAAGGCTTGCCTTTTGCAGTGATAACCTTCTTTGTCATACTATTGCTCCAGGTCAACAAGAGTGGGTATACTACAAGGTGCATTTTTCTCCTCACATTCTTTAAAGGCCTTAAAGCCATAATTAATTAATTAATTGTACAATACAATATTCAAAAGCTTTTACTGTGATGATCCATCTTACCTTAGGTTGTGACCAAATTTTTAGGCATTTCATTCTACAGTAATATTTCTCAGTGGAGATGTATTGGCAAAAGACAATTTTCTGCTTTTGAGTCTCCTATACATCTCAAATAGTCAAATATCTATGCTTTATTAGTGGAAGTTATTAGAGTAAAAGTAGGTTAAAGGGTGGCTCAACATATTAGTGCTTAAAATAGTCTTCGTTCAAAGCCAGGCAATGAAATGAAGTAACTTTCTAGACATCATTAACTTTATGGCTTTGAATTTATCAAGGTAGCACACCCAGCCTGAGAAAGAGTACCCTTCTTCCACCCATCTAATTTGGATTGCACCCAACTAAGCAAATTAGAGAAATGATTAACACAAGGAATCAGTGGCTGAACCAGAATACCCAAGTAGGAGAAGGGATACGAACCTTGGCTAAATTCTAGGCTGCTCGTTAAAATCTGACCCAAAACAGGACTGGCCCACAAAGGGAAGTAAAAAAGCCGATATAGCCTTATTAACACGTTGGTTGGTTAGACACAGTTTCAGTTACTAGAGTTAGCCTTAGCAAAAAGTTAAAATATCGTCTGCATTCATAATATGACAGATTTTAGTGTTATCAGATATAAGAAACCATCCAATCACCACTACTCAAAGCTTCATTAAGTAAAGAGGTTAAAACTTGAGCACATAAAATGAATAAATAGGGGTAAAGGAATCACTCTGTATCAACAAGAGCGATCATGGTATTTGACTCGTAGAAGTAATTTATGTCAAGTGATTACTATACACTTTTACCACTTTATCACACCCTCCCAACTGTGGTAATATATAAGAAATAAAAATTGTTCTAAACTTCTAAGGCATGTACAGATCTTCGTTGTCACATTTCTCTTATCATGAAACTAGATAGGCCATAAATTACTCCAACGAGACAACCCTAAACGAATTAGATATACGTTGGCCATCAAATAGCTGTCTTTTTTTTTCCTTCAGGAACCAGTATCTTCGTTGTCACACTTCTCTTATCATGAAACTAGATAGGTCATAAATTACTCCAACGAGACAACCCTAAACGAATTAGTTATACGTTGGCCATCAAATAGCTGTCTTTTTTTTTCTTCTTCAGGAACCAGTATATTGCTTGTCTAGTGATATTGCATATTATTCTCTTTATTACTAGCATTATCATTGTCATTTTTATGTGATGGCTGATGATATTATTAAATAACCAGTTGACCCAAAAACTTAAACTATTAAGTAACAGACAAATAATGTATATCATACTTTTATCACACACCCTACGTGTTGCTCTTATATATCGCACGTAGACAAATAAAAAGTACGACCCCCCACACTGTATAGAGAATGGATAATAGAAAATAGGGATTAATTGAAGCTAAACGATGTTTGAACTTAGACCTCTAGAAAGTCAACCTCTAATATCATGTTAGATAATCAGCTGATCCAAAAGCTTAAATTGTTAAGTAACAAACTAAGAATATATATTATATCTTTAACAGATCAGAATGAGTTTGTAATAGCTTTGCCCTGAACGTATGCACATTATGCAGTTATGCTCCACCCCAACAGAGATGATAACAATTCTGGCATCTAAATTATCCTAGTTTATTTTGAGAATCTATTGTTACTGAAAACAGTAGATGGAAGAAAGAAGGATTCTAGTAAATTAGTGATGACATTTTGTATGATCTCTTCTTTCAAATGTTTAATTATTAAAATCTTTGGACATTGGTGCTGCTGCGGAGCATTCTGTGCATAAAACACCAACTGGTATGACATTTTGAAGACCATTATTAGAAAGGAAAACACATCAGTCGATGCTATTATAAAATTTACGGCTTTACCAAGATGTAGCACATCTCAAGACACTCAGAATAGAAGTTTCCTGTTTCAGCTAGATGTGTTTAAGATTCTGTTTCCATGATAATATAAGCAGCCTTCCACCTTGTATTGGTAAACATTAGATGATATGACTGTCTGCTCAAGATTTCACATTTCTTGAACATATGGCTTTAGGTTACATCAGCATCACCTTGAATTTTGCTAGTTCTTTATAAAAGAAAAAGGTATGCCAGCTCTTATCACTGCTAAGTATCATGATCTAGGTGTTTCTGTTTTTGAGCTTTGCTTGCATTTTTCACTTATTCATTGCAACCTCATGTGGTAGAATTAATTGTTTTGCTTTTCTCTTGTCCGAGCTGTTTGTTTGCATCTATGGTAGCTGAATTTCTGTTCTCTTCTTGTACATGAATGTCAGATTGTGATGCAACTGGATCAAGTAAGAGCATTGAATCCTTCTGCTAGTATGTCAAATCCAGCAGAGAAGTACATTCAGATTGTGACTCTGGATAACAATGAGTTCTGGTTCATGGGATTTGTATCATATGATAAAGCACTTAAGCATCTAAGGGAGGCCTTACAGCGCTCTTATGCTTATCACTCTCTTCCTCTTCAAAACAGTTAAATATTTGACTATATTTACATTTCAAGCTGAATGCAGCATATTTGATGTCACACCGTGACTGTATCTGACTGTAAGCTATTCTGCATGAAAACAATGATGCAACTCTGTCTATAATTTGGTGCCCACTCAATTGTACTTTGCACAACTTTGCTGTATTGATGGTATGCTATGTACTTTTTAAACAATGTTTTGCATCAAAGGTTGCGGAAATAAAATAAAGTGCTTACACTGGTAGTAAACTTGTACAGTTTTTCTTACTGCATGAATTTGGTCACTGCAGGATTTCTCTTCAGCAACTAACAAACCTTCAACTCCCCACAGGATAAAATCCATGGCTTAACTACAGCTCCGCCACAGTATAAAAACTATTTGGCTTAAAATACAGCTGTGACAACAACATGACAGAAAATTGTTGTTGGCAGTGTTGATACGAAGAAGTGCCACAGGGATATTTATTTACATGATTACAAGAACTGTGAATTCTGCAGATCTTGAATCTTGTAACTCTAAACATGGTTGTAGGTTCTCCGATCGAAGGTTTCAACTCGTGCCGCTAGCGCAGCCAATTGACCTTTCACACTGAGATCTATAATCTGTGACTCGTCGGTGCCATAGCTGATAACAAATCCAGCAATCAGCGAGGGATCGACAACGTTTTCAAGCCTCAGGTTTCTGAATCCTGTCAGCCTCTGCATCTTCCTAGTTATGAGATCGATCTGCTTGGCATCGAGCTTCACGGCTGATGAAACTGCAACGATGAGGACATGATCAGTTGGAAGCTGGGACATTGAGCTGCCATCATTAATTGTATTCAACTTGTCCTTCTCCAAGATGGAATTCAAGAAGTTGAGAGTAATGGGCTGGAATTCCACACTTTGTATGGCAGTTTTGGATTCGCTGTTAATTGTCTGCTGCTGTCCAGAAGATTCTGTCGTTGAGATTGTTAGTGCTGTTCTGGATGCCTTGAGAGGAAGTGAAGCATCAAATCTTACAGCACCAGTTGGAAGTTGCTTCTGGCGCAATTCTTGGATTCCTGAGTCTTTGGAAGTGAACACTGGCTGAGCACCAGGATTGATGGATTGATTCAGAATGTTCATCTGCCAATATTTTTCTAAAATTTGTTAATCTTCATGCCTCTGATAACTTAGCATCAAACGAAATGCGAAAATGATGATTTTGCTGATAGTACCATTGGAATACATGAATTATAGGTTAATTAATAAGAACACAGAGTCATATTAATTCTCTTTGGAAACCCTAAATCTCAGCAATTCAAGTCATATTAAATTCGATGATTTCAGATTGGATTTGAACAGAATTCATTTCCACTTTCCTAAATCTCTAAACTAAATCTTACCCAATTACATTCTTATTGATGTTCGAGTGTAAATAAACAAAAATACAGCATAATTCAAATGAAATCTATCTAGAATTGGTTTCAAAACATAGTCGTTAACCTTTTAATCCTTCCAAGAATAAGAAGAACAAACTGCAACTTATATGTATCTTTAACATTAAAAACATAACCCATCCAAAAAAATGATCAACTAGAGAAGATAATTTCTTAAACCAGAGCAAGATGGTCGAACCTGGAATGGTGCGAGTAGTCCTGTCCTTCTCTCCTGGAACGAACAAAGCTGAAAAACTAGTTGTTATGAGAATGAAAGAAGAGGAGAGGAGATGTGAGAGCTGCTTCTTGCCCACAAGAAGGAGCGGATTGGATGAGGAGTTAAAAAGAGAGGTTGTGGCGAAGAGTAAATGCTAAGGATAACATGAGCGACGTGCAACCAACCATATACATATATGTAGGCAAGATGGAGTTGATGATAAATGGAGATAATAGAAAGGATTGGAAGAAATGGTAGGGGGTGAAAGCACATACGAGGAGGCACTTCCAACCGCAGAATCCCCATCTTTATCTACTGACTTTATCCCCCACCATATCCTCTCTTGGGAACTTAGATTGGATGGATTAGGTGTGTGTGTGTGTGTGAGAGAGAGAGAGAGAGAGGGAGAGAGAGAGAGAGAGAGAGAGAGAGGAACCACTCATTCATTAAGGAAGTCTTGGATGATCACGTTGAGTTAGTTTTCATCTTTTTCTTCTTCTCTTGGCTTTTGATTGATCCATTAAGTTGACTGAGTGGATATTTATCTGAAAATATTTCATTTAAGCTCCACTAATCTTTTGTCCTTTTAGCAAGAGTATGCAAAGTGTAAAGTTATCCACAAATATATTGGAGTTTTTATTTTTTATTTTTGAAAGCCAAGAAAGTTGTTGATTGGTATATTTGAATATTACTTATAACCATTAGTATAATTTTTCAGCCTATAATATTAATGGTATTTTATAATCATGGTCAAAGAATAGATTTTTTTTTAAAATTAAGTTTTTAGAATAATGAAATAAAAGATTAACGATTACATGTGAGTAAAAAAATTACAAACGGAGATTAAATATCACAACTGAAAATTGACAAATTAAAAAAAAAATCACAGAGCTTTTCTTTCTCTCTCTCTTTCTTATTTTCTTGTGTGGTTTGGAGTTGAGGACACGTAGCATCCCAGATAATAAATAAATAAAACAGGTTGGTAGTAGATCCAGAGTTTTTGACTAAAGACCTCTTTTTATTTTATTTTTATTAAAATAAACTATCTTCCAGACTTATTATTAGATAGAATCTAATTAATTAAATAGTATTTTTTAAAATGATAATCAGTTCGACGGTCGAATAATTTTTTTCTTTACTTACTGAAAGATTAAATTAAATAAATTTATATGTATAAAATATTGATCAAAGACAAAAACGATGAACTTATTAATATTTTTGTTGAGAGATAAAATACTAATTAATTTAGTATTTTTATTAGTGATATAGTAAATTAGATCCTTTTAACAGTAGATTTGAAGAATATCTATTTCGATAAAAATAAATTAATCAAAAATTCACAGAACAGGAGTAGGGGGCCAGTGAACTTCGAACGAGATTGATAATAATAATAATAATAATAATAATAATAATTAACACTCTTGGTAACAAGGACAAACAAGCAAACGAGGAATAATTCCAACTTAGATCCAAGTAAGATAGTATGCAGTAAAAAGTGTGGGGCTTCGTAGCTCCTCTCTGGGAGTGGGACAAATGCTCCATTCATCAGCAATTACAACTTTTGCCACTGGCATCACACAAAATGGGAGGAAGATAAGGTCAGAAGAAACCGAGCTAGTTGTATTAAAGGACCACCCAACCCAAATCAAAGTGACATTAGTTAGAAATTGCCATGAAAAGAGAAAAGCCTTGAAAGAAACGAGCAATGGAATACTATTTCCGAGTATAAATTTTCTGAACAAGCGCATTAGAAGGGAGAAAGAAATTACATAAGAATAACTAGATAGATAGATAGATAGATAGATAGATAGATAAATATAATATTTATATAAGAACAAACCAATGAATGAAGAAATCTTTTTTCCCACTTCAGAGGGAGCTTGAGCAGAACTCCAATGGCCCAAAAGGAATCCAAGCAAAGAAACCGACCAACTTAGGATTTGGTAATGCTGGTGAGGACGGGGATGATGACGATTAAGATGAGCAGCAGAAGCAGGACGATGCCGATGCAGAGCCACTTGCGGCTGCTCCTCTGGTACACCTTCGCCGTCTTGAGCTCCTTCGTCCCGTCCTTCACGTAGTGCGAGGCGCTGCTGACGTGGTGCTCGATGTCGTCCATCTTCTCCCCCTGCGCCTCCACCATCACCGCCATGTCCAGGAACACCTGGTGCAGCTCCAGCAAGCTCCTCTCGATCTCCCTCGCCGCCTCGTGCCGGTCCTGGATCTCGCTCACCGCCTCCAGCACCTCCCCCTTCCCATGCTCCATGATCGCCTTCTTCAGCAGCTCCTCGCTCTTCCCCTCCGATATCATCTTCTCGATCACCTCCTCGTCAGGGACCTCCCCCGTAACCGTGAAGTACCGCCGCTCCACCGTCTCCTTGTACTCCGACATGCTCCTCTGCCTCAGCGCTTGGAAGTCCATCATCAGCTCTTTCAACTTCTTCCGAAGACCGTTGGTCACCGACGTCCTCGTCCGGTCGACAGGGGTGCCCTCGCGACACCCGGAGAGCCGGCGGTTCACGGCGTTGGATTGGTCCATCGCCTCGAGGCGGGCCCGGATGGCGCGGGCCTTCTTGAGGACGGCGACGATGTCGGAGTTGATGCGGTCGCGGAGGCGGCGGAGCGCGTCGGGCCGGTGGACGGACTTACTCTCCTCATTCGCCGCCTGGAGGCGGACGAGGACGTCGCGGATGGCGGACATCTCTTCCTTGACGAGACCGGCTTCCTCAAAGAAGCGGCGGAGGTTCTCATCGGCGCCGGCGGAGGCAGCCGACATCTCGATGTCGGCGGGGTCCTCGCCGCCGGATTCCAAGTCCTTGAGGGCGGCCTTCTTGAGGTCGACGTAGCTGACGAACGATTTGGTCATTAGGTCATTCATCTTTGGTTATCTAAAAGAGATAGTAGGAATTGAGAGAGGAGAGTGAGAGCAGCTGAGAAGAAGAATTGTTGGTGTTGTTGGTGTTTGAGGAGGAGGGATTGGGGAATCGAATTTAAAAGGTCCGAGGCTTAGAGGCGCTCCTCCAACGGTCAGATTTGATTCAGAACGGCAGGTGAGTTAATGTAGCCGTTATCAAAAGACGAGTTCTTCCCAACGGCTATAAGCATTGAATAGTGAAAAGGGCTTTTTGCAGGTATACCCCTCCCCTCCAAAGCTGTTTATTTATTTGCGAGCATATCTTGATAAATTTTGTATTTATGTACATGCCCTTTTTATATTGCTTTTGTATGGATACGGTTCTAGTTACTTTTTTGATAATTTTATATTAAAATTTAAACTATTTAGTAGATGGAATGACAATGATGCCCTTAATTAGAAGTAATGTATGCAAAAACAAATAATGATACATTTTGTATTTTCATTGTTAAATATAAGTCAAAATTTATTGGTGTGCAAAGAAAAAAAAACCTATTGAATAATGTTTGGGACCCCCTCGAGACCCCAACGGCTAATAGCACGTGTAAGGGAGGGGGAATTGTAATTCTGGCTTGATTTAGGAGGGAATAGTTTTGTGTTCTTCTCTTAATCTTATTAAGATGAACATGGCTTTTCATAAATAAATATATAAATAAATAATGCACATATTATGCACTTTTTATACACTTTGAAGTCATACTGCATGCATATCCAACTCTGAAAAAAGAGAAGGTAAGGTAGCAGAGGCCCTCGCTAGCATTTCCCCGTGTCCCTTGCTGAATATTTTCTTCTCCTCTTCACCTTTTCTCCTTCCTCTCCCTCCACTCTTCTCCTCCCGCCACTGCCGTTGCTCCCCTCCCCCTATCTCAACCTCCTCTTCGCTGATGCTACTACCGCAGCACTCCTCTTATCCGACGTCGCCAAGGCCTCCTCTAGGCTTGCCGGACCCCACAGAACCCCAGATCGATCACATCGGAGTCGCCGAAAGCTAGATCTTTTATGCTGGTATAGCAGCTTGGCCTGAGGTTTTTTTTTATCTTATTTCTATGTGCTCTTCGAACTTGATACAATATTCTCCCCCTTTTTCTTTGAGTATCAAGCTTATAAACATCTAATTTGAATAAATAATATCTCCCGCAAAGAAGAAAAGATCATACATGTAGCTATAAAATTTATGGAAGACTAGAGTTTACAGATCAAAGCTTCGTTTGCAATTGATGTAAAAGGAATTACTTCCGAGATGTAAAAGGACTAGAAGATGCATCAACTTGATGTTAGCTATGAAATTTCTGTTTTAGCCACAAGCAACTAACTAGGAGTGGCATTTCAGTAACACTCAAAAGTAAGTACTTGCAGTAGGGACAGAGAAGCTGCCAGAGCTAAAAACCTTGTAGAGTTTGATTTGTTCCAAATAGTTTTCACTTCGAAGTTCTTTTAGTGCAATTAAGAAGGGTTAAAGAAGAGCCGAGCATAAGCAAAGTGAAATCAAAGTTCATACGGAGTCAGGCACTTCTCCAAACAATATCTTAACATTTATATAGACACTTATAAAGTGTTCCCCCAATATAAAACAATGATTTTTAATGACCATGATGGAAGAAAACAAACAGTTGTTAATTATTAGCAATCAGGCTGCAATAAATTCTCCAGATGCTGGACTTGTATCACTATGTCTTGTAGATCTTTTATGCGTAAAGCCAGATTTAATCCTTAAGCTGAAAAAAGTAGCAGTAAGAAAAAAAAAGTTGAAAGAACCATTATAAACCCCAGAAAAACAATCTATAGACCATTATAAACCCAGGAAAAAAGCCACAGATAAAACTGAAACTGATTTCATACATCAAATGCAGAAAAGGAAAAAATAGAACGAAAAAAAAAGAAAAAAATAAAACTTGATTCAGACTACTATTCAGGCACTAGACCAAGAAATCTAATCATATATGACAGGGCTAGTCTAAATGGTTATGCTAGATGAGAGCTTAGTAGGAATAGGATTTTTATGCTTCGCGAGGACAAATAAGAAAAGATGAGAAAAAACAGAGGACTGGGGACTCGCACCCTCTCACGAGAAAAGAAGATACAATGAAACTCTGAGTAACACCTTAGTCCACTGTCAAACTCTGAGAGACAATGAAAATGTTATACATGATTAGATGATGGAGTAGAATATGATAGAAATAAACATATACAATGAAAGGACACAGATGCAGTTGATGAATGCACTATTTGACTATTCTCGAAACTATGATTCCTATTACAAACCAGTCATATAAGGTCTCTTTATATCTTTTGGCCCTGTCTAATGTACCAACATGTCAATAAAATGAGCTAACATAATTAACTGTTCCTCCAGTGAATGAGCACTATGTTTTATCTCCAGTCTAGAGCTACCTTATATTGTCATCCCGACACTGTAAAAGAACATTAAATTTCAACCTCAATCATTATAACATCAGATAATAAAAAAGTTAGATGAAGTAGGTTTCAAGCTCAGGTTTCTCATGAATACAATATGCGTTGAGAATGATACTGAAATTGAAGCTTATAATACAGCAGCTATATGTCAGTGAACAAATATACTAACTATATGATTTAAGTAAGCGATCGGATTCACTACTTGCTCTGCCCAGACTTAAAGAAACAATTACAGCCAAGATAACTGCACACCGGCACAGGATGCACGATTGGCATGGTATTTCTTGCTACACAGCATGATCTGGTATATAGTGTAAAGAAACAATAGAGAAAGATTAAATTATGCAAGATAGATACCACATTCAACCAACATCAGCACTTGAAAAATTGAAATCTAAAGTCTAACTTTATCAACAACCAAAATTCAGATCTCAGTTCTTCATGTCCCATTGTACAAAGGTTGTCTCCACAACACATGATGCAAAACTTGAAACTAGGATTGCAGCACAGACAGACAGACTTCCTACTCAAAATCTAAAGCACAGCTACCAGCAAGAAGAGTAATTCAGTCAAATTATGGGATAGCAGTAGGCACCTTTCTATTCCTCCGATTCATTTCTTCTCTGTTGTGGCTATGTTGGCATACCGTCCGGGATATGGCATCACTTGCCGAAGAGCAAGCTCATGATGCTTCGGAACATGTGACCGCGCTTGATGAGGCTTTCTCTTACGGCGTTTTCATCCAGAACGAATCCCTTCGTCTTCAAATCATCCAGCAGAGCCCGGGCATCATCAAGCTTCTGCTCTCTAATGTACGCCTCGAACACGGCCAAGTAGGTGCCCACATTGGGCCGCATCCCCCTCGCAATCATGTCAAGCATATACTTGCTAGCCTCATTGAGCTTCCCATCCTTCGCAAGACCTTTTATTAGCACCGTAAAGGTATACGCATTGGGCACGACTCCGGAGGCGAGCATCCGGTCGTAGGTGCGGACGGCATCCTTGGAGTGGCCGCCGGCGTTGGCATAGGCCTCGATGACGGCCGTGTGAGCGACGACGTCGGGCATGGCGCCCTTGTCCTTGATGACGGCGAAGAGTTCGAGCGCCTCGTGGGTGAGCCCGTCCTTCGACAATGCGTCGAACATCTTGATGGCGTAGTTGGTGAGCCCCTCGGTTCGCATCTTGTGGAAGATCTCTTGCAAGTTCGACGGGTCACGGGGCTCCTCCACGACTGGCTTCTTGCTGAACGGGTCGTAGGGAGGGGGGAGCTTACTCTTATCAATCTCGTGGCTCTTGTTCCTCTTCTTCTTTTCGCCGTCGACGTCGTCGTCTTCGTCAGAGGACCAGTCGAAGGAAGCGGTGGTGTTGGTAGTGGAATTGGAGGATGAGGAGGAGGACGAGGAGGAGGAGGAGGAGAAGGTGCGGCGTGGAAGAAGGAAGGAGGATGGAAAGGCGGGGATTTTGGTGATGATGGGAGGATGATGGTAAGAGGGTCTGAGGAGGGCGATGAGTGTAGAGAAGGAGGAGGAGAAGTTTGAGTTAACGCGAAGGGAGGGGGTTAGGAAGAAGAGGCGATTGAAGGAGGATGGGAGAGGCCGAGGAATTTTAGCTGCCATCGCCATTTCCGCAGGGTGAGCACCGAACCGAAGACAAGAGTTTGCAGGGAAAGCGGAGTAGGGTTTAACTCGATCAATTGGGACGACAATTGACGCATCACAATTTACAAAGGGTCTAAAGTCAACTTAGCCGAGCTAGGTGCATCGGATTCGGTATCTAAGATTTGCATAAGAAACAAAGGAAAAGAAATTTGCATTTAAACCCCTCCTACATTTTTATTATTATTTATAGAAAATATTATGAATTAGATTAACACTGTTTGTTTGGACATACAGCAGTATGCCAATATTCCATCCACTATAAAACTATTCTATTTCTAAAGTATTAAAATCTTCTAGGGTTTGGCCAAACCCACACAGGTGGTTCCTGGGCTGCGGCCTAACTCAAAGTCTTGGATTATTCGGTCTATGAGCGAGCCTAAATGAGTTGGTTGATTTTAGTTTTCCCGTACTAAATTGAAGCATTTAAATATTAATATCTAGATAATTGAAATTCATTTGTTCATAATAATTGTTATAAGTCTTCGTTAAATCAATATAGCTGCTTGCTAACAGGAGAATCTTTCACATAATTTACTCTCCAAACTCATTAGAGTGTGACTATTAAGATGAATAAATGTAATAACCTCAATTAGTTCTACCCGAACTCAAAAGCTGCAATAAGATGCATCTTATCTAATAAATTGGTCCTAGGTGAGTTCTTGTTTATGCTTTAATTTTCTTCACAACTTAGTAGATATGTTAGTATACGAGGAGAATTTCGTGACGTGGGAGAAGCTAAGCAGTGTTTGCAACAATTATATATATATTAGGTAAATGAATCCTCTATTGTCTAAGGTAATATAGACATAGTAGTGTGATGATGTCGCCTATATTATAAAATTGCAAATATACTATAACATGCGTCCTTTATTATTAGTGTTGCACTTTATTACATCATTATAATATAATTGAGTACATGTAATACATTATATGCACTTTAAATATGTTGATCATGCAATGTATAATGTTAGACATTGTACTACATGTATGTATCATTAAGTAGTTAGATACTGTCTCAGTAATACCATTGTACTTATTAAGTCAGGGCCAGAGGCATAATATATATGTATAATTTTTATATATGATTAGCCTATGCCTAAAATCATTAATTCTAGGAGGACAATCAAATAAATTGTATATTGTGTTTAAGTAAGTAGATATATTAAGTATAGAGGTTAGAAACTTGATGCTCTTAAAAATAATAATTATGAGGTAGGATTTATAACTCTAATGAGTACTGACACATAATTATGACATTTTTCAAAGTGGTGGGGGGCTCATGATCCCACATGGGGTGCGATAATGAGGTAGAATGGAGCTTATGACCGAGGTTTTTAGTTTGAGTCATAGATATATAGATTTTACAAATATGTACGTGTGTTAATACCATTAGTTGTCTTTCTTTATTGTTTTGTTGCTTTAGGAGAGCTTGTGATATTATTATGTATAGTGATGCTTTGAGATAATATATGATGTACATATCTTGAGACTCTAAAAGAGTATAATTGTATGACACTTGATTTAATTTTTATTATTAATTTATGGGAACTAGTATTATTATTCTTATGATGTACATATCTTGAGACTCTAAAAGAGTATAATTGTATGACACTTGATTTAATTTTTATTATTAATTTATGGGAACTAGTATTATTATTCTTATGAGCTGATGACATTATTATTATTTGAGTATGACTTCTTTTTTTTATTATGCATTACACTATTTTAAAAAATGTATAAATTTATACTTGTTAAGCTTCATGCTTACCAATTTTTTATGAAACATCTTTTTTGACTTAGTAGATGACATCTAAGTGGTGGAAAAACAAACAATAATTAATTAGATTTTAATTTAGTTTTTTTATTAGTTATGCTGTCTCTATGTGAATATTTATTTACTTTTGCTTATGTTATGTATGAATGCTTATAGTGATATGTGATACTTTTGAATATTGACAGCTATGTAAATATCATGTGGGTACTCCCTACATAAGGAGTACATGTATTTAGTGGTGAACATTTCAAATAGAGTAATATGTAGATAAAACAAAATTGGTGAAGGATATATTTATATGGATTCAATACATATGATAAATTGAAGATATATTTTTTAATGCATAGTTTCTTAAAAACTTAGTTTTTTTTTCCTTTGGGATGATATATGTATGAAATACTTAAAAGAGTGTCTGAAAGTGTTTATATGTTTGGATATTTGGTGATCGAGGCATTCTACTACTAGTTTGAGAAGAAGATAATAGTTTCATTTGAGAATATTATGGTATTTTGGTACACCGAGAGTTCTCTCTCTTTTTTCCTCTAAAGATAAAGGTAAACATGTTACATAGCAGCTCACCTAATTTGCACGTGATAATTTATAAATAAAAAAGATAATAAAAAACTAATAAAATAGATATTTAAGAGATTTTTTATAGTTAAGTCGACATGCATGAAAGAAAACTACAATGATGATTCAGGAGTCTAAGTGAAATTATTCTATACTTTGATCTTCTTGTATTTGTTTGACTTAACTAAGTAGGATTAGGTAAATAAGACACCAACTATCTTGAGGCGACTAATTTAAGAGTTAACTATACTTATACCCCATAAATAGTAGCTAATTTTTAATTACACTAATAACTTTTTTTGTTATAGTAACATCAAAGTCAACAAATGCTAAAATTGCACAAGAGCTAAATATATTTTACCACCTTATACTTATGCGCAAAATTATTTTACCCTTCTATATTTTAAAATTTTCAAATCAGTTCATATACTTATTATTAAAGGGTGATAATTAGGTTTTTTTGTAAAATTTAATTAAGCATCATGACTATTTTAGGTATTTAGCGGTATTATCTTAAAAACCTACGTATTTTGTCTAACAAATACGATGAAAATATTTTGATCATTGATGTTGTTCAGTTAAATTGACAGGAAACTTAATAGTCTCACTTTAATAATAAGTACAATAATTAATTTAAAATATTTTTTAAAATATAAAAAGATAAAGTGATTTTCGCATAAATATAAAATGGTAAAATATATTTAATCAATTACATAGATAGCGCATAGTTCTATCTCTTCCATCTTGTCTACGAACAGTTTCTCTCCAAAAATCTTTTCATCTCTCTTCTTTCATTTTTCCACCTCATTGCCCTGGAAATTCACCCATTTATTCTTGGCTTAATGGAGAGATTGTCAATCTCTTCGTCCCAACTACTCTACTTTTATTTGAAGTGCACTCGTGCATGCTATCAGAGAAATTAATACATGGCCTCAAACTAAAGAATGCATAATATGCCATTAAAGAGACACACCGTGAACCTACTTAGATTTGGAAAGATGGAAAGAAAGGAGCAGCTTGGGAAAAGGAGTAAAAAAGTGAATGTGAGATCTTTATGGAATTAGATTTGTGGGAAGAAGAAGAAGAAGGTGAATGATGAATGTTGGAGGGGAAGGGAAATATATTCTCGATATAAGGTTAATCTGGCATATAAAACCATAGTTGAAGGGGCACATCGTAACAAAGAAAGTTTAGGAGTATTAATTAAAATTTGGTCATAGTTTAGATGGTGTAAATGTAATAAATTCTTAATTAAATAAAGCTGACAGTGTCTTGGATCCTTGGTATCACGCTTATTTTATCTCTTTAACGAGATACACGGTGTTCTAATTATGGATTTCTATTAAGCTTACTTGCATTATGATGAGAATAACTGAGCATATTAGTTAATTGCATGGAAGTATGAGCATAACGTTCTAGGATTTTATTACTACTTTTATTTTGCAGTCGTCTACATGTTAAACTTTAATTACACGTACTCACGTACTCACGTAGCTCCCTAACACACGTACGAAACCGGCCACTTCCATGAGCCGTTCGATAGCCTTCTCCAAATTAGGCTCCGACGCACTTCCCTCAACATCCAACACAAAGACGTAGTCAAAATAGGTGGCTTCACCGGCTCCGTCCTTCCTCTCCACCACCCTGACCGGCGCCGACCGGTTCGGCCGGTGATCGATACGAATCACCCTCACCCCTCTCATCTCGAACACCCACATCACCCGAACGAGATCCGAGACACCGTTCTTGAGCGAGAAGGCGATGGTAGTCTTCGTCGGTGTTCCTGGTACTGCTACTCTTGCATTCAATTCCAGCCCAACTTGGAGGAACCGATAGTTGAACTCATCATCCACCGGGACGATGAATTCACCGACGATGCGGATGTACGGGTGGCGGAGGAGGAGATCAAGGTTGCGGTGGATGGCGCCGTCGCGAGAATTCTCGATAGGGATGACGGCGAGGTCGGCGGCGCCGTCTTCCACGGCGGCAAAAGCGTCCTCGGCGTAGGAGCAGGGTACAGAGGCGGTGGAGAAGAAGGCCGACGCCACCGCCGCTTCGCGGGAGTAGGCGACGCGCGGAAGCCGTGAGTCCAGCTCGATGCTGAAGCGCGAGGCGATGTCTTCGGCGATATGGAGAGGAGACGTCGTCGTAGGAGGAGTCACATTTAGAACTCTGGAGCTTGCAGGAGATGTGGAGTCTAAGTTAGCTTTGATAGTATTGTGTCGTAGTAATGGGGTTTGATAATAACTAGGAGGAAAGTTAAGAGCCATTGTAAGCTACAACCAGGGAAGAGGAATCCCTGGATGAGAGCTTTGGCTTTGGAAGGGTGATGTAGCTAATTATATAGACAGTTCTTGGTTGGTTGGTGTGTTTAGGATTTGGTTTGAAATTTCCAAACAACTTTGACGAACGAGCAACGTACGTGAGTGAGGGAAATAGAACGAGGTTGAGAGGTAAATTCTATGTAGTGGTTGGTGCGGAGAACTGCTAGAGTCGCGGTCAAAGCTCGGATGTCTTCCCTTGTTTTGTTGACCGCCAACTACCATCAGCATTCGTCTTGGAATTGAGTATATTGTACGTTAAATTTCCATAATTTGGTGTTTACTAGTTATTTCGGTTTGCGAGCTGAAACTAATATCTAACGGTCGATAACTATATAATTACTTTGGTTGGTGACTTGCTCAACTAGTTAATCAAGATGATTTTCCTTTAAAATTGTCAAACTTTTGGCAAGAAATATTTACAATATTTAGAATGTAAGATTCAGATGGCAAGAAATAATTCTTCTAATTAATTATTGTAAAATAAAAAGGTATCTAATTTTAGTCTTTTTATACTAAATATAATGAGAATTACAAGGAGATCAAGTGACATAAATATAAACTCAAAAGGACACGGGGTTGTATATTGTATTTTCCCCTCTAAGGAATTATTGATAAATCAATAATTATTTTATGCTTATATAACTCTAAAGAAATTGATACTTCTGATCATAGTAATGATCATATTAATGACTAATAATTATACAGTCTTAGCAGTTGAATAAAAGAACAAGAAATTGAAGATATATACGTATCGAATCATTCATCAAAATATTCTTGGTAATTTATTAATTTGACCTACTTACATGAACAACAGCAGCCAATGACCGCAGTATTCATGAAGATCGCTGGGGAGAATGTCAAATTATTCGGCAACGTAAATTGACGGGAAGCCAACCGAGTTTTCATCACTTTCATGCATGAAAAAGAACTTTATTATTAGACTGCACGAGATAATAACTAGAAGATTAGCGCTTTTATACTACGTACGTTCCTTACTAATAGTACATTTATCTTTTTTAAGAAACATACATAGTAGATTAATTTGAAAACATTATTTTGATTTTTTTGATTCATATAATAAGTTGTAAGTTTACAAAATTTCTAAATGTAATCTTCAAAATTATTGAGTGGATTAGAGGATTATGTGCTAATCTGAAAAAACATTATCGCTGAAAACATAATTGTGTTTCACTTGATACTCTAAAAATATAAAAATATTGGGAGAAGTCATAAACTTGACAAATTATTAAATCCTAATAACTCAAAAATTTAAACATAATGCCCAACAACTAATAGGGGAGGCACGATGAGCTTTCAAAACAGTGCTCATGTCAAAATAATTAAGCCATGACTATTTCGCATTTGAAATTGAGTCAAATTTCTCGGTTTGCTTTCTACGCCAGCTTCTCAAGAAACTTGATAGTGTGCTTTGGAAGTTTTGGTGGGGACCTAGCAAAGACGGGTCCATCTATCTTAGAAGTTGGGAGGTGTTCTGCCATTCTAAAGATCATGGTGGTCTTGGTATCCATTCTGTTGAAGCTGTAAATAAATCTCTTATCATCAAGTTGGTTTGAAGACTTTTAACATCAAATGACTTGTGGATTGAGATTCTTAAAGCTCATTACTTCCCTAGTTCTTCTTTTTGGGATGCTGCACTTAAGCGACCTTTTTCTTGGTCTTGGCTTGTAATGCTTCATGTCAGATAAATCATTAAATCTCATATAATTTGGGAAGTTGGATTGAGCGCCAATATTTCTATTACTCAAGACACATGGCTACACGACATGGATTTATCATATCTTGTTATCCCTTCTGGCATCTCTCATGTCATTCACCTAATATCTCTAAGAGGATTATGGAATCAGCAATTAATATTCTCAATTTTTCTGTTGCCTGTTGCTACCCGCATTATTAGCTCACCACCGCCCTCACCTTCTGAAAAGGATTGTTTACTTTGGAAGCTAACCCCCACTGGTTGCTTCTTTACTTGGTTGACATTCCAACTCATGGCTCAGGGTACTTAGTATGCTTCTTCTTCCTTTCTTCCTCTCAAAGCTCTTTGGCGAGCAGTTTGGAAGATTAAATATATTCTTCCAAGGACCCTTATTTTCATCTAGCATTGCCTCTCCTAAGCGCTACCAACCAAGGAAGTTCTTCACACTCGCTGGTATGCTATAGATAAGTTTTGCCATTACCGTCCGAGCTCATCAGAATCTATTATTCATGTGTTTTTTTATTGTCCTTTTGCAAAGGCAGTATGGTTTGGTAGGGATTTCGTTGGCCTCGCATTTCCTCTCTTTCAGATTGGTTGATAGACTCCAAACCTAACAAGGTGCAGATTTATTTCCTCTTATTTTTGTTACTATGTGGTGTGTTTGGAAAGATCGAAATGATTATTTATTTCGATAGTCTGCTGCTAGCCCAAAAAATATAGTTCGCTCTATCAAATGTATCATCTCTTTATGATCGGACGACCTTTTTTTTTTTGACTCAAATCACCATTCCTGTAACACCCGTGTTTAAAAAAAAAAATTCAGCGCACGCGCTTGGCGCGTGTGCTGACTCTTTCTTCCTCCTCCCCCACCTCTCGCAGTTGGTTACAAGAGGTGGGAGAGAAGTGCGCTGGAGTGGAGCTAACTCCACTCCGCTGCCCTCTCCGCCTCATCCCTATTTAAACTCCCTCCCCCTCACCTTCTAGGTTGGTTTCACTCTTCGAAATTCCTCTCTCTCTCATTCTTCCTTCCTCTCTTTTCTCTCCCGAGCCGCCGAAGCTTTCATCGCGGGCAGTGAGTCACCGAAGCGCCGGCAGCCAACCAAAACCCCCTCACCTCGATCCTCAGGTTAGCCTCCATCCCCTCTTTAGTTTAATTTGAAAACAGCCTAGTTAATCATGCATAATTAGGAATTTATTTACGTCTGCCTTCATCGGAGAAATTCGTCGGCCGGTCCGAGAAGTTTCCCCGCTTCAGCCCCTTGGGGCGTGAGGGAGGCGATGCCATGTCGCTTCCCACCGCCGGGTTTCTTTGGCACAAGCGGCCACCATCGGCGGTAGTGGCCTCGCTCGTCAGCCTCGACTGACCCACCTCTTCACATGGAAGAGGTAGGTACTCAAGATGAGGGCTTCGAGCCCACCTAGCACTCAATCGGGAAGCTCCATGGCCGCCGGCCATGGAGTTCCTCAATTCTCACCCTCCAGCCGCACTGGCCGGAGGTTCAGATCACTCCTGCACCAAAGTCGACCTAGTTGACTTGGGGAGGAGTTGCTTGAGCTGGGGGGGCTGTCGGCGACGGGGATCACCGGCAGCAACACCCTTTCTCCTCTGTTCTTCTTTTCTAGCAAGGAGATGAGGAGAAGGTGGGGGTTGGGCCAACCCCCACTGCTCTCTCTATAGGCTATGGTCCCAAGTCCTCAGACCTTTACTAAGGCCTCAGACCACCTTAGTTTCTGGTGGGCTGCGAGCAGCCCACTTCCTCACCCTGATGGACTGGGCTCTGGAGCCCAGTCCACCATCTCACTTTGCTGGATTGGGCCCTTGAGCCTAGTCCAGTGCGCCTTAGAACCAGGTGGGCCTGCAGCCCACCTCCTCACCCTGATGGACTGGGCTCTGGAGCCCAGTCCACCATCTTACTTTGCTGGATTGGGCCCTTGAGCCTAGTCCAGTGCACCTTAGAACCAGGTGCACAGCCCACCTCCTCACTCTATTGGACTGGGCTCTTGAGCCTAGTCCACTGTCTCTAGTCTAGTGGGCTGCAGGTACATCCGCAGCCCACTCTCTCTCACCAAATTTGTTGGGCCTTGAGCCCAGCCCAACCATTAACCCTAAGACTAATTTATTTATTATTAGTCTGTTATTTTTTTTAAAATTTTGTTAGCTACATAAATTATAATTATTTTAATTTTCTCAACCATGTTATTAATAAAATTAGGACTTATACATAATTAAATTAGGTATTTGAATTTATTAGTCTTTCCAATTATCTTCGACACTTACATTGTAAACGACTCTAAATGACCTTTTTTTTAAATTAAGACAAATAATATTTCGGGCCTAGAAAATTAAACTTAATTCATACAACAAGATAGTTAGTCTATAAGTCCATTAATCTTATGTTTATTTTATTGATAAATTATTAGATCCATTATTATACGGGAAGGATCTCGAAAATTAAGAAGAGCCGACTGATTAGGGAAGTAAGACGAATTCCAGAAATATCTCAGGCGAGTAGAATTCTATAATAGTCTACGAAAATGCATACTTATGCCATTTCTTATCTGTATTAATCAAATGTCGTTTATTACTTGCAAAAATTACATGATATTTCATTCTTGCATTTAATTACATGTCAATTCTTATTTGCATTATTTATCACTTAACGCACATGTATGATAGACTCTATGCTTGTTTATAATACATGTTATTTGATGATTATGTTAAATGAATAATAAAGGTCATGGCACCACGTGCAGTTATCATTGTTAGTCAAGTCCCAACTAGGTAGTGCCCCTTTCACTCACTCAACTCGGGGTTAAGGGTAGAATGTATTATATAGCATTATATTAGCGGTCTACACCTGAGGTCGGTAGCTGGTGGAGCATTCAGGTGATTACACTGCCCTAGTTGGAGGCTAGTCTAGTATGATATTAGAAAAGATAATTGAGAGATAGGGATTGTAGTCCTAGTGGTACCTGAGGATACAGGGTCAAAACGTCTATCGAGCTGTGTGCTCTTAACCGCCGAATGTGATGATTCCGCTCAAAGTGATGATTACTAGAGCAGTGTTGATGGGCCTACAATTGGGGTCTTTAGTCTGATGATCATAGACAACCGGTCATATGCAGTGTCGCTAGGCATGTATGGGCGATATTACCGCTAGATGACTAGTCCCCCTCAATTTTATGGTACTTTGTGAGATATGTCTTTGTGACTCAATTTCTGTGTGAATTTCTATGTAATTGAAACTATAGTGATGAAAGTTATTAAAAGTCATAATGTACACTTTCTCTGACATGTTACGGGTTTGTATTTCTATTTATCATGTGATATTCTTATATTACTATTGGATTTTACTTGCTGGGCCCCGTGCTCACCGCCATTTTGGTGGAAATGTTTCAGAGCTGATTATGGAGGATGCGGATATCGAGGAGTAGCAGATTCATTTCTCTATTTTAGTATTTATTTATTATATTATTTCTGGTTGGACTTGGCCCCTGTGAGGGTATTTATGTTTTAAAACTTGTGTTGGACTTGTATTCATAGAGGCTTGTTGAGGCTTGTGACATTGTAACTTTGGATTATTTATTGAATTATTATGTTATTTCTAGACTTATCCAGATATTTTGTGAGATCATTTCACTGACGGGTCTCGTGAGAATCACGTGAAATTTCTCCACGTGAGGAACACGTGATTTTTGGAAGTGGGTGTTTCAATTCTGATGCCCATAGTTCTGATGGAGATTAGCTCATTGATCTCACACTCTTTCTGTTGGGTTGACGCTAGTTTGTGCAAAGGATTGGATGCTGGAATTAATATTTATCTCCAATCAACATTCTCAGGATTATTTCGACAGACTATTTATTTACTTGACTATCCTTTGGCTTTAGAAGGAGAAGCTTAAGCCCTTCTAGCAAGACTCAAAGTGATTCAAGCTCTCATACCTTTGGAGAAAGTTCTTCTTTTTTCTAATTGCAAAACAGTAGTGGATACCTTCTCCTCTAATTCACCTAATGATATTCCATGGGTCATTAGGTCTTGGATTAGAGCGTGCCGCAGCTTGCATGCTGCTCTCCCTTCCACTACTATATTGCATACTATCACTCCCTTCCACTACTATATTGCAAACTAGCGGGGCCAATAATTCTTATGCTCATAATCTTGCATGTTTGGCTTTATCCACCCAATTTTCTCTATCCGATTAGGTGCATTATGTAATCTTTCTTGATGAAATGAATTTTGACTATGTTCTTTCTCTCTCAAAAAAAAAAAAAATTTGAGTCAAATTTAATTAATTAGATCAGACTTAAATTTCATTTCAAATTAAGATTATATTACGTGCCAACTCAAGTCAGCTTGGCTCGATAAGACATGATATATATATATATATATAATTATGTTACATGTTTAATCTGAATTTAAAACGTGTAGATTACCCACCAACTTGATTCAAGTTGGATTCAATTCAACTTCCATTCTAACTTAATCCAGGCTAAGTTATGATCAAAGTAAATCTAATTAATTAAAGTTTAATATGCCAGCTTAGGCTCGAAACTAGTTTGTAGAATGTTTATAAGAATAAAAGAATCAGCGATAATAAAAGGAAATTCTTTAACAAATAAAAAAGTGGTTAATTAGTCCTAACTAACAGGAAGCTAATCATTCAAATAGTTTCAAAGTTTATCTTTTTTTTAATTGTATATAATTTTTTAATTTAATATAAAAAATTGAGTGTATATATTTTTTATAGTTGAATATATATATATTTTATATATGTATATACCCTTCTATTTTCTCGATAAGTTTGGAAGATAAATAATTTGCAAAAGGAGTCCAAAAACTTTGCGGGCCGGGCTCAGGCCCTACTCAGGTTTCCTCCAGCATTTAGATGCAGCCAGCCGAATAAACTCAAAACCATCTAAAAGGAAAGCGACTCACCGCTGCGCTTCCCAGAATTTCCTCCCTCTCCGACTTCCAACTTTCCTAGTTTTTCGATCGGAAGAGACGGCGGAAGAGTATGCGCACCAAGAACTTCCGCAAGAGAAGCTTCGAGCAGGACGCCAATTCGGACTCCGGAGACGAAGAGGACCGCAGGTAATGCAATAATCCCTGCAAAACCACTCGTTCATGGTGTTGGTGTTGGGATTACTCATCTATTCGCCCTTCTTTCCCGAGATTTATTTATTAGGGTTTTGGTTGTGTTAGATTGGCTTTGGAGGAGGTCAAGTTCCTCCAGAAGCAGCGGGAGAGGAAGACCGGCATCCCCGCTCTCCCTATTCCGGCCAACTCTGCCGCCTTGGCGGCAGCCGGCGGCCTCCACCGCTCAGCCGAGAAGAAGGGCGAAGCTGGCGGAGGCGATGGCGAGAAGGAGGACCTCGTGCTCCAGGATACCTTCGCACAGGAGACTGCCGTCACCATCGAAGACCCCAACATGTACTCTTCTTTGCACGCTCTCGTATCTCTCTTCTGTTGTTGATTTGTTCTGGATGTTCTTATCTCTATTCTCGTGCTGCGAAGGTTGAAATATGTGGAACAAGAATTGGCTAAGAAGAGGGGCAAAAAGATCGATGCTAATGAGAAAGATGAGAAGGATCAGGTGGATGAGCTCTATGTTGTGCCCGATCATCTCAAGGTGACCTCTTTTATTTACAAAAAGGATCGCTCACTGATAACTACTCTGGATTATGTTTATGCTTATGCTTTTGTTTCTTGTAGGTGAAGAAGAGGAACTCAGAGGAGAGTTCCACGCAATGGACAACCGGGATCGCGGAAGTCCAGCTACCTATTGAGTGTGTTTCCTCCTTTGTCTCTGTGTTTCCTGTATTTTATTTACTTGGGCAAGTCTCCAAATATGATTTCCCTTCCCTGTTTTTTGAGTTAAAAAATAGCATCACACCAATGATTTCACTGATTGGAACAATGAAAAAACCTAAATTGTGCATTTTTGATAGTACACACTTTTGCTGCAACAAATGCTGTTATTCAGCAGTATTTCTTCAAATTACCTAATTACTTGGGGACAACACATTTGCAAAGAGACTCCAAACTAATGAAGGGAACTTAGAAGAATTTAGAACTTAAGATTTATAGGACTGTTTTTTTTTTAACGCTATGTTTTATAGGCAGCAAATTCTTTTGATTGGCTGTCCTGTTCTCTTATTTACACAAACCACTCCTGTTTTGATGCTTTCTATATGTTGAATGCTACTATACTTCTTGACATTAATATAACTGTATTGTTGTGGCTAAGAAACATTACAAATGAATTCCTTGTGCCCTATTTAGTGCATTAATTATCTAATCAGGATCTCAGACATTCTGTACAGTTTCTAAGTTTTCATTAATTCTAGCTCATCCTATTCATGTAGTCTAAAGGCTTACCTATCCTTCTTCAAGATCCAATGTTTCTGAAATCAACTAGTATGTTAGATGACATTTTTGAATCTACTTCTGCTTTGACACACTGATATGATAAATCTTGAAATGTCCTCTGGATCGACATGCCTGCACAAAGTTCCATGCATGCAATTGTATTAGATATGTTCTTAAGGAAATAGATAAATACCTTTCCTGAAATTAGATGGTGAGTCGGTGACATTTAAGAGGGTACTAGGGAAAATAATTTGCAAACAGGATAACAATTAACAAAAGAAAATAACTGGAAGTCTGGAACTAAGAAGGTGATGCTAATACAACATGGATCATGACAACTAACCATATTATGAGAGTTGCATCAAAGGTTCTATGTGTTTCAGAAGTAGAAAAAAATATGCTCAAAGGAGAAACGCTGGTTAAATGATGAGGTAGTGATAAAAAAGAATATGACTTGGCAAAAAGGTAGAAGTAGTAAATGAAAGTGAATTTTATATCCTTGTCGCATAAGACTTCGTGTTTTGAAAGGTGACGGATGCAGCCGCCTTGGCGGGGGCGGTGGACGCCCCGCAAACAGGGAATATGATCAGGAAATTGCAGACAGGCTGCCTTGATGGTCTTGGCAGGTCGCCTTGTCACTTGGTGGGCTGGGTGACCTGCTATGGCGTTGGAGTGTGTCATCTTCTCTTTTCCTCTCTTGTGTCCATGGCGTTTGAGTGTTATTTTCTCTCTTGAATGGTCACAAGCGATCGGCCCACTAAAGATTCCGGGAGAGATTGAGATGGGTGACAGAGGAATAGGGAAGTAAGGGAGAGGAAGTGAGATGGATATTTTATTGTTAGTATTTGATTCCATCACTATCTGATTGGATCACTCCCATACCCATGCTTCTAAAATCTAACCAATGGTTTTTGTTCCCTAATTTACAAAGATCAGTGTACTAGAAATTTCTTGCAGCTAGTTACTAAGATAATTCATTTGCGGGATTGCAGATATAAATTGCGAAATATTGAAGAAACAGAAGCCGCTAAAAAGCTCTTGCAAGAGAAAAGGCTTGCCAGTAAAACAAAATCAGAGCTGACCATTCCATCAAGCTATAGTGCAGATTATTTCCAGCGTGGCCGAGATTATGCAGAAAAACTTCGGAGAGGTTTGACATGCTTACTTGGCCTCATTTATTTGCAATTTGCATGTGATATTAGTCTATTACTTTACAGGCATGTGTCCAATCAGGTGAGTGGGAAGCCTTGTTGTCTAAATAAATGCTCACTCTCATTCTATTTGCTATCCAACTAAATATTGATCCTTTGTTTCTGAACAGAAGGGTGGAATCCCCTCTTTTCCACATCAAAAGTTGTGGCAACAATTAAAAAAATCAATCATCCGTTCTTAATGTTTTTTCTGAGAGAAACTTTGCTTTTGGCATTTCTCTTGCATAATGCATGAAGTATGACATACTATGTAATGTAGATGACAAATCCATCTTATAGGATAAGCTTGAATGAGTTTTGTAGTATTAAGAGTTCTTGAAAATTAATACACAATACTTCTGTTGGAATCATGAATAGCTGATAGATATTTGTGATCCTCACCTAGTGTTACAACAAAGTTTGGGGGTTATTTAGACGTAAAGGTGAGTGGTGCCCAACATGTATTCAGCACCATTGCTGTGTCTTTGCTGGAACATAGGCCTCTAATTTCACTTACTGCTTGCAGTAGCAAGTCCACACAATGTAAGCTCTAAACATGTGTGATCACAATAAAATCTTGGCTGACAAATAGTACTCTGAATCACTGAATGTATCAAGATTTTACATTGTGACATTTCTTTTATGTTGTCAGTCAAATTGTAAATAATAACCATGACATAGAGAATAATGGAACAGAAAGTAGAAACAATAAATGTCTGAAGAAGAAGATAAAAGAAAAACATTTTTATCCATGTCTACGAAATCATCACAGAATAGATTATCTTGTGGTTTATCTAAATGTTGACTTGTCATAAAATACATATAATTGAAGTTTTCACTGAGTTATATGAGACAATTTGTAGTGCACTATTACATATACTTTCTACAAATTTCAAAGACAGAATAATGATCAAGAGTTCCTTTAATAATTTTATCCATTTTACAAAGACCTAGATCACGAAGAAAAAAAAAACTATAAAGTCAAACTAGTAGAACCTGACCTTAAATTTTTTAGATTATTGGTGAACATTATCAAGTAGCTGCTGCACTCTCAATTCTCCAGCTCATCACATTTGCAAGAATAGTAGTTTGACTTACTAAGTTACTAGGTTATTATTAGGAAGAGTGAATGTGGAAGATTGCATTCATCATTACTGTGTTGGGAGTAGCTTTGATACTTCTATTCTTATTTGGAATTAACTAATATCTATATTTATTTTCATTATTTGGTATTATTGTTTGTGGTGATGCATTAGCATGAGTTTTATGATGTTCCATGATATTATTGGACTAATTTTTTAGTGGGAAATTTTCTTTTAGAACTGTTTGGTGGTGGGATAAGAAAAAATTGGGACTGAAATAAAATGGGGTCTTATAATCAGATAAAGGCAATTTTTATCTCAAACTTTTATTGGGTGTTCAATTGCAAAAATAACAACTAGTGCTGGGGTAATTTGTTTTTTGATTGTGATAGTTGGGATCAAAGATAAAAAATGATCAAATTTAAAAGATTATAAATACCCTAGGAGATTCAATTTCTCACACGCTATTAGTAATAAAATGTGGAATAACAAACATATAAGGACAATCTCAAACACCAGTATTTTTACGTGAAAAAAACTTGCAACGTGGGTAAAAAATCACGGATTCAAACTCGAATTAAAATTAATCACTAATAACTGTAGCGGTTACAAGATTGGCTTATAGATTGCTTACTGATTCCCACTACTATATTTATAAGGTTTTGCTTGCTTGAACCCATAATACATTATTTTCCATGATTGATTCCTAGCCCCAGTGGCCCTAGAGGTTGATATTTTTGTTTTAATGACCATTAGGACATATTTCTTCCATATCTTATGCAGGCACGATGAGTAGAAAATTGATATAGCACGTTCCATCCAAAGGCATGAGATTTTCTTCAAAATCCTCTCCAAAAGGATAATAGGATGGCTCTAATGATTTAGAAAGATGCTCTAAAATTAGGTCGTAAGCTCTTATGTACCTCCTTTAATAATAGCCCGAACTACCTTTCAAAAGTTTTCCAAATGGACTCAAAAAACTCAGATTTGTTCCCATGCATTCGATGCACTTTTATGCATTCAAATGTCTCACATGAGAACTCATGCCGTTTCTAAAGTGATTAAAACCACTCTTCAAATGCTTGTACACCAAAATATCTCTGTATTTTTTGGTTTGAACCACTTTCAAAGTGGTTAGAACTATTGAACTAAAGTTGCCAAAACTTGATATATCTTTTTTGTGTAAACCAATGCCATAGATTGAATTATTGATTTAAAAATCAATCTTCAATTATAATATTTTTCATCAAATATTTCATAATTTGTACATATACTCATACTTAAAATTTAGACTTGTTTTATATTTGAAGCATAATTTACCAATTATATAAGTACAAATAAAACCTCTCAAAATTAACCTAATTACTCTTCTCCTATTTTAATGTAAACAGATATTTGGTACTTTTTCTATTGAGAAATATAGAAAATTAGTTTAAAATTAAATATAAATTATAATTTTATTTTATAACTATTATATTATAGGGAAATTAATCAAAATAAGTACACTGCATTTTGCTTTTATTATCATTTACACCCTATCTTATAGTATTTACTATTCAACCTCTATAGGTTTAATCCTTAAAAGCACCGTAAATTAATGTAACCTGACATCAACTGATATAATGGAGAATATATCTTCAATTTCAAAAATATATCTAAGAAATTATCCCTCACTTTTATACTTAAACCTGTGGCACAAGAAGAGTAGAAGTTATTCAAGGGCACTTCAATTATTTTTCACCTTTAATTAAGTTAACTAATGTAAATAGTAACTTTCGATTAGGAAAATTAATGTTAGGGAGTTTTTGATGATTAAACTCATAATGTAGGGATCGAATAATAAATATCGATAAAGTACAGTGTAAACAATAATAAAAGCAAAATGCAGGGTTTTTTTTAATTAATTTTGTATGTTAAATTATATTATCATATCATGGTTATTATAGAATTTCTGACCACTTCTTTTTTTTTAAACATATTCACCTTAATTAAAAATATCAATACCATTACAAATAGCACCATAAATAGGTATCTCATATCAAAACATTTTCACAATAGACATATTCTAATATATTATATTAGTAGTCACATTACAATTCGGTGATTCAGTAACCGTAGTAGTGCCATTTTACATTCAGTAATATATTATAATATATATAGAATAGAGAGGACAAATTGGTTATTTTTCTTTTGGGCTAACAAAGTGGAATAACCCGTCTTTTTAATCTTAACAACTTAACACCTCTTTGACAATCAATTTCTGAGATAAAAAGGGATTACCATGGATAAACCCCCTTATCCCTGGTTGCCAAATGGGGCCTTAATGCCTAAGGGTGCCTTTGTAGGATATGGTTACTACAATCCTTTAATCATACTAGGATCCCAATCTAGTCTCCTTTAGACTTAGGAGAAAAGGGCCATCTTTTTATAAATGTAATCCTATCTCAACCCCATTTTCAGGTGTACAATTTCGTAAAATTTTAGTGCAATGCACAATGGTTAAACATCAAAACCAAATATGTTTGGTGCATTAATACTAGTTTTCTTGAGATATTTTCTGCTTGTTGCTTTTTAGCTTCTCAGAAGTTATTGTATCTTTTGCTCCTAACCCTACGTCCTTTGCTAGTCAACGTACCATTCAAGTGATGGATTAGTCCATGGAAGGAATTTTTACCTTTCCTTGTTATCAACAATCAGGTCCTTGTCTAGGGAAAATATACCGGAGGGACAACAATGGTACTTATGTGCTAACTATGTGGGTCCAACTAAATGATTTCTTTTTCATTGCCATGATTTACATGAGGATGTATTTGCTATGACTCTTTTTCTTTCTCCCACAATTTTTATGCCTGCTGGCGAGCCAACTAAAACAGTGTTTTTTTTCTCTAGATTTGATGTACTATCAACTATACCATATTATGTTTTTATATGTACCCTTCAAGTTCAGTTGCTTTCAATTTTATCGCTATAGAATCAATTAGACTATTTGAGAAGTCAAATCTTACACATTCTGTACTTATCATAAAAAACAACATTCAGAATCTTGTTTGTAACGGGAGAATAGGAGATCAATTTGCAATCTTACACACCATTTGTTATATGGTCATCTTTGCATTTGCTGATATCTGGGATAACAGTCGAACTGTTTTGACATAAATGCCCATGAGATAATATCTTGATTATTCTAGTTTGGCAGATGCCATCAAATATATGGCTGTATGTGTAATCCATAATGCTTTCTATTTGTATATATGCAAATATCAGACATTTAGTCAGACCCAGATTCAGCTTCAGGCATCTAGAGGGCAATCAAATTCGACAGGGCTTATATGAACATTACTATTTATGAAGGCTATATTTGCAAAGTTGCAAAGGACCAAAGGGAAAAATGGTCTCCATTTTTTTCTCGTCTCATATCTTAGTCTTCAGTTGGAAATTCTATTATAAGAAGATACTATGTGCTTAAATTTTAATGGACCTCATTTATGATCAAGGAATTTCACATTAGAAGCTACTGATAAGTGTTTGTTTCTCTATGTAGACCATCCTGAACTGTACAAAGAACGAGGTCCACAAGTTAATGAAACCGGAGGCAAACCAGCAGACACTAACAATCCAGATGGTGCAGTGCGTAGACAAGCTGCCACAGATGAATTCATGCTCGATCGGTTCCGCAAGCGAGAAAGACATCGCGTTATGCGAAGATAGCACAAAATGTAACTTTGTATCATGAGCCTAACAAATTGAAAAGTATCTTATACAGTTTTGCTGTGCCAAGTAAATCCTGTATATGTTCTTCATCTTACACGGAAGTTGGATTTGATGGCCTAAGTTGCTCGTGCAATTTCCTGGTGGATGACTCGCTTCAATGAAGCAGCTCAATTTGTTCTGTATCAACATATTATAACTGGGCAGTAGACTCGACACAATCAGTCTTAATACTCCTATTTATTATGAATTTGTACTTTCTTTTGCCTCCAAAAAGGTGTATTTTTTTTTGGTGAATAATGACCCAACTAGATTTTTAATTTATGGGTTAAATATATTTTATCTTCTTCTGTTTATCTTCAAAATTTCTTTACTCTCCTTTATTTAAAAAAATTTCAAATTAATTCCTGTACTTATAATTAAACTGAAATCTTTACATTTTCTGTCATAATTAATGGAGTGCACATAAATATTAAAATATTAGACAGAATAGATAAGTTTTTTAATAGAAAGAAATACTTATATAAAATAGGAAGGGTTATTTTGTCTCTAAAAATATAAAAATGGAGGGAATTCAGCTCGTCATTGAATGCTTGAATTTTTTGGGTGCGCATTGTTAGTTTAGATAGAAAAATTTACGGTCTCACATTAGTTATAATTATAAAAACAAGATAAAGTAATTATCATATATGGAGATGATAGAGATAAAATATATTTAACTTTTAATTTATTGTGTCCAGGGTCCAAAATTATTCTTTTTTCGGTTGCGTATGTTTCATTTAGTTTTTCTTACTAGTTATGTTTTAGGAAATTTAATATTATTCATACCATGTAGATCGGTGTCATTTAGCTTTTGAATTGTACTTAAAATGCCTAAAATATGTCACCTGTAGAAGCAAAATGATCCTCACATCTTTGAAATAAGTTTGTTAAGGTTAAGATAAAAATATAAAGAGAGCTAAATATTTAAATAACGAAATATTTTATATTCTGTTAGCTGGCCTTAGGATAAAATAAATCCATGCACGCCCGGCAAATTAAAAACAAATTTTTTTTTATAATAACTATGTATAAATAACATAATTAATATATCATTATTTCTACTAAATTGAACTTTGTACAAAATTATACAATCGATGTATACATATTTAAAAGTAGGAAGTATATTTTTGACCATCTTGATAAATAATTTATATATGTGACAACACTTTTTTTTTTACTAGCACACCTTTGCAAAATAAAACATATGTTGTATATGTGTTATATATAAATTACATAAACAATACAATATTGTTTGTGCTAAACTAGACTTTGTATAAAATTATATAGCTAATGCATACATTTTCAAAAATATAGCATATACTTTTAATAATATTTGTGTATAATTTATATAAACACACCATTGTTACTAGATTGTAGTTTGTGCAAAATTATACAGTCTAAAATTTTGAGAGAAATAAAAATTCTAGACCGTGTCTCATCAAAGAGAGGATAAACTATGGATCCAATCACCCACAGATCAGTCTATTTTATAAAAAAAATATTGATACATGATTCCTTATAATCGCTCATATCGCATCACTGATGATTATTGATTAAATTCCCTCTTTTGCTCAAACTCCATCGAGCAAAAAGAGGACTTTAATCAATAGTTAATTGTTCTCGTTGTGAATTGTACTCACTTTTCAATAGTTGTAGTTATGCTCGCTGACGATAAAACAACTCCACTATGCTTCATTTAAACTAATGAAAATCTTATATTTGTGGAAAATGAAGCTTATTTGAAGATTGTATAACTCTTAAAGTAATAATATTTGATCTCTCTCACTTTTCAACTATTGTAGACATACTCGCTGACGATTAAGCAACTCCGCTATGCTTCAATAAATAGCACGACTTGATTATATATAAAATCCTAGATTATACAACATAATTACTACTATTTTTTTGTTTAGATAGTCGATGCACATCTTTTGAAAACTAAAATCATATCTTTTGTAAACACTACCATTTTTAGTAGCACCACTATCACCACAATTATCTTATTACCACTTTCAGCAGCACTACTATTATCACAATCATCTTACCACCACTCACTACGATGAGTACCACCCAAATATCACTATCAACAATATTACCATCACTCCACCATCATTATCACTTTCAATCAAGTACTATCACTAATATCACCACTTTCACAACTATCACCTTAGTCACCACCCAAGTACTACCATCCCACCATATTCACATATTGCAATTTAATAACTACTATTATTCGCCACCATTGAGCCATTATCACTACTATATAACCATCACTTCATCATCACATTCACCACCACCACTACTCGAACACCGCTATTAATACCACTACAATACCACTACCACCAGCATCACCTTTACCTTCACCCAAATACCAATATTATCATGATTATTATGATCACCAATTCACCATTACCTTAATTGCCACCACTACTACCCCACCATCATGATTATCACATTTATTGCTAGCACCATATTATCTCTATGACTATCTCATTCATCACCAGAACCACTTCACAATTAGAACCATCTTATCACCACCCTGCTAATATTCCATAACTATCACTTTTTCTCATCACTATAACTGTTATTATTGAAGAATAATTGTACTATTAACCGTATAAAATAATATGATTAAACAAATCCTGTGTAATTATTTTATAAATTATGGTACTAATAAAATATTATAATAATTTAAGAAAAGTCTTATTTAAATATTTGTGAGTTACTGTAGGAATTAAAAAATAATATATTTCTAATAAATATCATTTATTCAATGTCTATGTATCATTTGTTTAAACTTTATGTATTAATTTTGATAGAAGGTTGGTTTTTATGAAAATATTATTTTTAATATGTATTTTTATGTGCATTGTTAATTCAAAATATATATATCAACTTTCGTAAGTGTGTATTGACTTATAATAAAAGACTAGTATCTATTAAAATTTTATTTTTAATGTTCATCACTTATTCAATTTTTATATATTGTTTAATTTAAAATATATGCATAATACTTTATAACTGTGCCTTGACTTATCTAATAAAATAAAGTTTCTATTAAAAATTTATTTTTAATATGCATTACTTATTGAATATATATGCATTATTTATTCAAAATATTTATATTATTTTGAATAAACTCTCAATAGATCATGACATTACAGAGGTATTTACTCTGATCTTAAACAGATCGACTATCTAAAAATATCTCAGATACTATAGTGACTAATAATGCGATGCCATAAGTAAGACTAACTACTAAAGAGATATTATGACATATTTTAAAATTTTTTGACATGAAATTATTAATTTAATTTTTAAAAATTAATTTATTGCTAATTTAAAAACAATTTACAATTAAAATATTGTTGCAAAAATATAAAGCTAAGAAAGAACTCCATCGACTGCGAGACACGAATTAATTTACAAGTAATATACTTGTTGCTATAGAGAAAGATGACAACGGCGACGACGTCGTCGTCCTACCCTCCTCCGCCGCCGTATTACCGGCTCTACAAGGACTACGAGCTTGATCCCAATTCGGCGCCCGAGCCTCCGCCGCCGATCCAGGGAAGTTTCCCCCTCTTCGGCGCCACCTACACCGTCCGTCTTCTCCCTTTTCTCTAGTCTTCATTTCTCTCTCTCTCTCTCTCTTCCCAGTAATTGAGCATTGAGATCCATCTGGTTGTTAATTTGTTTGTATATTTTGGTTTTTGGCAGACGGAGGTGGTGCTGCCGAGCTTGGAGGATCAGGGCGTCCGCCAGCTCTATCCCAAGGGCTCTAACACCGGTTAGTCTTCCTTCAATTTCCCCCTAGCTACCAAGTCTTAGTACACCATTCTTGCAAGAAAAATGCTTTATCTATTGCAAAATGTGGAAACCCTTGCATAAAGATCACCCCTTTCCCTAAGTTCGAAGGTAGAGAGCAGCTAACTCATGAACCCTAACTAATAATCACCTAACTGATTTACGAGTCAAAGAACACCCAGACACAGTATGTATCTAAACCCTAGGCAATAATATCACTTCTTTGCTTAAATAAAAATCGAAAAAAATATTAAAAAGCAAAAGCAGAGATGAATGCCAAGATTTTAACGTGGAAAAACTTAAACGGAAAAAAACCACGGATCCAAACTCGGATCAAAACCAATCACTAGAATAATGGTAGTTACAAGACCGACTCACAAAACAACCCGTCAATTTTCACGACTTTATTCTTCTCAATCTTGCTTGCTAGAACCCACGATTCACCGCTTCTCGTGATTGATATCCAACCTCAGTAGCCATCGAGATTGATCTTTCGTCTAGATAGCCCTTAAGACGAAAGTTTTAAACCTTGTAGAAGAGTCGGACCTTATTCGTTGAAGAAACAATGTAGCCTTAAGAATTCTCTTCAAATTTCTTCAACAACTACCTTAGAGTTAGGGCATCACAATACTTATATAAGATCTTCAAGATAGAGCCAAATCCAAATCTTATCCAAACTCACGAAAGTCTAAAAATTACAAACTTCGTAGGCGCGTTCGAACGTGGCCCGGGTGCGTTCGAACGACTTGACTTGATCTCAGGTGCGTTCAAATGGGCCCAAGTGCTTTTGAACGCGGTGGCTTGATTTTTATAGGTTGCGTTCGAACAGGACAATTACACTCCTCGGATGTGTGAACGCGCTATGAACGTAGCAGGGTGCGTTCGAACGGCCCATGACTGCGTTCGAACGCGTGCAGAAACAACACTCTCTATCTGTGTGAACGTCTGTGCTCGCGTTCGAATACGCTTGTGAACGCTATTCTCTGTCTATGCGAACGTCTGCGCTCGCGTTCGAACGCGCTTGTGAACACTACACTCTGTCTGTGCGAACGCCAGCGTTCACATTCAAACGCGCTTGAAAACACCAGTTATTGTCTGTGCGAATGCGCTATGAATGCAGTGTGAACGCTATGTGAATTCTAAATTTTTTCTCCTTTGATCTTGCAATTCTTCAAACCAAATACTTTCTAGACTTGTATAAATGCTCATGTATATGTATAAAAATATTTAGAATATTTTGTACACAATTGTCAATACTAAAAACCTAACAACGAGCTTTTGACCTTCCCCAAAAGATTCTTGTGTAAAATTCAACAATCATCATACTAGGCATAGAGAAAATCAATAAGATGAACTATTACGGAGTTAGGTGACTTTTCTTTGTCCACTTTGAGACCTGAAAATGAGAAGGGATATGCTGGCTGACTGAATCATAATCTACCATGGGAGGATGAAGAAACAAGAAAAATGAATATGCGCAAAGCCAAGTAGGAACAGAAGAACCGATGGTATAGACTTGTAATTGTTGAACAAGACTTGAGGATCCTTGCAATGGCTCGTCGATTATCTAGATCCTATTCATATATGGAATTTTATGACTCCACTAGTTTTTTCTAATTATAGGTTCTAATAGTTTTTAATTCTTTAATTTTGAGACATCCAAATTTAGTTTCATCATATGACCTCCAGTTAGGCCAAAGTTTCAAAGCTCAGCAAGTTAATGAGCATTTCATGGAATCACTGAATCAATCAACTAAATGTGCTATTAAGAAGTATGAAATGTCATCAGCTTGGCATTGATCCACTTGATAACACAAACCTCCTGTGCCGTACTAATATCTATGGAAACAAGATGGTAAGTAACCCAGTATTAAGAGGTTTCATGATAAGTGCTCCTTCCATCATTAGAGTGTGAGAATTTTGCCATCAATATCTAGAGGGCTGATGCCTGAGTTAATAGTTGGTTATATGAGTTTTTAGTTCTTCGTTTTTAGGATTTTCAACTGCAACTTAAAAATTGGTCCTTGAGCATACAACTTACTGAAGTAGAAGGTTTGGGTGATAGATTGATATTAAATGTTGATGCTATATCATACTCCATATTCTTGAGCATCACCTGAGCATAGGATGTATACATGTTTCCTACTCTTGACATTTTGGAGTAGAGACAATTCTGGACTGACCCTAGCCACGTCAACCTATTGTTTGCCTCAGACCTGCTAGAGTCATCTTCTTCTATGTTGGCACAGAGTTGAATGTACAGGCAGATCGCTCAATCCATGGGGTGCAGATAGATATTCTTGTCTATGCCCTTTACAAGGATTGGACTTAGATTACCTCCTCCACATGTAGTATGGTATTATTTATGCAAAGGTTGCTGCTTTAAACACCACATAAGATCTTAGTTCATTAAATTTGTGATCTATGTAGCGACTATTCTATACAAGAAAAAAGTATGCTTCAATTGATTCTATCATACCCTATGAGGAATATGTACAAAAAGTGCAGGTTGCTTTAATGGTTGTGTTACACTTTATATGTTTTAATGATCGTTTTGGTGAAGGTATTAATTCAAAAACTCAGAATACACATGATGATGCCTTCAGCTGTATTCTGCAGCTACCCTAGCTAGCAGAACCTGAGTTTGCATCAACAGTAGGAAACAATGAAGATTGACAAATGAGTTGCACCAGCTCATGCTCCTGACAGCATCCCCTTTCATTTTGCTACTGAAGGAACCATGTGAACATGAGTGATACATAATTGAGACTTCATATAGCTATGAGAATCATCCTAGTTACTGAAGTTATGGATCACATGATGGTGTATTGAGCTTTTTGTTATCGACCTTCTTGACTGATATTGCTTTTAGATAAGGTTGCTTTAGTTAGAAGAATGATGTTTTCAAAGTAAGCTGAATGATTTGCTCACTATGGAAAAAATAAATTCTCTTGTTATATAGTTTGATCTCATGCTACCATGGAACTCCACAATGGAGTAAGAAATTTAGAATGTATATTTCACTACACGATGCATTAATTCTTAATCATTGGTTATATCACCAACTCCAAATTAACAGTTAAGACATTAGACATGATATAAAAAGATTGAACATTTAATACCTTCTTTTAATTCGTTATATCTTCACCCTTAAAAGGAAATTGTGTAGGTCCATTTTGTTCATTTTGGTTTCCTCATCTATTATGATGCATGATACTATGATAGCGTATAGCAGCAAAGTACTAGCTCATTTTCTGAGGCCCTTAGCTTAAGGGCTGAAGTGGGCACCAAATAAGCCTATATAAACAGTTGGGCAAGTTTAGGATATGTAATGTTCTTTGGCAAACAATGAAGTGCCTGGCATTTTCCTCTTTAATCCTTGTAATAGTTGGTTGTTTATTCTTGAAGGGCCTTTTTACTGGTTTCGATTGGATAAGAAAGAGATTTAAATATACAAAAAGAAACTAGGTCAAGATACTTTCTATGGATTGTTTCCAATGAGTTTGTAAATTGTTGTAAGCAAATCTACTGATCGGTGGTAGGTGAGAAATGTGAAGTATGGTATTAATTCCTTTTAGTGGTGTGAGAAATTAGTGTGATTCATGCATACTACATGCTTTAAATTGGAAACCAGCTTTTGTCCACTGATAGAAATCAATAACTTGTTGCACTTATACCAGAGTCCAGAGGCAGAACAATAGTATAACAAATGATTTTCTTGCCAGTTGACACAAAATATTTATAAAGTGGCAAGCCTATTTGTTTGCCAATGTGGCATGAACTTGGTTTATATTGCAGTGCTGGGCCTGCTGGCTCACCTGTATATTTCTTATTTGGACCTTTAGACTATAACTTCACTTCTTAGCATATTTGTGATCAAGAGTAAGAAAACGATCACAACAATTGGTGATGACATATCAAGAGTCAAATGCTTACTTCTTCTATTTCTTTCATTACCCTTTTTCCTCTCCTTCATGCTGCCTTATTACTTTGTTGCATCGTGTGCTACTATATAATGCAATGAATGACACATAATACATTGCCTTTTGGATTAACTCATGCATTGTGTTTCCTATTCTTTTGACTATTTCTGATGTACTTCCTGAAATACCATTTTTTTGTTCAGATTTCAAAAAGGAATTAAAATCACTGAATAGGGAGCTTCAACTTCACATCCTGGAGCTAGCAGATATTCTAGTGGAGAGACCCTCTCAATATGCACGTAGAGTTGAAGATATCTCACTTATTTTCAAGAACATGCACCATCTACTTAATTCCATGCGTCCTCATCAAGTATGCAAATTAATTGCTATGTTTCATAGACATCCACCAAGTTGGTTGTTTTTTTTCCTGTGTCTGACTCATATCTATCTATTTCACTTTTAGGCCAGAGCGACACTCATTCACATTCTGGAAAGTCAGATACAGCGTCGTAAACAGGCAGTGGAAGATATAAAACGGTGAGTACTCAACTTCCCTGACTGTTCAGTTTGGTTGTTCTTGGTAGGAACAAATACATCAAAGTTGAACAAAATATATGGGGAAACCACTTCTTATTCATGGTATTTGATTCTGTCATCTTTCAGAGTTATATCCTGCATGTTGTATTCCATCCTTTTTGGTTTCTTCACGAAAGCTAATTGCACCAACTTGTAATTCTGGAACAGTCTTTATGTAGCATGGAGCCATGGGCCATAAAACGCCATGTTGCAAAGTAATCAATTTCTCAACGACTTGCAGACTTTTAACAAATATATCTTGTGATCTTATTCCTGGTAGGAGAGTAATATGATATAAAGATATTAAAATGCTTATTACCAAGGATTATTGAGAAATGCCTAGGACAACCACTTCTTGGTCTTCAAGCTTGAGCTGCTATTTTAGTTCTGATTGCCCACACAGAACATATTAGAACACTTCTATCACATTGATCTCTCACTGTTTCCTGTTCAGGAGGAGAGAGGAGGCCCAGAGGCTGCTCAAGGAATCACTCCAACTTTGAGATTTTTAACCAGCCTGAGTTGCATTGCTCATCTTTGTAAGGAAGTGTTTGTGTAAGAACCATTCGTATAGTTGCTTACGGGTCTTTCTTGGCTGCCTGAACATTGCAGCTTAAGCATGTTGCATTCTCTGAGCAAGGTGCTTAATAGTAAAGCATGAATTATTATTTGAACTCGTTAAACTGTAGCCTCCTGCAACTTGAATCAGTAGTCTCTGATAATTTTAGTAGTTCTATATTTCCATATACCAATCTATTGCTAAAACTAATAAAATGGCCTCCAAAATGTTCCCACTCGATGCATTAGGCTATCACTGATCCTTGCCCTATACCTTTTATTGGTTCTATTGACATTTATCATTCGACTTTGAAGCCATGGATATTGCACGATGTTTGAAATATCCATCTTCATGAAAAAAAAAAGATGTAAAAATGTGGGATGTTTGAAATATCCATCTTCATGAAAAAAAAAGATGTAAAAATGTGGGTTGCCTGCCCATCTTATCAATGATTATTAAAAACACCGGACATTCTAGTTCATATGAGCTTTCAGTTATATAGATCCTCCTGGCGAATGAATCATCCTGGATGCACATACAATTTTCCTGGTCTTGGATTTATCAGCAAGAGAGTAAAGATATCATGAATGCACTTTCTTGAACTTATTCCTCCACAGCTCGTGGATGCAAAAGATAGAATCAATTATTCCTGTACTGTTTGAATTATCTTTTGCACTAGTAAGCAAGAACATCAACATCAGTTACAGCATCTCAATTACATGTACAATTATAATAAACTAATTATTCCAAGCTACTCAAGTTCCAAACTAAAAACACCAGCCAAGCGATCTGTTCAATATTGAAGGAGGGAAATTCTACTGATCTGGTCTCTAAGAATTGTGTGAAAGATATAAAAGCTTTCCTGTTTGCATAGTCATCTGTCGAATCTCTCAAGCCTCCTCTGACGAACTTCTTCCATGGAGAGGTCCCTGCTTCTATCGGATCGACGAGCTGATCTAAAACCTTGATCCCTCCGAACTGCACTGCACATCTCACAAGCATCCAACCATGCTGAATTATCATAAGTACATACAGGGCAACTCCATCGGACAGCTGTGCCTCTCTCCGGTGGAGGACTGCGACCAACTCTTCCCCTTCCACCTATGCGATGAGACCGAAATTGGAAAAGACCTCGAAATAACTTCAATGGCCAGCTCAGAAGACCAACAGCATTCCTGATCAGAAGAGAGAGCGGATCCAGGCCTGAGAATGATCCACGTAACTGGAGATAAGCTAGTCCAGCAAGTATACCACCAAGGTGACCCAGAAATGAGACCCCGGGCACAAAAAGCTGAATAAGGATCAATTCAGCCCATGCAGAATACTTTGCAGGGACTACCATCCCATATACATGACTGAACTCATCAGACTGTGCATTGAGAACCACCTTCATACCAAATAGCACTCCTGAAAATCCAGCAGCATACTGGTGATAGTATGCTGTTTCATAATTGAAGAAAATAAGTAAACTTTTTGCCAGAAGTATGGTGATTCCCTGGGACAAACCAAGCAATGCAGCAATCATGGACGCAAACTCAAGACTCCCCATCGTTGTTTCAAGTTGGATACCCTTCCATAAAAGTGACATCATGTTGTAGACCAGGTGAGACTCATTCATGTGGTAGAAAGCTGATAGTAGGAACCGCTTCAGGTCACCATACTGGTTGAACAATGTAACAAATAAGCAAGAATTTCTCATGGAACACAAAATTAAATAAGCAAATAATTAACTGAAAAGAAGACCAATATCAATGTTTCAGCATAATAAAATGTAACCATGGTGCACTCCACATTACAGCAGAAGGAGATAAGGAAGTTTCACTCCCCTACTATAAAGGAAAATTCACCAAGCGTACTGTTTTCCTGATCACTCAAAATGATCATACGAAGTGCAGACCTGATTAAACTCTGTGGGCAAGACATGTGCCTAACAGCACCCTCTGCACCCTCTGAGTTGGCCTTAAGTGAAAGATTGCCAGTCCTATCAATTATATCTATTAATTCCATGACATCCATAATTCATTAATTCTATGAGCATGTCTTGCTACAACTCCACAAGCCTTCCCATAATCAATTAACTAAACCATCTCTCATAACACAATCCATTTGAGTTGCCTTAAGTGAAAGATTGCCAGTCCTATCAATTATATCTATTAATCCCATGACATCCATAATTCATTAATTCTGTGAGCATGTCTTAGTACAACTCCACAAGCCTTCCCATAATCGCTAACTAAACCATCCCTCCTAACACAATCCATTTCTTTCTAGCAATAAACATCTCTGTTTTCATTGGAATGAGATACAAGTTACATTTGGCGGCATCAAGTATAAGAAGGTGATGAGAATTAACTACAGATTATTATATATCATACTTGTTAGACCCACTTTTCCATCTATTACAGAAAACATATAACCACCTAAACTGCTTTCTTTTAACATTGCTTCTTTAAGAGTTGTCTACAATAATAGAAGTATAGAACCATGCAAGTATAAGGTCACTCTTATCTCAAAGAAGTTGCCATTATCCACACAGCTTCCTGAAAGAGGTATACCCATACAATGCAATGCATTACATATCCATAGTTTTAGAGCCAACAACTAATAAAATAAGATAAAAGATTATTGTTTCATTTGCGCATGAAAATCTGCAATATAATTATTTCAAATTGCATTATGAGGCATACTACTATTACTATCATCAGTTACTCTATTTTTCTACAATTTCTGTGTTTATTGAAACACCATCGTAGTCTAGTAAAATGCAAATAACTTTCCAAGTTGACATTACCAAAATGTAAATCATCTTGTGAATCACAATAGCACCACTATAAAAACTTCTCTTTTGACACTGTATCCAATTTTTAAAAATTGGAAATATAACACATGTCATGCAGAACTTAAACACTCACATGCAATATAAGCAGCAACAATTCTACCCTTTCACCAGAGATCTTAAACAATTCATGATAGCCAAACAATTCAAATCATCAGCTTGTACAGTTATATTATGTTACATAAAGTATGGATGGCCATGCCGGTAGCGTACCGACACGTGGCATGAGGGGGTGTCGCACGGCACCCCTCTTAGTAGCTTTGTCACTCGCCATTGATCTCACTGTCGAACTTGCCGTAGCTTCAGCGAGTGGCATTGGTGACGGCAAAGGTGAGTAGTCCCTTACCTTTTTCTTTCCCTTTCTTACGGCATGGCTGACAAGTGCTGTGGCACGTGTCTTGTTGTGCCGTGTCGACCGGTGGTCGGCACAGTTCGTGCCTATGACACGGCCATCGTTGACATAAACTATTCCAAACTATTACAAGCTATTTCTTAAAGTATCATATTTGCAAATAATTTTATATTAATAGCTAATTCTTAAGCCCGTGTTTGGGTGCTAGTTAGGGAATACCCTATTCTAGATTAAGGAACATTACTCTAAATGTAAATTATCTCTAGTTTAGATTAAAAAAACCATTCATGCTAGTTTAAATATTATTTTTAACATAAACCAATTATAACTTTACCATTGATTTGATTAAAGTTGTTTCACGTGTCATGTCAAAATCCGTTCTCTTCTCTCCTCTCCTCTCCTACCACCTAGCTATTTAGCCCATTTTCCCATTCAAACCAAAATATTTCCATTCAATTTTAATGATATTTGGCATGTGATACTTATAGGGATGCAATGCACACTTGACATTAAAAATTAAAAATTACTTTGAGGAGAAAAACTACTTTAGCCCACTTTCTCGCTCAAACCAAAAGTTTCCACTCAATTCTTTTGCTCAGTTTTAATTACATTTGACATGTGATACTTGTAGGTATGCAATGCACACTTGACATTGGAATTGCTTTGGGAGAAAAACTAGTTTAGCTCACTTTCCTGCTCAAACAAAAAAGTTTCTGCTCAAATTTCCACTCAATTTTAATCATATTTGACATTGTGTACCTACAAGTATCACTTGTCAATCTCCACTTTTTAAAGTAGAATAAGGAACACCTAAATTTGAATGTATATGTCAAATTAGAAGCAAGAAACGAGTACCATATTGCATATTAACTGGATTTTCTCTTAACCAGCAACCAAACGAAGTCTATAGCACCATATTGCATTCCTAAAACAGAATACTATGGCAACTAATAGTATGGCAGCAAAAGGGATCATGATAAAGTGTAAGACAAAGAGAAAAGGATAAAAAATGTGTCAGCATTAGCCAGTAAAAGATTAAGAAACATATATGTGTTTCTCTAAAGTACTCACAACCTACATTTTAAGACAGATTTTCATAGTCCTTATTGTGATACTGACACGACAATAGTCATACACTAAGGCACATCATACTTGCCCATTTCAATGGTTAAAATGGTCTCTGCAGCAAAAAAAACTGTGTTACACTCTAAGAGTAACCATCAGCTAAAGAAGTTACAAGCCATAATATTAATGTTCCAAATTTAAAGAAATCTATGTGGGAGATCAAATGAATCACAGTTGTAGGCCAATGCATATGCAATAACGATATTAAAAAATATGTAAAAGAATCACAGTTGTAGGCCAATGCATATGCAATAACGAAATCTATGTGGGAGATCAAATGAATCACAGTTGTAGGCCAATGCATATGCAATAACGATATTAAAAAATATGTAAAAGAAATCCATTAAGAACAGAAAGAAAACTGAAACTTTTCAGAAAATTGGTCTGAAATGTCATGCTAAAATTAAAATTTAATGCTGAAAAAGAGAAAATTGTCAAAGCGATGTTTAAATAATCAAAACCTACAATGATTAAAGAGTTCGCTTAGCTATGCATCTAGAACGGAAGGCACCTATACTAATTATTGTTTGCCTTGCCATGAGGAAGAAGTATCACTCAAGAAGCACTGAATTGATCACATTTGTCTAATAGATCAGCCAAGACTTGAATAATTTTTGTCTAATACAAGAAGCAAAATCCTGAACTCCAAAGGAACTTATAACCCTATAGAGATTACATTCTCGAAGCCCAGAGAGACTTACAACTGAAGCTGGAAAGTCATCCAATCAAGTTCACAAGCAGAAATAAACCAACTAAAAGGCTCTATTTTGGTCTTATTACTAATAGCCTTCCAATTTCCTTTTCAACATACGCTGCTCAAATTCCTCTCCTTTCACATTTTACTAACGAAAAACAAACAATTAGGAATCCGGGGGAAGAGGGTTTTTAGAAGACCATTTCTTCTCTACATTCTTCCACGATTCTCCACCAAACATGTCCAGAGGAAGGTATCAACAAAGGAAATAACCAACAAGATCGTATATGGAATGGGTGGGTGGGGGAGAGAGAGAGAGAGAGAGAGAGAGACGAACCTTGAGGATGAGATGGGGGTTGAACAAAACCTGATCGATGGTGGGAAGGACCCGGTGGAGCGCACCGGGGCGGAGGTAGAGGAGGGTATTAGCTAAGATGAGCCCCGCCGTCACCGGCGGCTTCCGGCCAAGGCGATGGTACTCGTTCGCCACGTGCAGCGCCAGCAGCGGCAGCATCGCACGCGACACCCCCCTCCCGCTGTATCGATCCATCTCTCTGCCTTCTTCTTCTTCTTCTTCTGTTCGCCTTCGTGCCAAATTGAAGACGACGACGACGGCAACTCAATTCTCTGCTTGCTTGGTCGCCAAGAATTCTTTTCCTTCTCTTTTATTCCAACTCCCAGTCTCAGAGAAGTCGATTCGCATGGAATTAATCCAGAATCGTCTCGATGGCGCTTACAACCACAAAGCGGTAATCGGAAAAATTAATGCAGAGTCCATTAATAGCTCTTATTTTTAAGAATTAGTTCATATATATACATATATATTCATGTATTAAGAAGAAGTAATTTCTATGTCGAATTTATAATTAAATTACGAACTCTCTATTATTTAAAATAAACACTCGAGTCTAACTAGAAAGTCCGCGTGATGCTTCGACCTATCATCGGGTCCAGGATATGAGATCTAATCTCCCCCTAAGAATAGCAGCTAACCTATGTATTGCTATCTTCAAAAAATAAAAAATGAATAATAAAAAATAAAAAATAAATAAAACTATCTATTACTGATCCACTTTGTTAATGAGTTGATATTGGATAAAAGATCATCCATTAGATCTTCATAGAGATACAATACATGACATGCTAATAAGATTAAGGGTGTTTTTTTTTTATCTATAGTATTGTTATTAAAGTTGTTATAATTACTGTTATATTCTTCAAAATATTATATTTAACATTACAATTATAGGATTCATATCATTTCATTTATTCTAATAGATGAGCATATAATTAATTGTAAAAAAAGAAAAGAGATTAGCACTCTCAATATGTATATATTAGATAATGATGAGCTCATCCCTCAGTAAAAATTATACCAAATATCAATTCTAATGACTACAATTTTTTTTATATTATTTTATTAGTTAAATTTAACTAATATTAATTAAAATTAAATGGATAAGGTGACAAAACTATTTTACATTTAAAACAAGTCGGAAGTTATCTAATACTAGGAATTAGATCATGTTCCAAATATCTTAATATATTTTATATTATCAATGGCATACAATTAACATTATATTTGGTGGAGAAAGGTAAAGTATCTTAGTCATTTATATATACTTCTTAACTTTTAAGAGCTAATCTGTAACACCCCAAATTAAAAAAAAAAAAAAAAATCCCATGACGCATGCTCCCCTTCCCTTGCTGTGCACGCTACCATCCCCCCACCTCCATTAACCTCCACCTTCCCCTCCCCGGACCACGCCATTTCCTTCTCCACCGCTTTACCTCTCTCCCTCTCTCGCGAGTTGCCGACGAAGTCGGACCGAGAGCTGCCGAGCCTGCCGGCCAACCCCCCGGTAAGCATCCCCCTGCCATTAATTTTGATAGTGTAACACCCCCTCCCTCGTCGTCATCGGAGCCCACGGCGGCCGACGACCTCGCGACTAGCCGCCGATCCTGGAAGCCCCGGTCGAGGGAGAGAAGCCATCTCTAGGCTTCGGGCCCTCGTTGAGAAGAGGAGGTGCCTCCATGGCCGCCGGCCATGGAGCGCGGCCCGTTGCCGTCGGCCCCCCTCCTCCCCTCTTTCCGTCCTCCTCCCATCTTTCCCTTTTTCTTTTCCCCTTTCTTACTCGTCGGTCTCGTGGCCGTGCCGCCGGCCTCGTGCTGCGCCGCCGACCTCGCGATGCGCCGCCGCCCCGTCTTTGTGCCGTCGGCCTCGTCGTGCCGTGGCCCGGCCCCGTCTTGTGTCGTCAGCCTCGTGTCGCGCCGCCAGCGTCGCAGCCCTCGGGCTTTCCTCTCGCCCTGTTGTCTCCCTCCCTCTAAAGAGATGGGGGTGGGAGATGGGTGTGGGTGGGCTGCAGGCCGCAGCCCACCTGGACTTGGTCTTGGGTGGGCTGCAGGCAGCAGCCCACATGGACTGGTTTCGAGTGGGCTGCAGGCAGCAGCCCACCTGGACTGGTTTCGAGTGGGCTGCAGGCCGCAGCCCACCTGGCCTTGGACCCGGGTGGGCTGCAGGCTGCAGCCCACTAACCCAATGTTGGGTGGGCTGTAGTCTGCAGCCCACTAATCCAATCTTGGTGGACTATGGCTGGGCCCCTAGCCCACCAAGGCACTCTTGCTTTTTGGGTTGGGTTTGAGCCTATCCATTGCCTCTAGCCTAGCCTATTTGGGGCCATTTGGACCCTATAACCATATTTATCCTTTTCACCTGATTTAATTAGCTTGATCCGTCGTAATGACAATTTAGTATCATATGAATTGTAGGATGACATAAGACTTACCCTAGGACTCATGTATTTGCCAAGCATAAATACGCTAACAAGATAATTAATTCTAGAATTAATAGGATTGACACGCTTGAGGAGGATTTTGGGATTCCGGAGGAGCCGGCTAGCTGACGAGATTTACCATACTGTGGAGACCCCAGGCGAGTAGAGTTATACAAATCTAGAATAATATAATTACAGTCATTATACTTGTCATGACACTGTAGGAAATGTCGGTATTAATGTATGCATTTAATACACCATGTTATATCTTTGCATATGCAGTTATTAATAACTTGCTCATTATAATATTATGAGAATGTCAATGTAGCATAAACATTAGTGTAATAATGCTTTATATGTATCTTGGATGGTATACTATTGCATAGATGTATAATTGATGTGAATATAGAATGTAATGATCATAATGACTATGACATGTTTTATACACTCATAAACACTGCACCCCTTCCATGTAGTCGAATTCTCACTCAGCCCAGGGTTAAGGGTAGAGTGTATCTTATATGATTATACTATTAGCGGCCTACACCTGATGTCGGAAAGCCTGTGTGGTATTCAGGTAGTTATACTGCATAGTTAGGACTAGATTATGATGATAGAAGAACATGATTGTGAGGCGGGGATATAATTCTAGCGGTCCCGGCGACGTAGGGTTAGGGCGTCTGTTGATGAGCCAAGGGCTCCCGATTCTCCCGCCGAGGGCGGTGATGATTTAGAGAGAGTGAGATATGGGCTTACGACCAGGGTCCTTAGTCTGATGGTCACAGACAACCGGTCACATGTAGTGTCGCCATACACGTGTAGGTGACATTACCGCTAGATGTGTATATATATCCCCCCTCGATGTATGAGATGATGGATGATTATGTGATGGATGATTGTTTCTTGAAAATATTTACCCTGTGTGGTGAATAGTTCGGTGATCGATGATAAGTATGATTAATGCTTTGGTAGACATGAGATGATTAAACTGCTATTTTATTGCTATGCATAACATGTAAAACCTATGATTGAGATGTGTACGAATAAGAGATTGTATCAAGCTTTATATCTGTGTGAACTTATCGTGATACGTTTAGGAACTAGCATGTTCCAGGATAGTGACTGGTAATCTTTATTAATTGCATTGATTTAGTAATTTGTGGTAAGTCATTTCAACAAGCATATCGTTATTGTGGTAAGTAATTTGTATTAAGCCTTTGCGAGTGCGTTATGATGATGTTGTATTTTGGACTTTAGCATTGTATTTTGGATATATATTTGGAAGGCTTGTTGTGGCCTGTGGAACTTGTATCCGGACTCTTATAGTTGAGTTTATTTATAATGAAATTGTGTTGTTGTGTGCCTTTGTGAAATCTGAATGTTAGATATGAACTGAACAAAGTGTTCCTAGTTTAGGTGATCTGATACCTACCAACTCTACTAGAGTTAGTTGGTACATTTAATATGTTTTTGATAACAATTATGCACAAAACCCTAATATTAGACATGGTCGACATAATTCATCTAAGGAAATTAGAATAAAAAGCATATCCTACAACCTACAACTAAAAGCAGACTAAAAGGGTAATCAAATGGACTAATATATAAAATGTACAAAAACTATCTTTTCTAAAATTGGCTATATATAATAATATCAGTTATAGCGCACCATATTATTTAATTTAAAATATTATAAAAATAGTGATATAAAAGGATACTGAGCAATTATATAATAATTAAAAATACTAGTAGTATTTTATAATTTATCCGTATCCGGTCCGTTTTCTTCCCCCACCCCTATCAGGCTCACTCATGACTCATCGCTCCAAAATTCCAAAATAGCACACGCAACTACGCAAGGATGTGTGGCAAGAGTGCATGACATCTATCCTTCTCGATCCATCCATATTCCATACCACCTTACTTTAGCCTTCGGATTTCGTTACAGTCAAAGAAAATCTCTGCAATCCTAGCTATGGCGTCCTCCGTTCCACTCCGTACTCTCCCGAACCCTTTCTTCTCCAATCCATCCTCCCTCCTCCGGAAGCCCATTTCCTCCTCCCTTCGATCTACCACCGTCTTCCCCTCTGCCAAGTTCCAGCTCTCCGAACTCTTGGGCGGCCGAGGCCTCTGCAATGGGGAAGCAGGCCTCCGGAAGGAGCTCGAGGTCTCCCCCTCCATCTCAGACCCCGCCTCCCCTTCCTCACAACCCCAACAAACCCCTTCCCCCTCACCCCTCTCCGACGCCGGCGACGACGCCTTCGAGAAGGAGCTCATGGGCCTCACCGGCGGCTTCCCCGGCGGCGAGAAGGGCCTCCGAACCTTTATCGAGAAGAATCCACCTCCTAAAAAGGACGAGGAAGCCAAATTGGCCTTCTCTGGATCGAAGAAGCCGACGCCGCCGGAGCTGCCGCTCTTCTTACCGGGGATGATCGTGATCGTGAAGAACCCTAATAATCCTTTCTACATGTACTGCGGGATTGTGCAGAGGGTCACAGATGGGATTGCCGGGGTTTTGTTTGAGGGCGGGAATTGGGACAAGCTCATCACTTTCCGTCTCGACGAGCTCGAAAGGAGGGAGAAGGGCCCGCCGATGGTTAATCCCAAGTCTGCCATTATTGAACCCATTGTACAGAAGTCGCCGTGAGATATCCCGGGGTACCACTTCTTTGAGTTATTGTTATGGCTTTCTCTTTTACTTTATAAAGTTTATATGAGATTATACTGTTTATGTTGTAGCTATTCAATTGAGATGATTAATGAATGGTAGAAACCCTATTTGTACTGTCAATTACACCTCGTTTGCTTGTTTGGATGCAGAGGATTAGGCAATCTTTATGAGGTCGTGTCCTAATTGTTCAGTTTCTGCTTTATTTTTTCCCTTTTGTTGAGAAGAATTTGTCATTTTACTTGGATAATTCACTATTCTCATAGAATTTCTATGGTATTCTGGCTGATTATAAGTTCCCTTTCTGTTCTAAGCTTGATGGCTGTACTGAAGGAAGTGTTAAATACTGGGAAAATTGAACATTAGGAGCATCTTAGTTGGTCTCCCATCATGAACTTAGGAGGTTCTGCTTCATTCTTGCATTTAAGTAGATCTCTTTCATAGTTAGCTTTATATTTCTCATCTCATAGGATTTCGTGATTGCAACATTCTGATCCAAAGAGGAAGCTCTGCTTTGTTTTTGTCTGATTTCACGTGATTTTCATCTAGTCACAAATGCATAAACTATAACAGGAAAAATTTATGTTGTTCTTGCTTCATAACAATTAGGCATACTTTGTATCCTATATTTTCAATTCCTAAATGTACAAGAATTATAAATGACAGGATATTATGAACCAGATCTGGACATAAAAAAATTATGAAAATTTATATAACAGTAGCTTCGAAAGTTAGAGTTCTAATAATTTTAGTTTCATATAAATCGAAGGTCGAAATAAAAAAATATAAACATGCCCAAAATAATACAGTAGAAAATCCTCTCAGTATTTCTTGTAGATTGTATGATGTATATCAAACAAAGAAGTATCAATTTAGTTAGGTTAAACAATGAATCCCAAAGAGGGGATACATTAATTGTGAGCTCTCTGAATTCAGCTGTTCCGTGCCCTCTTGAACTTTTATAGATTAGCTGGATATGGTATATACTACTGTTGCTTACATCAGATCAAGAACACACACTCACTAATTCCACAGTTTTCTTTTTTCTGTATCATCTATAAAATGACTGAAAACAATGTTAAATATGTTTTTGCAGGAGACAAGGAGAAATAGCTCAAGTAGTTACGTGCATCGGTGACCGGTGATACACCGGGAGTGCTATTTTCAGGATTTCATTATGGTGCCAAGATCATGGTGATTTCTTTCTTTCTGTTGTTAGATTGATCTGTATGTAATTGTGTTTCTTCCTCTTACGTACTTTTGTTTCTTTTCCATTTCCGTTGCAGCATGTTAATGCTGTTTGGTAACAGAACTCATATTAATATGTGTTTAAGTTGTAAATAAGAGGTCGGGCATCTTTCATTCAACTGCATAATGTCTTTGTTGATATGCTTCAAAACGCCTGCTCATTGGATCTGGCGCTTGGTATTTACATTCATCGTGGTCTTCCAATCATCCATTGGATTTTCATATGGTATACATTAATTTGGAATCGACATTTTAGTCCGTTACATTAGGTACACATGTCAATTTTCTTACTTCCAGTTCTAAACAACTTCCATGGTAGAAAATGAAGCTAACATAGAATTGCATTAATAAGAGTTGTTTTACAAAACACAATCACATTGCTGCAACCAAAAGGAAAAGGAAACAAAAGTTTTAAAGATGAAGAAACACAATTACATGCAATAGATCCAACAGACATACAAATAAATCATCACAGCCTTGCTAAATGATAATAAAATCCTGAAAGCCATATTAACTGCATCAGTGTCCACCAGATTTAAGGCAAATATTTGAGCTATATGCCTCATCGTCTCCTGCAAAAACATGGCAACAGTTATGTAGTCATTTTCTTCAAAAAATTATGAACGATGAGACAAACAGCATGAGAATTATACTTGTATTGAAAGCATTTGGATTTCAAAGCACTCAGAAAGGCAAAAACTCATTCCCCTGTATGGATTTTGTATGACGTAAACCAACTAGGTTTTTACTTCTTTGTCTGATACTCGTTATCTGAAGGCCAGGGTTTTCTATTGCAACATCTGAGTTACAAATATATATTTCTCTGCAATACTTAACAGTAACACGTGCTACTGGTAGAAAGAAAAAAGAATATCTATCTAAATAGTTGATTAGATCGCCCCAATGTAAAAGATATAATGGCAATTTAACAAATAAGTAGTAAAAGAAAAAAAAACACATACAGCAGAAGGCAGAAACAAGACGTTCTTCAAGTTGCAGAAAATCAACACGAAACAAAGAAATTTAAGAAGAATGCACCAAATCTGATGAATAAAATTTATGTCTTTTTAGCCATTGAGTAAATTTTAAGATTTTGAAAACCCAATACCAAGAGAAAAATCATAAATCATATAATCTAACTCTCTCAGCATATGTATATGAAAATGTAAGAATATACGTGTTATATATAAGCTGACCTGTTTTAGTGGGATCTAATCTTATTCTTGGATGAGCACCTTGCATCCTTTCTCCTTAAGTTTCTCGATACTGTCCATGGATAGGCTCCTCATGCGAGTCAAGTGTAGCTCTTGGAGCTTGAGGTGTTGCAATCCGTTCGCAGGAACCATCTCCAAATATTCACAGTCGCTTAGTCTTAAGAAGGTGAGTTCGGGCATCGCTCCTTCCTCTACCTTCCATTCCTCAAGAAAGAGGAGATTAGACAATGTCAGGTACTGCAGCTTAGGGAACCCTCCCGAAGAGCAGGACATGCTCTTCCCGTTATACGCTTGCCCATCCAATGAAAGCACCACGAGATGTTTAAGCCTCTCCAGTATTGGCATTGGATCTTCTTCCAATTTGGAAGAGTCTAAACAGAGCTCTTGGAGGTTTTGTGGGAGGCTGTTGCTATCTGCAGGCCAGCTTCTCTTCGTCAATTCTCCATGCAATGACACCGTGAGAAGTTTTTGGGACTCAAAGAATACCTCTAGAGGGATACAATGGATCTTCAATGTCAAGGAGACAAGTTCGATCATTCCTACTAGTGATCTGATCGTTGCTTCCGAATCACATTTACCAAAACTTCCTCTAAATATAGCAGTACGATCACCCCGGGCATCCTTATGAGTTGCTTCATGTACATACAGAGTTTGCAAGAATCTTTGTTGGCGACGCTTTGATGGAGTTAAAAATGCTACATCCTCCAAGTATACCTGCCTCAGTGTTGGGATGTCCCAAAAGGAACTGGGAAGCCATCTTATAATTGTTCCTCTTGCATCGAGAGTTTGTAAGTGCAGAAGACGCGCGATGGAAGAGGGAAGCTCAATATCCTGACAATCTCTAAATCCAAGATATCGTAGATGGATCATTTGCCCGATTTCCATAGGAAACTCAAGATGTCGTAAACCCTCCAGAAGAAGCACACGTAGGAATTTCAATCCACGAAAGCATGGTACCAAGTTGTGTATTAACTTGAAGGCCAGGAGAGTTCGTAGATTAGGTATAATTTCACCAAGGCTGTTGTCAAAAAAGTTATGGAAGCTAACACGATAAGCTGGCATTGCTTCTGGAGAAGTCATCATGACATCATCATGGTTGTTACAAACTTTAAGGAACCCATCTTTCATTCCTTCTTTGATACCCCAGTCACGTAGTAGATCATGGATGCGAATAGAATTAATCCATCCATGCTCTGTGCTCCTCCCAGCAACTTGGACCATGTACCTCTCCACCAGCTCATCCAAAAGTTTGCTAGCATTTTCTTCTAGTTTCTCTCCCTGTTTATGCGGCACAAGGCCCTCGGCATTCCACAACTCAATTAGCATGGGTTTCGGGATAACATAGTCCTCAGGGAAGGATGCAATGTACAGAAAACAAGATTTCAAGTAATGGTTTGGCAAATCATGGTAGCTAAGAGCCAATATCCCCCCGACATCCATTTCGTTGTCCATGACTTCCCAATCCATCCTTTCAACCAATTTTGACCATTTTCTATAGTCAATATTTCTTGACAAATAACCCCCCAAAACCACGAGGGCTAGAGGTAGGCCTTTACATTTTTCTGCAAGTCTCTTCCCTATGTCCTCTAACTGATTCATGGTGCTTTGGCTTACATTTTGATATGATGGAAATGCTTTACTACGGAGAAGCTTCCAGCTCTTTTCACTATCTAAAAGTTTCAACTCATGAATGTATCTTCTCTGGGATGGACATTCGGCAACCTCTTTGATACGGGTAGTCACTATAATTATACTCCCTTTATTATGCTCGGCCTCGGCCTTGGCCTCAGGGAAGACACCAGTAGGACCCTCCAGTTCTTTCCATGTTGTTGTTCTCCAAACATCATCGAGCACAATCAAAAACTTTCTCTCTTTAAGAAAGTCACGGAGGGTCCTTTTCGTTTCTTCTTCACCTTCTATCGAACTCCTGTTGAGATTTTTCATTGTCTGCTTCATGATTTCTTTAAATACATCAGAGGCTTCATACTTTTGAGAAATGGTTACCCAGGCGACAACATCAAAATGTTGTTTAACTTCAATGCTATTATAAACTTTCTTGGCAAGAGTGGACTTACCAAGTCCACCCATCCCAACTATAGAGATGACGGTGAGAAGCTTGCTTGGGTCGAGCAATTGCTGCACTATTTGGTCTTTGTCATTATCAAAGCCTATGACACTGACATTATCATCAGAATCAGGAGAGACAAACCTTTGTGAATGAAGAGTCTCTTTTTGCTTGCTTTCGATTTCATCTATCTTAGCAATACCATATTCGGATGCACTATCAGTGATCTGTTTATGCATTCTATTAATCTCTATGATTTTCATATTAACATTGCGAAGGGTTTTCAAATCACTAGGTTTACGGGCATACCTTGATAAGGCACCCATGAAGCCTCTCTCCATATTATTCCTCGTAGTTATGTAGTTGGCTACTTCCATAACATTCTCTGCTTTATATGCTATATCTCTTAAATCGCATAACCAGTTTTTCAACCTCTCATCTCCATTCCTCCACTTGGTCTCTGCATCCTTCAGGAAGGATTGGAGTCCTCCCAGCTTTTGTTTCATGAGGCTCAGTCTCTCTGGAACAGCACCGAGGAAGGATGTTTCTTGTACTACATAATTGACCACCGTAGCAATGGCAATCTCAGCCATCTCTTTCTCCTAGATCTCTCTGGGGAGGATATTGAGGAATTTGAGAGCTATCTAACAAATAATGGTGAGATGATATACTATAAAGTCATTGACTTTGTTCCTAGAATGATATACTATAAAGTCATTGACTTTGGAAGATTCCTAGAATGATCTGGGCATGTGAAGGATTTGAAAATGCACAGTAAAAATATAAAAAAAATAGAAAAAGGGAAAATCAATTGGGCATGGTGGCTGTGACGATTTGGCGAGACGTGCACTTGTCGCCATCCAAACAAGCACTAAGAAAAGGTAAGCTTAATTGTGTTGGATTGAATTGACTAAAATGTGGTTCAAATAGGCCGAGTTAATTGGGAAAAAGTTGCTAATCTAACGCCCATTACAGAACTAATAGATATGTCGGAATTAGAGGTGTAAATGTGTAACAAGAGTAGATTAATCCGATGGAATTAGAGGTGTAAATGTGAATCGGAATTAGAAGTGTATATTTTTTCTGAAAAATAACAAACTAGTATTAAATACATTAAATACAATAGCACGTCTTTCTCTTCTCACCCACAGATTACTTTGGTCTATAAAAAAGAGCCAATTAGATTATCTTGCGAAGAAAAATTAAATTTAAGTAAAATGAAGAATTGATTTTTCCACCAAATCTCTCGTTGCTTATCCTGTTACTATCGGCCACCAAATGGTTTTTTTCTTTTATTAAAATAAATTTTTTATCGGCCCTGTTGTGATTCTATAAAATTAGGAAGCATTCAAACAAGTAACCAATTAAAAAATGACAATCATGAAATTATTTTAAGACAAATCCTTGGTAAGCACCGAATTCGTCTTCTATATCATGAAGGGCGTGAAGGAAGAACTTGTATGCTTCTAACAAGCAGAGCTATCTATTCTCTTTGTTCTACTCTTGAATTAAGAGGAAGATTGGGAGGAGGGCTTCCACAAGCGGTGGAATCACCAATGGGTGGATTGTTCACGCCGAGCATGGTTACTAACCTGATCAATTCCCTCATATCCTACGTTAAAGAGGACCAGCCCAAGAGGAAGCATGGCCTGGAGGCGGAGCTGATTAGGCTGGAGGAGGTCCTCCCTAGGGTCGGAGCATTGCAGCTGGACGCGATCGATAACGACCCCTTCACGGAGGAGCGGATAGGGAAGTTTAAGGAAGCGATTTACAAGGCAGATGACTTGATGGATGAGCTCGATTACCACCGATTGGTAAAAGAAATCAAGGGGAAAAAGAGCACGGTGAGTCATGTTCTCTCTGGCTTCATAATTACATTACAGCGTGCTGTGCATCTTGATCCCACTTTGGAAAGGTTAAAAGAGGTCGTGAAGGGATTAGATAAGGCTGTCGCTGAAATAGGGATGTCGGTTCGGTCGGTGGCCACCTTGAACCGTGAGCAATTTTTCTATCGTCGTCCAACTAGTTTCTATTTATATGACGAAATGATTGGGCGAGATGATGAGAAACACAAGATAATAAACAAATTGCTGAATTTCAGTTCTGCATTTGTTACAAGGAATTTTTCTATTCTACCTATAGTTGGGGTTGGAGGGATTGGGAAGACTACTCTTGCTCAATCTGTATACAATGATGAAAGAATAGAGAACCACTTCGACCAGAGGATGTGGGTGTGTGTCTCTAATACTTTTAATGTGTTGACTATTACCCGGCGTATTCTTTTAATTTTAGGTTTCGAAAATATAGAGACCGCTAATCTTATTATACTTCAAGATCAACTTTTTAAAAGGTTGAGGTCAAAAAAAGTTCTACTTGTGTTGGATGATGTTTGGAATGAGAATGACATGGAAGGTTGGGAGCAATTACTAAAACCTTTCAATTCAGTAGAGGCTGGAAGCATGATCTTATTAACAACTCGGTCAGAAAGAGTTGCAAAGATGGTGCCGGGGGCTACCATGAATCCTATATTCTTGAAGGGTTTAAGTGATGCAGATTATTGGGAGCTCTTTAAGATCTGTGCATTTGAGGACCGCAACTATCTCCCTCAATTGGGATTGGAAGACATTGGAAGGAAAATCGTAGAAAAGCTAAAAGGGTCCCCTTTAGCTGCAAGGACTGTGGGAGCGATATTGAGACGCACTTTAGATCATGGGCACTGGAAAAAAGTCTTAAATAGTGGAATATGGGATCTAGAACAAGGAGAGTATGACATCATGCCAGGTTTGAGATTAAGTTATATGTATCTCCCTTCACACTTGAAGTCCTGCTTCAAATTTTGTAGTATATTTCCCCAAGATTATGAGTTTGATAGGGAGCAACTTATCTACATGTGGATAGCTCTAGGTCTGGTTCAGACGCCTATACATGGAAATAAACAACTAGAGGATATAGGAGATGAGTATTTCGATGATCTAGTAGTGAAGTCATTTTTCGATTGTAAAACCCGTGGCTTGCGCACACACTATGTCATGCACGATCTACTCCATGAGCTTGCACAATATGTTTCCCGTCATGAATGTTTTAGAATAGAAATCAATTCTGGCCATGTACATATACCTCTATCTGTTATTCACTTATCCATTAATTGTGATTTTACTCCACATATACCTGAGATTACCAAATTGAAAAACTTGCGCACCCTTCTATTCCTGAAAAGTTCAAATCCCAGCTGTTATATTTCTGATGTGCTCAAACTCAGAGGGCTAACAAGCCTGCGCATATTGAGAGTATATAATGTTAATATCACTAGTGACTGTATTAGTAGCCTAAAACACCTCCGCTACTTGAGTATTTTTGATGTTTTGCAAGTTCCAAAAGCAGTGAATAAGCTTTACCACCTCCAGTGCTTGTACCATAAACCAAGTCAGGGTTCTAGTAACTCACCAAATCTAATCAACGATCTTGTTAATCTTAGGCGCCTCTTTACACCCAATTCTCTGAGTGGTGATGTATCTGGTATTGGGAGACTAACCTCACTTCAGGTTTTGGAAAAATTCGAAATTGAGGAGGAGGATGGAAGGAAAATCTCTGAGTTGAAAAACCTAAGAGAGCTTCGTGAACTAGGAATTCACAAGCTCCAAAATGCAAGTAGTGTTGAAGAGGTTGTTGAAGCCAAATTGAATGACAAAGTGCACCTCCAAAAACTGACGTTGGAGTGGGCTTACATACGTACGGATCGCCTCCCCGAGCATGATGAGCAAGTACTTGATGCCCTTCAACCATATTGCAATCTAAGGAATCTGAAAATAAATAATTATATGGGCCGCTTTAGTCCACATTGGATGACTCCTCAATCTCTATCGAAGTTAGTATCTATTAATCTTTCCAATTGCAAAAGATGGCAAGGCCTGTTACCTCTTGGGCAGCTATCCCAACTTGAGTCTCTACACCTTTCTGCCATGAATTCCGTAAAGCGGATTGGCAGTGCGCTCGACGGGGAATATAAAGTTGGCATTTTCCCATCATTGAAAGAGCTACATATTAATTCCATGCCGGCACTGGAAGAGTTCTATGGAGAAGCCAGGACAGGCCAATGGCTTCCACATTTGATAAATCTATCTGTATATGGATGTCCCAAGCTCAGAGCGTTTCCCAATCTGCCTTATGGGTTAAGAGAATTGAACATAGACTCTGTAAATTGGACTGCTCTTCCACAACTGTGGGATAGAGGGAGCTGGAGCATCAACATATCAGCATCACTTCCATCAGCATCATCATCGTCACCGCCATTATCATGGTCATCTCTTTTTTCACTGAAAATTTCCTCTTGTCCATTCATTGAGTCCCTAGCTGAGGGTTTGTTACAGAATCCTGAACTTTTTATATCTCTTGAGGAGTTGTCAATCTCTAACTGTATAAAGCTGAGATGTCTACCGCTAGGAGTCAGGAAATTCATCTCTCTCAATAACCTTACAATGAAGTGTTGTCCGAAGTTGCAAGGGCCAGGAAAAGCAAGTAGTTCCTCCTCCTCCTCCTTCTCCTCCTCTTCCTTAATATTGGACAAGCTTGTAATTGACGATCTCTCGCTCTTGCACACTATGCCATTGGAAGGCATCTCTGCCCATAAAGTGTCTCTTGGACCTTGTAAAGATGAAGTCCAATCCTCCACACTAGCAGAATGGGTCTTGAAGAACCCCACCTCGCTTCAAATGCTGGAAATGACAAGTGTATCCTCTGAGCAGTTCCCGCTTGTAGATCTCAGAAGCCTCTCTCGTCTCAGACATCTGAATGTCGGCATGTGCAAGGACCTCCAGTCACTGCCAGAACTTCCATCATCGCTAACAGTACTGAGCTTAAGCAACTGTCCTCCAGTGTTGGAGGAGAGGTGCCTACGAGATTCAGGCGAAGATTGGCCCAAGATTCAGCACATACCTGACATAAAAATAGGCAACTACACTCGGGAGCAACTGGAAACTACTACTCCAGCAGGTCACAGAAGCCGGATGCGGGTATGATTTCTTTCTCCATTTCCCTTCACATTTAGTTCCTTTTGATACTACAATGTTTTTTTGGTTTGTCTGTTTGTCCTTATATTTACATTTCTCCATTGTCTTTTCTTTTCCAAAATCCAACTCATTTCCACGTTCTATCGTAGCGTCAGTCTAGTTCACCAGGATGCCCAGTCTTCTTAAATTCTTAGAAATATTTCAAATTATTCTTGTGAGAACTTTTTGGAGTTTCGCAATATCTTCCAAAAATAAAAACTTACTTATGATTGATACTGATACTTCAGCTAATAACGTGATGCTTTAAGCAAAAAGTGGAGAGGTGCGATCCTATTCCAAAGAATTGCATAATGCGTCATGTCAAAAGGATTTTGTGTTAATATGGTAGATGAAATAGTTAGTTTGGAATCATGCTTTAGTGCTTATACATGGATCAAAATGCCAAGACAATTAATTGCATACAAAATAACACAGTCGGAATAGATTCATGATAAGTGGTTTGCTTCTCTGGTTCTCTTAAGTTCAGAGAAAGAATTCTTTTTTGTCTGTTTGAAGGTTTTAGCAATGAAATTTGCATTTCATGATAAATAAAACTGACCATCAACCCCTAATGTTGAACAGGAGCTTGAAGAAGTTTCGTCCAAGTAAAAAGGAGCCAAAGGAAGATTATTTTGATGATGACCTACTCCTAGACATTTTCATTGTCCTGTGAAGGTTGATAACTAGAGATCGTTCTGACCTGAAGTCCTCGCTACCACAATGGGTGTTGCAGAACTGTGCCTTCCTGCAAGATCCGAACTTCTCCCACATATAGACATTCTTGGACTTTCATCATTGTTGAAAATTCCGTTATATTTTTTGCTGTGCCCTGATGTTGCATGACAAGTGTCGAAAAGATTCTGTTCCAGATTACTCAAGTTTCTCCCATCCCTTGTAGACTTGTATCATTTGAAGGATTTGAGAGGAGTGACTAAGAACAGGTAACAAGAAAAAACATGAGAGGGAGTATTGCTGCATCATCATTTGTATGAATTCTGTCATTCATTGTGTTTATTTCTTCTTTAACATTGTTTTCCGCTTGTTCTTGTATCTATGTTTCTCCGTAAGAGTGTTTCTTCTAGCCAATCCATTTTCAGACAGTGGGTTTTTCAGGAATATCCTACTTAACTGAGTACTTGTTAGTCTTCCCGACAAGATCAAAGCAAGTGTGAGATGATGGTTGTGAGACCTTTTTTATTTAGCATCTCAGAGTGGCATGTTTCAAGTTTCATTTCAAATGATACTAGCAAGAAGTTCTTAATTTATACTTGTACTAGTTCTTATCTATTCATGATGCTTTTCAAATATGACTCTTTTTGCTATAATTGATATTGATCTTGCAACTGCTAATAGTTACTCCTCGTCCTTATTTTAGCTCTCAAATTATGCAACTCTGATGCATCCTTGTTTGCGAGATTTGCTTCAGGTATGATTTAACTGACAACAATTAGTTAATTGAAATACTAGTAGTAACTTTCCTTTACAAACCAAATACTGAGGTGCGTATCTCATATGTTTTTATTGCTTTGATCTTGGTGATGCTGGATTGAGTCTTCATAGAAGTTCTTCCCTTGTTTTTTTCCTGAAAACTAGATGGCAGATCCACTATTTCGTCTTACAAGTAAAATAAAAGAAATGAGCTTCTAGTCAACTCAGAGTATATATGTTTTTAGGTTGCATAACTTTCATTTATCCCTACCCTTTAGAATCAAGTCGTTGCAATGTTCTAAAAAGAATAAAGATCAGCATTCATATATCCATACTGATGCTTTAACTAAAGGTTCTGTTTCTTTTCCCATGAATACTATTCCGAAATCTCTTATTTGCATGTATACCTTTTTAAAATTGATACTTGCACGTATATCTCTCAAAACACTTGATTTCAGCTTGATGCCCCTTATAACCTTTATTTTTTGTATTGATATTCTGCAAATATAATTACCCGTTAAGATTTCAAAATGAACTATAAAGAGACAAAACTACCGTTATACTTATTTGCATATTATTCCACTCAGTTAAGAGTATATATGCTTTTTCTCTTTTAAATTACTAAGATTTTAATTTACAGTTTCCAAAAAGTAACCTGAATAATATCCATGCCAAAACCATGAGTTTTAAAGAGTATACAAAGAAACTTTAGTTGTTGCACTTATTACACTTAATTAAGCATATGATATTTTCTCAAATGCCCAATTCAGTCGGGTCCTATCAAAGCCATGGCCTACTTCACATCGCAGTGGGACTTGGGGACACTAACATTAGATGTCAGCAGTTTTGCTTGTAGTAGTCTATAGAACTGGTCTTCTGTTTATCAATAAAGTTCCACTAACTTAAAGCTAAGAATAATTGTGTAAATTGCTACAAAGATGAATAAAGAATTTGAAAATGTGAATTCCTAGCTCCCTAGAAGCTTAAAATATCCTAGTAGTTAATTTTCTCTTTGAGACTACCTTCGATTAAGCTGGTTTTACTAAGAATAACTAAATATGCATGGTATTCATATTGATAATGCAACGCAAACATGATATACGTGTTGTTAGTAATATCACATGAGAGTTAAGGGTGACAATTCTGTCCTGACCCGATAATTTGATGCAAATCTGAAGACCTAAATAGATTTGAGTTTAATATGATTGGGTCCCTAATTTGATTATTAATTAGATGGATTGTGTTCACGTTTACCCTTTCAACTCATTTAACCTGAAATCAACATGTTTATGACTATATTACCATTTTAACTGAATAAAATATTTATGACCTAATAACCTATTTATAATGAATAATCTGTGTAACCCATTTAATTTTAATAATTTAACCCATTAATTAAACGGGCCACATGTATGCTTAATAAACGGGTCACATGTATGACTCGAATTATCGATCCGACCTAGTTGCTACCCCTAATTTTAGTCGCATCTGATTTGTGAACAGTATGCATCAGTTTTCAGCACTGCATCACACCCAATAAGGACCTAGGTTCATCTGTGTGCCAAATCACCAGTGGAAATCTTCTAGCCATGAAACAATTGTATAAAATGTCCTCATAATGCCCTCAATATGTGAGTAAAATTTCATGTCAATTGGATCAATGGATCAAAAGTTATAGATGTTTTAAATTTGCTGATATATATGCTGAAAAATATTGCTGATGCTGAGAAAATCAATTTGCCAGGGACATTATGGCAATTTTGTAGGAATGATATGATGTGGTAAAGATCCTCACAACCTCTTCAACATGTTTACAATTTCCATGGCTTTTGGACCTATGATTAATAAATTATTAATCCACAAAGTTGTGATAAAATCTCTGAGAAAATGTTGAAATATTCAGAACAATTTAGCATTTCAGTTGTCATCATGATTTAGCATTAAATGCTCATAAGACTATTGTTCTGGTTATGACCATATTGAGTATGTATATCAAGTTTTAAATGATTTTGATGTATGTTTGAGAACTCTAGTAGTTCCAAGTTTCAGCTGTACCATGAACTGGCATGATCCAGATTTGAAAAAGTGCTGTACAAACCAAAGCAGGGCCATTTTGTTTTGTGTTTTAAGATGCAGTGTCTAGAAACCAATTTAAACAAAACTCTTATATCTTTCTGAAAGGGATAGGGAGATATATTGCACAACAAGCCCTATGATTAGTTTCATTATGTAGAGTTGAGTTTCTGTACAATTGGAAATTTTGTACAATTGGTAAGAGTATGGAAAATTAAATTAGGTAAAACACTATGGAAAGCTAAACTGAGAAACTAGCTTTACAAGGAAATGTGGCAACCATAGATTAGTTATGTATTATCCGAAGGATTAGGAGAATCAGCATGATATAATTTGGTGGAGGATTCAGTATTATCTCTAACACCCCCTGCAAATTAAGAGGCAAAGAGACAAGCAGTTTGGATCAAAGATGGATGAATTGAGCAAAAGCATGTCCTTTGTGAAAATAGCTGCAGTTTGTTTAGCAATGTTGATATAGCGAACTTCAAGATCACGTACTTTCTTACAAACATAGTGATAATTCATTTCAATGTGTTTTGTTCGAGAATGAAACATGGGGTTGGATACTAAATCAATAGCACTCACGTTGTCACACCACAAAATTGGAGCATATGAGAGAGTGATATTAAGATTGCAAAGAACCATGCGCAACCAAAACAATTTAGAGATAGTAATGACTATAAAGCGATATTCAGCCTCAGTGCTAGACTCGGAGACAATAGATTGCTTCTTTGAGACTAGGAAACAAGGTTATCACCCAAAAATATGCAATAGCCACCGGTGGATCGTCGATTGTCAGGATCCTTGGCCCAATTCGAGTCACAAAAAGGTTGAATATGAAGTGAACTGGGTGTATAAAGAAGACCATGTTTTGATGTATTTTTGAGGTAGAGAAGAACTCGCTTTGCTACAATCCAATGACTTGATGTCGTAAAAGTGATTAAACTATGTTGAGAAAGTTGATTAATAGAATAAACTATCTCTGGTCGTGTGGGTAATATATTGAAGTGCTCCAACAGTATGTCTATATTGCTTATGGATTGGCAAGAGCATCACCATCAAACTTTGATAATTTTGAGCCAGAAACACAAGGAGCATTGTACGGTTTAATTCCACCCATATCAAGTCTGTCTAGCAAGTCATGTATGTGTTTGGCTTATGACAAGTGAAGGCCAGTAACATCCCATTTAGCTTCAATTCCCAAAATAGGCAGCAACTTGATATCTTTCATTGCAAACTCAAGTTCGAGTTTTTCAATAAATGAATGAAAAGCTGTCTTACTATTACCGGTGATTATGATGATATCGACATAGATAAGGATGTAAACAGTAGTATTATTAGAAATATAGGTAAAATGAGATAAATTTGCATATGAACATGTGAAACCAATATTAGTAAGAGGAGAGGAGAGACGTTGAAACAAAGCTCTTGGGCTTGTTTAGGGCCATAAATTGACTGATAAAGTCTACATACCTAGTGTGGATGAACAACATCAATGAATCCTTTGGTTGTTCCATATATACTTCTTTAGTCAAAAAATCATGTAAGAATGCATTTGACACATCCAATTGTTGTACATGCCAATTTTGAGAGACAGTAACAACTAAGACAATATAGATAATAGATGACTTAACCAAAGAGTTAAATGTCTCATAATGGTCTATGCCATATTTTTGGTCAAAGCCCTTTGTGTTTGGCCTTAAATATTTCTATGCTTTTGTCAGGTTTTTGCTTGATCTTGAACACCCATTTGTTGCGAACGACATTATGACTAGTGGGACAAGGACACAAGGACCATATACCACTATTAACTAATTGAGGTTACTAGCAGCTTAGTTATAGGTTTAGAGTTCTGATGGAATTTGGACAGTGTGTAAGGCAACAAGAGGGTATCTTGTGGAGTAATATATATGATAGTCAGTGAAGGGTTTTGATTTAAGATTTCCAATGTGTGATTGAGTGACAATTCGGTAAGGAGAAGGATTTGGTGGCTCATTAAGGTTGACTCATTCAAATGTATTGTCAATGATAGGTATTGTTAAATAAGGTGAGAGTGAAGTAGAGGTAGGATTATTAGTGTTGGTTAAAGGCTTATGTGATGGGCTAGCATCTATAGTATCTGCTACTAGTGTGTCTCTATGAAAAGGAAAAGGAGAGATAGGAATCAAACCTGTTTGAGTAGACTGAGTGGCACTCTGATGAACATTTTAAGAGGGTTGAGTTGATATAGGAGACACAAGTAAGTTGGACTCACGGGTATGGAAACAAACTTCATCGAAGAATATTTGCCCCAGAGTTGGGATGTTATATACTCCAAGTATATAACATTGGTGGAGTTAAAAATGTGATATACTCCAAGTATACTTGCCTCATTATTGGGATGTCCCAAAAGGAACTTGGAAGCCATCTTATAATTGTTCCTCTTGCATCGAGAGTTTGCAAGTACAGAAGATGTGCGATGGAAGAGGGAAGCTCCACATCCTGACAGTCTCTAAATCTAAGATATCATAGATGGATCATTTGTTCGATTTCCTTAGGATACTTAATGTGTCGTAAACCCTCCAGGAGAAGCACACATAGGAATTTCAATTCACTAAGGCATGGTACCAACATTAACTTGGAGGCTAGGAGAGTTCGTAGATTAGGTATATTTTAACCAAGTCTGTTGTCAAAGAAGTTATGGAAACTAACACGATAAGCATGGTTACCGTGACAACATAGTCCTCAGGGAATGATGCAATGTACAAAAAGCAAGATTTCAGGTAATGGTATGGCAAGTCATGGTACCTAAGAGCCAATATCCCCCCCGACATCCATTTCGTTGTTTTCCATTCTTTCAACCAATTTTAACCATTTTTGTAGTCATTATTTCTTGACAGATAAACCCCCAAAACCATGAGTGCCAAAGGTAGGCCTTTACATTTTTCTACAAGTCTCTTCCCTAAGTCCTCTAACTCGTTTATGGTGCTTTGGTTTACATTTCTCTTGCCATACCTCTTTATAATAGGGGAAAATGTCCTATCACTCCTTTTTAATATTGTAGTCTAGAGTAAACAACTGAAAGGAATCAAGATGGCAGCTCGAGCACCGGTATTCACCCACCTCCTATTTGCTGATGATTTGCTAATCTTGAGAAAGCAACCAGGCAAGAAGCAAACAGTGTGGCCACAATCTTGAAAGCCTACTGCAGGCTCTCAGGCTAGGAATTAAACCTCGACAAGTCAGCAATGCATTTTGGGAAAACTACTGCATAGATCAACCGCAGAGAGGTGCTTGCAATCCTTCAAGCAAGACAACTAAACATGGGGGAGTTCTACCTAGGAAGCCCTTTAATGTTTTCAAAGCCAAAGAAATAAAGCTTTCAATTTCTCATAGACAAAATTCACAACAAGCTAGCCAAGTGGAAAGGGAAATTGCTATCGCAGGCTAGCCCGCCTTGTTCTGATTAAAGCAATTTTGAGTTCCTTACCAGTTTATTATCATGGCGACTTCCCTCCTTCCTCTCAAGGTCATCGACCAAATCATAGTGGTTATGAGGGACTTTTGGTGGGGTGTGGAGGAGGGAAACCACAAGTTGTTCCTTACAAGCTGGCAAACCTATGTAAGCCAGCCTTGCAAGGAGGACTAGACCTCAGACATCCTCGATACATCAACAAAGCCTTAATACTCAAGCTCATCTAGAGAATGGCAAGCAACACAAACTCAAACTGGGCAAGATCTCTCCAAGCAAAGTACTTCGCATCCTCGTCCCTTCGGCAAGCAAAGACAAGGAAGAGCTGCACCTCGACGTGGAGTGCTATTTACAAGATAAAGGACACCCTCAGGAACAACCTGCAGAATCTGATAGGCAGCGGCTCAACCACCAACATCAATCAAGACCCATGGCTTCTGGGCATATTCTTTGCTCAATACTGCCTACCTACCGGAGTCTCAAAAGTTAAGGACCTAATGCTTATCAACAGTTGGAACATACCACTCATCAAATCGATCTTCCCTCCACATGTTGCCCAACACATTACAAACTTATATCTGAGACCAGAATCAGTGACTCGAAATGACACTTTGTCTTGGACTCTAGCAAAGATGGGCGTTTTCTCAGTCAAGTCAGCCTACAAACACCAGACTAGAAGCCTTTGGGAATGCATCTCATCGTCAGCGAGACCAACAAAACTATGGAAAATGATCTGGTAGAAGAACGCAGTGGAACCAAGAATCAAAGTTTTCCTCTCGAAATGCTTCGGCGGCACTCTCCCTCTCCAATCCACTCTAAAGAAAAGAGTCCCAGAGCTTGATGATGTCTGCCACCTTTGCAAAAGTCAAGTGGAAACCCTAGATCACCTCTTCATGGAATGCGAATTGGCTAGAGCAGCCTGGTTCCACAGCCCATTTGGGTTCAAGTCAGACCAAGGCTCAACGCCATCCTTTGAAGAATGGACTTCTCAACTCAGCAAGAAACTCTCATTAGAGGAAACTACTGCTTACTTTAGAGTAGCATGGGAGATCTAGAAGGCCCGTTGTAGGGCTATATTCCGAGGCGAGAATCCTAACCCGGCAGTAGTCTAGACAAATGCCAACTGTAGATCTACCTCAGCAAATATCCAAGATATGATAACTCCCATCGATTGAACCTAAAGCCAGACAGTGGACCCACAACCAGCAAAAAATGCGCTAATCTGCTAGACAGACGCCACCTGGGAGGGATACAAACCGGGGGCGTTGGTGTCTACATCAATTGCCTGAGGAAGAAGGTAAGGCTGGGCAGACAACATTCCTATCAACATGTGAAAGCATACTGCATGGTGAACTCTATGCTATGCTATTCTAGAAGGCATTAAATTCCTATCAAGAGCTCGAGCAGATGTGGACAAATGGTTGTTTAGCAACTGTCAAGTAGCAATACACACAATCACGGGAAGGACAAAGTGTCAAGATTGGTCAGCACAACACCTACTCATGGACTGCAATAGTTGGCTAGCACAAAACCCATTGATTAGAATATGTTATACTAGTCGTAGAAACAACTTGGAAGCCCATCAACTAGCTCGCCACGCAGTTCGCACAAGTGCGATGGTGGTTTGGGCAGGCTTGGTTCTAAATGATATATGTAACCTATCTTCTAAATGAATGAATTATTCTACAGACTTTCCATCAAAAAAAAAAAAAACTATCCAGATAGTTGTCGGTTTTACCACAAGAGTAATAATTCAGTATAATCTATACCATCATGTTGCTCAATCTTTAGCCATTAATCGTGCCTTATATCTGTCAAGTGAGCTATCTGACTTTTGTTTAACTTTGGAACCCCATTTGCATCTTATGACATTGTGCTTAGCAGGGCGAGGACATTGCGTCCAAGTTTGATTAGCCTGCAAAGCATTAAATTCAGCTCAGTAGTCATAACTTCTCTCCATTTTATGGACTTCATAGCTTGGGAAAATGTTGTTGGCTTGGAGGGTAGAAGAGAAATATAAGTGTTAGGCTCTGAGGGTACAAGAACACCCAAAACTTTAAGTGCAATAATGTTCATGATTTAATAATTTTGTGTAGGGTTTGCAGTTTCTAGAAACTGAATTAGGAAGTCTATTGATTAGATCAATTGATGATGTGGGGAATGCATCATCTACCCAAGAACATTGGGGGTAAACTAGATATAGCTAATAATGCTGAACTTACCTCCACTATGTGCCATTGCTTTCTTTCTGCCAAACTGTTTCGTTGGGCAGTGTATGGGCATTGAATATGGTGGATAATTCTACGAGTCTCAAGAAATTGTTTACAATGTTTTGAGTTAAATTTACCACTTTCGTCTGATTATAAGGCTTTGATTTTACAAGATAGCATATTTTTCAGCAAAGCACTTAAAATTTTATAAAACAAGAGAGAACATCATAATTTAATCTAATAGAAAAAAAAAGGCATGTGAACCGAGAAAAATTATCGGCGAAAAGCACATAATAATTACAACCACCTATTGATTTAACTGGAGAAGACCACACACCTGAATGAACAAATTCAAGAGGATTAGAAGTTGATCTAAAAGACTTAGAAAATGGTAATTGTTTATTCTTTGCAGTCTGAGAAGGTTCACATACATTAATGTTATCAGCAGAATATAGAATAGGTAATGATAGCAACTAATCACCCCTCGAACAGCTGATTGTGTGGGATGACCTAGCCTTTTTATGCCAAATGGAAGATGGAGTTTTGACACCAAGGAAAGCTGTGAATTTCCTAGTCTTATTAATTGACAAATTCTCACTCCTTCCTTACAAAAGTATCTTCCTGGATTTGTTCATTTCCTCTGTAGCTGATGCTTCTCTCTTCCATAATGTTGCATGAATAGGCAAAATTATCTATTGTTATCTAGTCCGTATGTTTGATAATCTCCTGCTAGTCTCCTCTTCCATACTTTTGTGGATTATTGTAACCTTTACTGTCCCGTCAAGTGGATAAATAGTTAGCTGATTGACCAGTTCTGGTGGAAAAAATAATCGAGAATTGGTTAGAGTTTCTGTTTCTAAGATTTGGACAGAACAAAATAGCAGAACAAGGCACTACTCCAAGTAGTTAGCTTAAGCATGTATGTGCTTTATTGTTGAGATTTGCTAGAAGTTGTGGAATGAGTTCTATTGTTAAGATCTGCTGCTTCTTAATTTTGGTTTGCTATCAGAAGATTAACAGATCTAATGCTGATTCAGGTTTAACTGCTTCAGACAAACTTGTAAGAATACTTTATCTTCAATGTAACTTCTCTTGATTGTTAGGCTCTGCTTCTGGGGTTACACCATCACCTGAGATCCTATTTTTATCACTTTTTGAATGTTGAACGGAATGCCACGGCAGTGAAATAGGCAAATATTTTTAGTATCCGCTTGTTCATCTGGCTCATTCAGTTAGACTTCTATGGATGATTGATCAGGTCAAGCAATGGGAATGTAACCTTATCATTCTTAAATGAATTTTACGGGCGGATAAGAACTATAGTTAGATTTTAAATTGCAGCAAAGATTGATTTATTACATTCTCGATGTTCATTAACCGCCACCTAGTCTTTCATCTTCTGTAGCTTTGCATTATCAGCTTAGAAATTACATTATGGTGATTGACGCATAAAAATACTATTATTAGCAAATGATTGGATCAAGAGTAGATAGTGGTGCGAGCAACGGCAGGAAATGTGTTACAAACAACATGAAGAAAGCAACCAGTCCTTGGATTTCTTTTTTTGAGCTCAATGCATCCTGAGCTCAGGTCTTCTTCGGCGCGAGGCGGGACTTGATCTTCTCCACCTCCTTGGTGCCTATCTGGAACGCTTTGGTGAGCACGACGTTCGGCACCGGCGGGGTCGAACCGAACAGGGTGACTGCGATGGACTGCGTGCCCGGTAATTGGCTGTTGAACGCCGCGATGACGGCGGCGGGGCCATAGCCATTGTTCTTCTGGAAGTGGACGAGGCCGCGAGGGAAGACGAAGACCTCGCCTTTTGTTATAGTCTTCATGACGAGCTTATTGGCCCCGGTGATGAACCCGACGTCCAGGGAGCCTTCGAGGACGAAGACGATCTCGGTGGCGCGGGGGTGGGTGTGGGGCGGGTTGAGGCCGCCGGGGGCGTAGTCGATGCGAGACATGGACACGCCCAGGGTGTTCAGCCCCGGGATCTTCTCGACGTTGGCGCCGGTCACCAACGAGCCCAAGGTATTGTTGGTGGCGCCGGGCATCGCCAGGCCCTTGAAGAAGAAGTCATCCTCTGTCACATTTGCCTTGCAAGCAAATCCGTTCAACTTTGTACCTGTTGTCAAATGCATAGTAGTATACTTCATTAGTTTGTTAAAAGAAGGAGAATCAAAGATCTAGTATGTTTTGAGAGCATCAGTCTTTTACTTACCAGAGGAAAGATCAGCGACGCAGATGTCTTGGAGCATGTCAGGATCGGCGGCGATGGACGGAGCGACGACGAGAGAGAGGAGGAGGAGGAAGAGGAGGAAAGAAGAAGACTTGGCCATGGTGCTTGATGGCCTGAGATTGGCTTCCTCCTCCTGCTGCTGCTTCTGGTTGGCTTTTAATTGTATTTATTGTTGTGGTTATAAGCCTTTGACTTTTCCTTGGATGATAGAGAGGAGAGTGGGATGCAAATAATGGGAGGAGAGTGGATAGTATATATAACAAAGGTGGGGTAGAGATTTGAGAGGGGGTGGATTGGAGTGGAGGAAAGTTTAATGTGAGAATGAAGGCATGAAAAAGGCCTTGCTAATTAAGTAAGAAATGACTTGGAGGAATTGTCTCATTTTGTTTTATTTTGTAATTGATGGTGATATGCAGTGATAAAGAAGACATGGATTAATTGACTAGTAGGAGTTATGAAGAGGGGTTTTGGAACTAATTTATGACAAATTAATCCCTGCTTCTATTCTTTCTTTTGTGGTGTGTTGTTAGACCTTTCTTTTTCTATTTATTTGCTTAGGATATAGATTGCTTGGCCATGTTATCATATACCAACTTGATATTGTTTTTTAATAAGGAACAGTGTTTGGTAGCTCTTCCTGCAAATCCAAGACTAGGAGACCCTATTTTGTGGGCAGAGGTAAAGGTGGAGGAGCATGCTTTGTAGTCCTACATAAATGGGGCTTCTTTTTTATTTCAAGGATACGCTGCAGTTATTATAGTTCGATTTTTTTTTTGTTGTGATGATAAATGAAGCTCTTCTCCTCTATGAAATAAAGATATCATTAATGTGTGGGTCCAGTCGTGTTCTCTTTTATTAGTCAATATGGTCAACAAGGCCATGAGGGCGTCTTGAACGTGGAGTCGATTATTGATTATATTAAATTAATACTCTAACTCATAATTTTTAAAATTATCAAATTAATAATATTTTCAGGAAAGCTAATCTGCTTGTCAACTGGTTTGTTAATCATGGTGTATGTGCATGGTGATTTTCTGACAGCTTTATATCTCCAAGTATTTTGTAATCATGGTGGCTAAATTTTAATACATTTCTTCTTCTTCTTTTTAAATAAAAGCTTAGTGGATCCAAGATGTGCGGGACGAAGGAATATTATTTACACAATCAGATGCTATGAACCTACTGCATCGATAGGTATCACTTAATGGAAAATTATTGATACGTTAATTAATTTCTGCATGCAATAAATGTGTTGAAGAGTTTTAGCATGAATTGCAGAATATGCCAGTTTTTATTTGGCTGTAGTTTCACTAATTCATTGAAGCTTTGTACACAAATTTTGAGGAAAATATAGGATGGCTTTTAACTCTAAATCTTCCTTTGGTTACAACAGTGAAACAAACAAATAAATGCAACACGAACCACATTCTTAGTTCATATGGGCAAAAAGTCTAAAGTTAGTTTGCGACTCCATTGTAATTAGCAATTGAAGACACAATCTATAATAGAAATTTTAAAAAAAACACTTGAGAAGTGGCCACCTCCTGTCGGAGGAACAGATGAGAGGGAAGGAGCCCAAATGCACAATGTTACGATCCTAGCCAGAGATTCAACGGCACACATCAGCTCAAAGCGATCGAAAATGGCGACGAGAAAACCCCAAACCACCGCACCACAGCCTGACACTATCACGAACAACCGTCGGCTTCCTCGGCAAGATAAGCAACAAGTCGGAGAGAGGACTCCCCAGGCCCACACCCGACGTACTCTTTCTGATCCACTCTGGCAGGAGTACGAGTCAGGCAAGACTAGGCGACCGGGTCATGAAGCAAAGAGTGAGGAGGGAGAGATCTATCACTGCCCACGCCCAGCAGAGGAGAGATGGAGGGGAGGTGGCGGCACTAATGGTGCATCCGCATCGGCTCAGCAGAAGAGGAGGGATAAGGGTGCGGGTGGAGGAAGAAAGAAGAGAGATGATAGGAGAGATGGGTGTGGTCGAAGGAGAAAGGTGGGGTGGAACCGATCGTGGTGAGTAGGCTTGGCGGCGAAGAGGCTGTAGAGAAGAGGAGGGGGGTGGCGGGGCCCAAGGGAATGATAAAAGCTTCTCCTGTCCGCTTAACTACTTGGCGAGGGGAGATAAGAGGGTGGCAAGCCACCGGCGACGGCGACAAGGAAGACCCACAAAGGAGATGAGAAAAGAGCTATCTATTATAGGGTCATAGGATATGCCAGCTATGATTTGATGAACATAATTTGATCATATATGGCCCACTCGACTTAGCCTACAAATTCTACTCAATCAAAAGACAAGTGATGTTTACTTATTAATTTGTTCAGTTCCGTTCTTGTTCTTCTTTTTCTTTTTCTTTCATTTGCCATCTTGGCGGAAGAAGTAGTCGTCCAATCCATGAATTTCTCTGATAAAAAAAACTAAAATAACACATACATTAGATTCCATTACAAATTAATTAGCATTGTATAATTATTTCCTTTTTTTATGGTATCCCAATTAAACCATTATGTACAGTTAGGATTTCGATCCTGCACATTTTTGCAGCAATTAGATTTGCCCAATCACAGTTAGAAGAAGATTGCAGCAAAGCAAATCGTAGAAACGTTTTATTGACAAATAAAAAATCAATCAAGAAATAAACTAATGGCGTTCTGCTATGCGCACTCCTGTTATTATTATTCAAGCTAAAACAACACAATGATCGACCATCACCAAATCATAACACGCACACAACCAACCTAGACATGCATGCATGCATGCAAATCCAATCCCTCTGCATGCATCTAGCTCTTCTTCGGCGCCAATTTAGCCTTGATCTTCTCCACCACGTCGTCGCCGACCTGGAACGCCTTTGTCAGCACGCCGTTCGGCACCGGCGGCGTCGAGGTGAAGAGAGTCGCCGCAATGGACTGCGTGCCCGGAAGCTGGCTATTGAAGGCGGCGATGACGGCGGCGGGTCCATAGCCATTGTTCTTCTGGAAGTGGACGAGGCCGCGAGGGAAGACGAAGACCTCGCCTTTGTTGATAGTCTTCATGACGAGCTTATTGGCGGTGGTGATGAACCCGACATCGAGGGAGCCTTCGAGGACGAAGACGATCTCGGTGGCGCGGGGGTGGGTGTGGGGCGGGTTGAGGCCGCCGGGGGCGTAGTCGATGCGGGACATGGACACGCCCAACGTGTTCAGCCCCGGGATCTTCTCGACGTTGGCGCCGGTCACCACCGAGCCCATGAGGTTGTTGGTGTTGCCGGGCATGGACAGGCCCTTGAAGAAGAAGTCCTCCTCCATGAAGTTCGCCTTGCAGGGGAATCCATTGACCTTCGGGCCTGTGTTTGATTAACTAATTGTTAGATAATTAGTTCACCATAATGCTTAATAAGCCATCAAAAAAGGGTACACTATGGATTTGAGTTAATAGGTGCACGAATACTCTTTAGATTACTTTTATACGACTAAAGGTTAAAATATTAGTAATTTAATATATGAAGATATATGTACCCTTAATTGTAAAGAATATATGTAAATAAGAACAAATTTTTTTTTATATTTAATGGTTAATTAGGTTTGAGAAATTTAGAGGCATCCATGTAAAACCAAAGATATTAAAGAATATCAAAAACCAAGTGTTCACAACTTCACGAGAGCATACATAAATGAGAGATTTTAGAAGGGTATACAGTAAAAAAGATTAAAAGACAAAGAAAAACCATCTTCTTGTACTGCTTCTATATATAAGTAGTAGGAGCTGTAGAGTACTAGAGGAAGCAAGAGTGTCATTGTTAACTTACTACCGTTGAGGTCGGCGACGCAGACATCTTGGAGCATGTCGGGATCGGCGGCGAGGGAGGGAGCGGCTAGAAGAAAGAGGAGAGGGGAGAAGAGGAAGAGGAGGCAAGAAAACTTAGCCATGGTGTGTTTCTTGATGGGGAGATGTCTTAAGAGTTAAGAAGGGAAGAAGAAGGATATATATGGAGTTGCCGGGAAGCATTAAATCTCGTAGAAGGGGGTTAGTATATATAATAAAAGAGGGAGAAAGATAATGTGAGGTTGTATGCTGATTGCTGAGGGATTTGACCACGAATAGTTGGAACGTCGATATGTTTATTTAGTCTCCACTTGTATATATTCTTTAATAAGGGTGTTATTAATTTTGTCCTTATATTTTGTCTTCATCGTGGCAACTTGATATCATTTGGATAAGGAACAAAGTCTGTAGAGTGGTAGATGTATTATTGCGAGATGTGGAAGCCTATAAATATACTAAAAAATTAATTTGCGAGATGTGGATTCAATTTTTTTCCCCTTCTTAAATGTATGCCAAGGGTATTTTTCATATCTCCACTTGCTGTATGTAGGTATTGCACGTAAATATACATCTTAAAAGTATATTAGTTCATTATCTAAAAGTTAAAACTTTTGGGTCAATTAACTGTCGAATATATATTACTTTTCACAGTCGAATCAGATTAACTTGACTTGCATATGCATATATTCATTCACTAATACAAATTAATTTTTAAGAGTTTGGTTAATGAAGAAGTATTTATGTATGAATATATATATCATTAGGTCCCCTAGTTTGGGATAACTATTGGACAGGTAGACCATCTATTTTAGATACCAGTTGACCTTTCTCACTACTCCTTTTATTAACTCTTTAGGCTTGCATTAGTTTATTAGGATGCTTGAGTGGATAAGATTTTTATTTTTCCAGCTGATTTTCGTTGTGAGGAAAGAGGATATGCTCCTTATATTCCATTAGTCAGTGAAACATGATTGAGGAGTTCGTTGAAGTTGATTGGAGCAAAAAAAAAAAGAAAAATTTAAAAGTAATCCTGGCTATTAGTCAACTGATCATGATTTATGAATCAATTTATTATGGCTAAATACCAATCGATATAGTAGAATCCTGGCTGTTGGTCAACTGATCATGCTTGGATATCCATGATGCAGGCTCTCACATTGGAAGAAATCTCTCACTTCTTTTGGTCTTCTCCTCCCAAGTTCCGTAATTGGAAGTGTTGGAGTCAATGAGATGAACGTGGAGTACAAATGTATTTAAGACACAAAGGGGTGGTTGGGTTGGATAATGTTGTTTTTACTCCTCAGATCCGCACTTAGGTAGGATTGGAGATTATGTATGCATACATATATCCATATTATCACATGGATCTTCATGCAACCATCTTTCAATCATTATTATTATTATTATTATTATTTATTCTCTTGGCCCAAAACTATCTCGCCCTTGATTTAGTCTTCCTTTGCATGTCTGGAAGTAGCTAAGTTCATATATTCTTTTTCTATGACAACTTGAGCATAATCAAAAGCCAACTGTGTTGATGTACTATTAATTAACTATATATAACAAGAGCATTGCTAGATTTACTAGTTGATTTGGAATCCTATATATAGTCAGGGTTAAATCTGAAATAAGGATATGTTGTAAGATTATTAGTCTTCGTATCCCAAATTATAGCAGAAATGCAATAAATAACTAGGCAATACATCACAGTCATCCAACTGCCAAATAGTTTGTAAAAGCGACAACTGCGTCCCAAAATGATCACCTCGTGGGCTGACCAAGTCTCAATGACTCAAGTTCAGAGTGACATTTAAGCCGGAAGACGAGGGAGAGACAACTTGTCAGACGACTCACCTACTGAGAATTAACTTGCAAGCTTTTCCAGTAGATGAGCAAGACGGGCGAATTATCCAGTCGTAGAATCCAACCAGGCATTGCATTATTTTAGCACCACTCATATTCCAACAGGATGGACCACAGGATCGAGAACTAGATACAAGTCGGGATATTAATAAAGGAACAAAAGCTCTGGATGTAATCTTAGAAATATAATCAAGGTTACATAAAAACAAGGACGCATAGTATTCATTTGTCAAAACTGCATGGTACATCGGAGTATCAAAGGTTGGTCTTATGAAGGAAAAGAAAAGGGCAACAATTTGTCAGTTCCAGTGTCTTCACTTCTGCTCCCAAGAATGAAACTACTAACGATAGTGCCGTGTATGACTGATATTGTGCTCCAAGAAAGCTATCTTACAAAATAGTCTGCTTTCCCCACTGGGATTCTCATTGACAAACAAGGACATCTGGAATAGTGACTGAAGCTGCAACATCCAGTCGATGTATAACTTACTTTCCGAGCTTTAACATAATCCCAGAGATGAGTTTCAGCTTCACCGGCCATCCTGCAAGCTACCTGTTATTTGGAACATCTTTATTAGCTCCTTCGTTAGCGTCTCAAATCAATAATGCATTTTAGCAGAAAAAAGGAAAGCAATAACAACTGACTGACTGCATCTAAGCAACTGTATGGAGATATGAACGAACTTGTACATTTTACATATACTATGTCCTAAAACTTTTGTCTAGAAAGGGCCACGGTATCCAACGTAACTGCCAACAAGGGGCCTTTGAAGCTTCTGTCACCTTCTGTGACATTTGCAAAAATAATGCTTTCTAAAGAATTCAGCTTGAGCACAAGTTGGTTTCCAATCTTCCAAACTTCTAATCCATCATATTAAGATTTCACTTTACACTGGTCATATGATCTATAACATTTTCACTATTTATACTAGAAGATCATTTGTTGCCTATTTAATCAACCCTTCACTGATGGAAGGTGACAAGCAAATTTAAATGTTAATATGCCTACCTTGGGATCAAGGCAGCAGCAGCCATATAGCCTGCTATCTATTGGGTGTCATAAGTGATAAAGACCACTTGAATTCACTAGCTAACAAGGTTTATCGTAGCATTAATGTTAAATCAGTCAAATCATAAAACAAGAAAGAAAAAGCAAAGTAAATAATTCCTTGTGAGATAGCTCTCGTGCACCAAGAGAACAGATGACTGCTTAGGTACTAACCCTCAACAAACCTAAAATAATGCATAAACAAAGAGCTGGCACTTTTCATCATGTCATTGGGGATCAGCATCAGGTCTATTTTGCCTCCTAATTTAATAGTACAACAGAATTCCTCCAAGTGACTATACTGCATGACCATCCAAACTCTTCTAGCCTTGCAGTCCTCTTTACAACTTGAATAGTTCACACCAAAACAAACTAGATAACCTACTCAAATCAATTCAAAATACTTTCAATCTGAACATCTCTACTTGACTCAATATTAATTCTTGTCTGTTGAAGTTATATTAGACATATTTCTCTACTCATTCCTTGGAAAATAACCATATGAAGAAGCCTTCCTTGAATATACCAGCCTATTTGAAAAAAAGTAACATAATGGCCTCAAGAATGACCTTAGGCAACTAATATCAAAACATAATATTTGCACACTTATATTAATAAATACTAATTGTTTGACCCCCATTTGGAATTATTATCATGACGGGTATATCACTCTAGGCATAGAAGTTGTCGCTCAGGTCCTGAAACCCAACAAAATTTCCAAAGTTCCAAACTTAAGTGCCAGTCTTGAACAAATTAACTCAAACCTACTGGGACCAAAATCAACCATATCACATAGGAACATCCAATATCATACACACAATAATGGATAACATACATGTGAAAACTATACAGAATTTAAGTTCCCAGGCAACTTTAATAACTTAGCTATCCAAAAAATTTGCCAACCATTGAACTACACAAATAGCATACTCAAAATACTTAAAGCCCATTATTATACAAAATAATATTTTAAATAAAAATTCTGATGCAATCTTTATGCAGCATTGACTGAAAAGCCAATTTAGATACCACTGTAAACTTCTGGACTAACAACCTCCAGTGATAATAAAGAAAAAAAGAGCAAACTAAAGCACTAAACTTTTATTTTTGCTTGTTTCTTAACTATTAATCAACTCAAATTAGCAAAACAATCAGTTTCACCAAAGTTCGCCTTAAAAGTTAATGCTTTCAATAGTCTTATGATAGTAGAGAAGTTCAGTTTCACACTTAAAACATGACTAATAATAATTGAAGAGAATGCGAGAAAAAGCTGCATGTGAGTTTGTTGAAGTTCATAAATTATGAAAAAAAAGGCAAAAAGATTGGTACAGAGAGATAAAATGGGCATAGCGTTCTCCGTACTTACGGAGAAAGAATTGATTGTCAGAACAAGTTAGATATGAAGCTGGTTATCCATGATGTTCCATACAAGGATAAATCCACGAGGATTTTGGTTCTTTAAACACAGTTGACAGATCTCAAAGACGAAAACAAGAGAGGAAATTCCGTTCCTCATCATCAAGGCTACCAACCACCATACAAACAGATACCATCGCCAAGATACAAACCCCAGAATCCCACTCAAAAGTCAGAAAAGAAGAGAAAAGAACTCAGTCCATCTTGATTTCAAAAGATTGCAAATAGAAAAAAAAATCAGCAGTCAGGACTTACATAAGGTGGATTGAAGATGGTCCTGCAACAGCAATAACCTTCTGAGCCTTTTGAGCTTCACACTTGTACAAACCTTTCAGTTCCTTCTTCGTCTTTCGTGCTTCTCTCCTCTCTTCTTTTACAGCAGCCTGTGAATGCAACAGTTACAGTATGAAAACTAGATCAAAGAAGAAGTACCAGAACGTCATCGGTGAATATAGGAAGAAAACTTGAATTAAAGTGCGGCCAAGTGAAGAAATATGATAGATATACAAACTAAGATCCACTAACAATCATCACAGCCAATAAATCTTCCCCAAATATCCAGTCCCATTTGGGAGGAAAAAGAGAATAGCTGTACACTGGTCAATATGAATGCTGAACAGATATACCCGCACTGAGAAGTCAGATCTGATATCTACAACTATCAGCAAACTGATATTATCTAACAATTAGCAATCCATGAGACAGAAGAATACAAGGTCAAGTCAGATCATGGACAATAAAATTTTGAACTTACAGTCAATCTGTGATGCCCTTAATGCTTATCAAAGAATGATTGCTTCAGATGATCTTAAGTGATTGTTTTTTCATTTGTGGCATAATTCTAGACAAGCCTAAGAGTACACTCAGCGAATCAAGATTAGACATCTACCATGTATCTTAGCAGGTCTTTTGTTTCCGTTCACATCCTCCAGACAAAGGGTAACAGATGATTACAGTCATTAAGTCAAACTACTTCAATTCCATTTCTTTTTTGCATCTTAAGTTGTGATAAGTGATAAAATAAAATTAAAGAACTAATTAACTCCAAATCAAATCTGAGAAGTGACCTTCCGTTCTTTCTTTTCCTCCTTTGACTCTCCTGTGTGCACTCTTCTCTTTGGCTTCTCACTGCTGGAAGTGACTAAAGTATTTTCTTTCTTTGCACTCTCAGTATGTTTTTTCTTCTGGGGTAGATAATCCACTGGCAGCATCTCCTTCCCTCGCAGAGTAATCATATCATGTTTTACAGTTGAGTCTCTAGAGAAAACTTTTGGGAATCGTTTTTTAGGATTTCCTGGAGCTTGTATTTTCCCAGGGTGATTGTCAAGGTTTGAAAAAGTAGAAACGATAGTCTCACAGTCCCATACTTCAGATTCATCGCTACTTTCCTCAACAAGTACAACCTCTTTATCGTCCTCACTTTCATTTAAGTACTTCTCAGCATATTCTGCACATCTACGAATCACATCAGCAGATGCATCAAGCTTTGCAACTTCGCCTGACTCTTGTTGTCCATGCTTAAAGTCTGCTGGAACTCTGTACTTGTCATCAAGTTCTAAATCTTCAGTGACATACTCTTTAAGTGCATCTTTAAGCTTATTGGCAAGTGATTCATGTTCTTCTTCAATATAACCAGCATCATCGTTATCACTGTCATTATCATATTCTCGCAATGTAAGCTGAAACGACAGAAAAATAATATAAGTGAAGGAGACAGCAATGGACCGGTAGGAAAGGAATGCATCAAAACCATCAGGTAGAAGATCAAGGAGAAGATGACATGTTTATGACAACATAACAGAAGATAATAATTTCAAAAAATAAACTATCTGAATTTTTTAATAAGACAGTAGGATTGGCACTATAAGCTGAAGTTTTTTTTATGGAAATCTGATAGTACATATCCTCATACTGGATTCCAGATTATGAAAAGGAAAATAATAATTAATTTGCTAGACTACATAAATACTTGCATCAAGTCATTAGCAAAGAAATAGGCATCAGAAAATCAGTAAGATACAAATGCCAAAAGGTCCCACTGAGTCATGATAGATATTCAATTCATATCAGGAAATACCTATGATCTTTTAAAGCATGATAATTAAGGAGGGTTGAGTAGGTATGACTAAGTTTGATTCAAATTAAGATGTGCCGAGCTTTAATCAATCTTCTAAACCTCAAGATTGATTCCAAAATGAACTTAAACACACTTTGGCTCAATCAACTGTGGTTCGATAAATTTATAAAATTATGTATACATTTAAGATACAGTCAAATTTGAATTCAGTATCAATACAAATTAATCAATTATGCACCAATACTTATGCAGGATTTAATTCAATTTTGATAAATTTAAACTCAATAAAATCAAGTTTGAAATAAACTCAATTGAAGCCAATTTTAGCTTAAGTGCTTGACTAATCAAGCTTAAACCGTGCTTTACTTAAATCTATCTCAATACAAATGGCCTGTTAAGGCAAAAATAAGCTTCACACAGAACTCCTAAGCTCCAAATTAATTTCAAGTCGATTTTGATCAAGTCAACTAAACTCTTAACCATATGAACTTTGATTGCCTTATAATTATTGCTCTACGAGTAACCTGTCAACTAATCAAATAGGGGCTACACAATTTTCAGTCCATGAAAAGAAGGAACACTTTTAAATTCTTCATGGCCATGACAAATGAAGTCAAAAAAGTTATCTCTAGTCTGCAACTCCCTGAAATCTGAACTGTAAGAATCAAATATATGATTAAAAAAGGAAACAACTGAGGAATATACTAATATATGACAAAATATTGTGTCCCAAAAAAAAAAAATGGTAGTAGCATGCTCATGATAGTTAACAATGTTGTATATGGTTCTGTAATAAGATTTACTCATGCTAAGATACTACCTAGAAGATGCGATTATTGCGAATACAAAACTGTATATGGATGCAAGAACAGTTGAACTTCTACTGCCACATCGAGATGGTTGATATTTTACAGTCATCATCTTTGTTAACTTTCCTTAGTTAGGTTTGACTTACATTTTCAGAGGCAAACAAAAGAGGCTCACCATATCAAATTGCTCATCCAGAAGTCTTCTAACTCTTTGCTTTGCACCATCTTCTAATTCACTGTCCCCATTACCTCTCTCAAAACCTTCTTCCTTTTTGGCATCATATCTCCTGTCACTTCTAAACAATTCTCTGTTCTCCTCCTCTTCTTCCTCTTCCACCTCATCTTCCTCTTCTTCAGGACAATTAGCTTTAATGACAAAATCCTCCTCTAAATCCTCCACATCAGAACCAAACCGTGAGAGATCATCATCATCAAGAAGCTTAGCCACATCCGGATCTACCGCTCTCTGAACCTTGACAGCGGCCGTCTTTGAAGCAACAGCATACAAGGAATCCCTATTCGATTCCTCGTCCTCACAAGCATCGCCACTAATTCGCACTCTAGAAGCATCATACGCCTACGTACATGCAACCAAAACGTAAGTAAAACAAGTAAACAACAGATCAAGGAAGAAATTATATTACTCGATCGTAGTAACTGAAAGCACCTTAACATCGAGAGGAACACGATCGAGCTTTGCTCTAGGGTTGTCGAAGTAGGCGGAACCACCACCGGCACCATTGATCTCCCGCAGATGGACGAGGTAGTTGTATCCGTCGTCTGGGAGCCCTAGCTCCAGAATATCCCTCCTCACGTTCTCGGGAAGCCCTCCACGGGAAGGGACGGCGGCGGCGGCGGCGGCGGCGGCAGATGACCAGGGCACCGGAGAGGCGTCCTCGGCATCCCCCGGCGCGTCGGCGAAGATAGAGGATCCTTCCGCGTCAGCGTCGTCGCCGTGGTCTCCATGAAACTCGTCGAGAAGGCCGGGGTGGACGGGGAAGGGGTTGTTGTCAACCCTGACGAAGACGCGGTCGGCGGCGGTGGATGAGAAGGAGGAGGAGTCGCGAGCGAGTAGATGGAAGGTGGCGGAGTTCTTCTTGTCAATAAACTTCTTCTTACGACCCATCGGGACACTCGTATATCAATCAGCGGTGGTGAAGGAGAGGTTTTTATTAGGGTTTTGAGAGGTTTTTATTAGGGTTTTTCCGGATGTTTCTTTTTTCCGACCAGTTACAATTTCGTAGGGCGTAAGAAATTATTATTTTATTTTCCTTTTCTATTAGTTAGTTATTTAATGGTTGAAGCTAATTCAAATCAGATTTTTTTTCATAATTAATTAATTTGTGAATAATCTATACTATGTAGAGTGAAATACATATAATATATTTACCTTATAATTATTATAGAGATTAGTATAGTTTGATTCTAGATAATTATATATTTAGACATTATATGTATAATATTGTAGACTGAATTAGTATACTTAAATTCAAATATGTTTCTATATATATAGGTATTTGTATTAAAGTGGATGATATAATGAAGGTTTAAAGTCTATTGTACTAGAGTTTGGAGCGTTTGAATGAAAACATTTGACTTAGATTTATGTTAATATCTATTTATCTTTTATCTCTAAGAGAATCAGTAGAGAATCTTTGAAAAAATATTTATCTTATTTTAAGAGAATTAGATATTACTTCTTTTACATTAGATATTTATTTTATAAGAGAACCAGTAGAGAATCTTTGAAAAAATATTTATCTTATTTTAAGAGATACTTAGGCCATTAGATATTACTTCTTTACTTTAACGTGCTAAATTATTAGATATTACTTCTTTACATTAGATATTTATCTTATCTCTAAGAAAATCAGTAGAGAATCTTTGAAAAAATATTTATCTTATTTTAAGAGATACTTATCGTTTCGAGTAATTAGATATTACTTCTTTACTTTAGATGAACGTGCTAAATTATTCTCATTTCAATATGTCTATATCAGATCTAGAACAGCTATGCCTTAGAGTAACTGAGTTTTAAAAAACTTATCACGAAAAGTAGTATGTCGCTAGGTTTTAGCAAACAAGATCAGTATAAATTGAGTTATGGAATCGAATAGTGATTTGTAAGATTACGGCTACAGGTTTGATCTTTTATACTTTTGGAGTTTTTCCGTATAAAAAGTTTTATGTTTGATAGTCTTTCCATATTTAATTTTTTATATTTTATAATTGATAGCATATAATAGATCTCATCTCTTGCATTCTCCTCTCTCACGTAGTTCCAATCCATATCCATATAAAGACCCATCCTAAACAAAAGCCCCAACCAAAGAAGCGTCCTCGGCATCCCCCGGCGCGTCGGCGAAGATAGAGGATCCTTCCGCGTCAGCGTCATCACTATGGAAAGTAGCGAAGTTCTTCTTGTCAATAAATTTCTTCTTACGACCCATCGGGATCCGTCTCTAACACTCGTGTATCAATCAGCGGCGGTAAAGGAGAGTATTTTATTAGGGTTTTGCGAGTAAGGGTGATTATGATTGAACACGGCATTGGGGCGGAGTGAGGGGGAGATCACCTTGGGCGGTCTGAGAGGGGAGATCGGCGTGAGGGGGGAGCTCACGCGAGGAGCTCGGGTGTCCTCAGGCGGCGTGAGAAGCTTGGGCGCCGGCATTTTTAGAGCATAAGAGCATCTATGCTTTTATTAATTTTTATATGCAGGAAGAATCCAAGTAGTGCAAAGTTGATTTTCTTGTATCAAGATCACTATTCCCAATCTGTATCACAAAAATCTAGTTACTTGAATTCATACCATTGAAATTTTCTAGATGCTTGCATATACCGGCTCATATATAATTGCAATTAGAAATTCAATAGTTAACTTTATAAAAAAATTCAATATTGTTCATAAAATTATAAACGTTGAAGTAAACCTGATATGTATCGATCAAACTTATTGACTTAAAATAGATGAGAAGAATTACCGCTAAAGTTGAGGGCATATTTGTCATTGACTTAAAATAGATCACAACACCAATCACCCCTAAGTGAGAAGCTTGGGCGTATACTTCTTCAGTCAAAAAATCATGTAAGAATGCATTTGACACGTCCAATTGTTGTACATGCCAATTCTGAGAGACAACAAGAGCTAAGACAATATAGATAATAGATGACTTAACCAAAGAGTTAAATGTCTCATAATAGTTTATGCCATATTTTTGGTCAAAGCCCTTTGCGTTTGGCCTTAAATATTTCTATGCTTTTGTCAGGTTTTTGCTTGATCTTGAACACCCATTTGTTGCGAACGACATTATGACTAGTGGGACAAGGACACAAGGACCATATACCACTATTAACTAATCGAGGTTAGTAGCAGCTTAGTTATAGGTTTAGGGTTCTGATGGAATTTGGACAGTGTGTAAGGCAACAAGAGGGTATCTTGTGGAGTAATATATATGATAGTTAGTGAAGGGTTTTGATTTAAGATTTCCAATGTGTGATTGAGTGACAATTCGGTAAGGAGGAGGATTTGGTGGCTCATTAAGGTTGACTCATTCAAATGTATTGTCAATGATAGGTATTGTTAAATAAGGTGAGAGTGAAGTAGAGGTAGGATTATTAGTGTTGGTTAAAGGCTTATGTGATGGGTTAGCATCTATAGTATCTGTTACTAGTGTGTCTCTATGAAAAGGAAAAGGAGAGATAGGAATCAAACCTGTTTGAGTAGACTGAGTGGCACTCTGATGAACATTTTAAGAGGGTTGAGTTGATGTAGGAGACACAGGTAAGTTGGACTCACGGGTAGGGAAACAAACTTCATCGAAGAATATTTGCCCGAGTTGGGATGTTATATACTCCAAGTATATAACATTGGTGGAGTTAAAAATGTGATATACTCCAAGTATACTTGCCTCATTATTGGGATGTCCCAAAAGGAACTTGGAAGCCATCTTATAATTGTTCCTCTTGCATCGAGAGTCTCTAAATCTAAGATATCATAGATGGATCATTTGTTCGATTTCCTTAGGATACTCAATGTGTCGTAAACCCTCCAGGAGAAGCACACATAGGAATTTCAATTCACTAAGGCATGGTACCAATATTAACTTAGAGGCTAGGAGAGTTCGTAGATTAGGTATATTTTAACCAAGTCTGTTGTCAAAGAAGTTATGGAAACTAACATGATAAGCATGGTTACCATGACAACATAGTCCTCAGGGAATGATGCAATGTACAAAAAGCAAGATTTCAGGTAATGGTGGCAAGTCATGGTACCTAAGAGCCAATATTCCCCCAACATCCATTTTGTTGTATTCCATTCTTTCAACCGATTTTAACCATTTTTGTAGTCAATATTTCTTGACAGATAAACCCCCAAAACCATGAGTGCCAAAGGTAGGCCTTTACATTTTTCTACAAATCTCTTCCCTAAGTCCTCTAACTAGTTCATGGTGCTTTGGTTTACATTTCTCTTGCCATACCTCTTTATCATAGGGGAAAATGTCCTATCGCTCCTTTTTAATATTGTAGTCTAGAGTAAACAACTGAAAGGAATCAAATTGGCAGCTCGAGCACCGGTATTCACCCACCTCCTATTTGCTGATGATTGGCATAGAAGTTGTCGCTCAGGTCCTGAAACCCAACAAAATTTCCAAAGTTCCAAACTTAAGTGCCAGTCTTGAACAAATTAACTCAAACCTACTGGGACCAAAATCAACCATATCACATAGGAATATCCAATATCATACACACAATAATGGATAACATACATGTCAAAATTATACAGAATTTAAGTTCCCAGACAACTTTCATAACTTAGCTATCCAAAAAATTTGCCAACCATTGAACTACACAAATAGCATACTCAAAATACTTAAAGCCTTTATTATACAAAAGAATATTTTAAATAATAATTCTGATGCAATCTTTATGCAGCATTGACTGAAAAGCCAATTTAGATACCACTGTCATCAAACTTCTGGACTAACAACCTCCAATGATAATAATTAAAAAAAGAGCAAACTAAAGCAATAAACTTTTATTTTTGCTTGTTTCTTAACTATTAATCAACTCAAATTAGCAAAACATTCAATTTCACCAAAGTTTCCACAAAGGAAGAAATCATCCAGCCTTAAAAGTTAATGCTTTCAATAGTCTTATGATAGTAGAGAAGTTCAGTTTCACACTTAAAACATGACTAATAATAATTGAAGAGAATGCGAGAAAAAACTGCATGTAAGTTTGTTGAAGTTCATAAATTATGAAAAAAAAAAGGCAAAAAGATTGGTACAGCGAGAAATGGGCATAGCGTTCTCCGTACTTATGGAGAAAGAATTGATTGGCAGAACAAGTTAGATAGAACAAGTTAGATATGAAGCTGGTTATCCATGACGTTCTCAAAGACGAAAACAGGAGTGGAAATTCCATTCCTCATCATCAAGGCTACCAACCACCATACAAACAGATACCATCGCCAAGATACAAACCCCAGAATCCCACTCAAAAGTCAGAAAAGAAGAGAAAAGAACTCGGTCCATCTTGATTTCAAAAGATTGCAAATAGAAAAAAAAAAAATCAGCAGCCAGGATTTACATAAGGTGGATTGAAGATGGTCCTGCAACAGCAATAACCTTCTGAGCCTTTTGAGCTTCACACTTGTACAAACCTTTCAGTTCCTTCTTCGTCTTTCGTGCTTCTCTCCTCTCTTCTTTTACAGCAGCCTGTGAATGCAACAGTTACAGTATGAAAACTAGATCAAAGAAGAAGTACCAGCAAGTTATCGGTGAATATATGAAGAAAACTTGAATTAAAGTGCGGCCAAATGAAGAAATATGATAGATATACAAACTAAGATCCACTAACAATCATCACAGCCAATAAATCTTCCCCAAATATCCAGTCCCATTTGGGAGGAAAAAGAGAATAGCTGTACACTGGTCGATATGAATGCTGAACAGATATACTCGCACTGAGAAGTCAGATCTGATATTTACAACTATCAGCAAACTGATATTATCTAACAATTAGCAATCCATGAGACAGAAGAATACAAGGTCAAGTCAGATCATGGACATTAAAATTTTGAACTTAAAGTCAATCTGTGATGCCCTTAATGCTTATCAAAGAATGATTACTTCAGATGATCTTAAGTGATTGTTTTTTTCATTTGTGGCATAATTATAGACAAGCCTAAGAGTACACTCAGCTAATCAAGATTAGACATCTACCATGTATCTTAGCAGATCTTTTGTTTCCGTTCACATCCTCCAGACAAAGGGCAACAGATGATTACAGTCATTAAGTCAAACAACTTCAATTCCATTTCTTTTTTGCATCTTAAGTTGTGATAAGTGATAAAATAAAATTAAAGAACTAATTGACTCCAAATCAAATCTGAGAAGTGACCTTCCGTTCTTTCTTTTCCTCCTTTGACTCTCCTGTGTGCACTCTTCTCTTTGGCTTCTCACTGCTGGAAGTGACTAAAGTATTTTCTTTCTTTGCACTTTCAGTATGTTTTTTCTTCTGGGGTAGCTAATCCACTGGCAGCATCTCCTTCCCTCGCAGAGTAATCATATCATGTTTTACAGTTGAGTCTCTAGAGAAAACATTTGGGAATCGTTTTTTAGGATTTCCTGGAGCTTGTATTTTCCCAGGGTGATTGTCAAGGTTTGAAAAAGTAGAAACGATAGTCTCACAGTCCCATACTTCAGATTCATCGCTACTTTCGTCAACAAGTACAACCTCTTTATCGTCCTCACTTTCATTTAAGTACTTCTCAGCATATTCTGCACATCTACGAAACACATCAGCAGATGCATCAAGCTCTGCAACTTCGCCTGACTCTTGTTGTCCATGCTTAAAGTCCGCTGGAACTCTGTACTTGTCATCAAGTTCTAAATCTTCAGTGACATACTCTTTAAGTGCATCTTTAAGCTTATTGGCAAGTGATTCATGTTCTTCTTCAATATAACCAGCATCATCGTTATCACTGTCATTATCATATTCTCGCAATGTAAGCTGAAACGACAGAAAAATAATATAAGTGAAGGAGACAGCAATGGACCGGTAGGAAAGGAATCCATCAAAACTATCAGATAGAAGATCAAGGAGAAGATAACATGTTTATGACAACATATAATAAATTTCAAAAAAAATAAACTATCTGAATTTTTTAATAAGACAGTAGGACTGGCACTATAAGCTGAAGTTTTTTTTAGATCTGATAGTACATATCCTCATACTGGATTCCAGATTATGAAAAGGAAAATAATAATTGATTTGCTAGACTACATAAATACTTGCATCAAGTCATTAGCAAAGAAATAGGCATCAGAAAGTCAGTAAGATACAAATGCCAAAAGGTCCCAACGAGTCATGATAGATATTCAATTCATATCAGGAAATACCTATGATCTTTTAAAGCATGATAATTAAGGAGGGTTGAGTAGGTATGACTAAGCTTGATTCAAATTAAGATGTGCCGAGCTTTAATCAATCTTCTAAACCTCAAAATTGATTCCAAAATGAACTTAAACACACTTTGGCTCAATCAACTGTGGTTCGATAAATTTATAAAATTATGTATACATTTAAGATACAGTAAAATTTGAATTCAGTATTAATACAAATTAATCAATTATGCACCAATACTTATGCAGGTTTTAATTCAATTTTGATAAATTTAAACTCAATAAAATCAAGTTTGAAATAAACTCAATTGAAGCCAATTTTAGCTTAAGTGCTTGACTAATCAAGCTTGAACCGTGCTTTACTTAAATCCATCTCAATACAAATGGCCTGTTAAGGCAAAAATAAGCTTCACACAGAACTCCTAAGCTCCAAATTAATTTCAAGTCAATTTTGATCAAGTCTAATAAACTCTTAACCATATGAACTTTGAACAATTTTAAATTCTTCATGGCCATGACAAATGAAGTCAAAAAAGTTATCTCTAGTCTGCAACTCCCTGAAATCTGAACTGTAAGAATCAAATATATGATTTAAAAAGGAAACAACTCAGGAATATACTAATATATGACAAAATATTGTGTCCCAAAAAAAATGGTAGTAGCATGCTCGTGATAGTTAACAATGTTGTATATGGTTCTGTAATAAGATTTACTCATGCTAAGATACTACCTAGAAGATGCGATTATTGCGAATACAAAACTGTATATGGATGCAAGAACAGTTGAACTTCTACTGCCACATCGAGATGGTTGATATTTTACAGTCATCATCTTTGTTAACTTTCCTTAGTTAGGTTTAACTTACATTTTCAGAGGGAAACAAAAGAGGCTCACCATATCAAATTGCTCATCCAGAAGTCTTCTAACTCTTTGCTTTGCACCATCTTCTAATTCACTGTCCCCATTACCTCTATCAAAACCTTCTTCCTTTTTGGCATCATATCTCCTGCCACTTCTAAACAATTCTCTGTTCTCCTCCTCTTCTTCCTCTTCCACCTCATCTTCCTCTTCTTCAGGACAATTAGCTTTAATGACAAAATCCTCCTCTAAATCCTCCACATCAGAACCAAACTGTGAGAGATCATCATCATCAAGAAGCTTAGCCACATCCGGATCCACCGCCCTCTGAACCTTGACAGCGGCCGTCTTTGAAGCAACAGCATAAAAGGAATCTCTATTCGATTCCTCGTCCTCACAAGCATCGCCACTAATTCGCACTCTAGAAGCATTATACGCCTACGTACATGCAACTAAAACGTAAGTAAAACAAGTAAACAACAGATCAAGGAAGAAATTATATTACTCGATCGTAGTAACTGAAAGCACCTTAACATCGAGAGGAACACGATCGAGCTTTGCTCTAGGGTTGTCGAAGTAGGCGGAACCACCACCGGCACCATTGATCTCCCGCAGATGGACGAGGTAGTTGTATCCGTCGTCTCGGAGCCCTAGCTCCAGAATATCCCTCCTCACGTTCTCGGGAAGCCCTCCACGGGAAGGGACGGCGGCGGCGGCGGCGGCGGCAGATGACCACGGCACCGGAGCGGCGTCCTCGGCATCCCCCGCGTCAGCGTCGTCGCAGTGGTTTCCATGCAAGTCGTCGAGGAAGCCGGGGTGGACGGGGAAGGGGTTGTTGTCCACCCTGACGAAGACGTGGTCGGCGGCGGCAGTGGATGAGGAGAAGGAGGAGGAGTCGCGAGCGAGGAGATGGAAGGTGGCGGAGTTCTTCTTGTCAATAAACTTCTTACGACCCATCGGGATCCGCTGACACTCGTGTGTGAAGTACAGATTTTTATTAGGGTTTTGCGAGGAGGAGTAAGAAGAGGATTGGGAAAAAATAACGTACGCTTGAGTGCGTTGCGATATTTAAATAAAGTAAGTGGGGTGAAAACGGGTCCGACTCCGACTCCGACTCGACCCGTTATCCAATCCAATTCGGATCGGATTCGGATCGGATTCGGATAAAAAATTTCTATCCGATTCAGATACGAATAGAATTTTTGAAAAAAATTCAGATACAGATTCGGATACGGATTCGAATACAGATATCGGATATCTGTTTATCCGCATATTTTTTTAAATGATTTACAGTTTTTAGTTTGCTTATTTAAATAGTAAATATTAATATTGTTACTAATAATACGTTATATATTATTTATAGAGATTAATTTATCTAATTTTATAAATTTGACATACAAAAAAATTATTTGTCATAAAACTCTTCATAATTTTGTGTTAATTATATATAAATAAAATATTATAATTATTTTAAATTTAATCAATATCCGTTTAAAATCCGATCCTTTATCCGAAAATTATCCGTTTAGTTAGGATATGGTTTTAAATTTTGCCATCCGTCCAATATCCGTATTTGAATTCATATCCGGACTAAAAATATAGATCCAGATATGAGTTGAGCAATATCCGATCCATATTCGATCCGTTTTCACCCCTACCCTAAGCACGAGACAGTCTAATTTGGATTGGTGCTGGGCCAAGACCAGTACTCTTTAGCAGTTGGAGGTTTATTATTTTATTTTATTTTATTTTCCTTTTCTATTAGTTACGAAGCTAATTCAAATCAGATTTTTTTCATAATTAATTAATTTGTGAATAATGTATAGTATGTAGAGTGAAATACATATAATATATTTACCTTTGTTAAGTATAATAATTATAGAGATTAGTATAGTTTGATTCTAAATTATTATATATTTAGATATTATATGTACAATATTGTAGACTGAATTAATATACTTAATTCAAATATGTTTCTATCTATATAGGTATTTGTATTAACGTGAATGACATAATGAAGGTTTAAAGTCTATTGTACGAGAGTTTCGGGCGTTTGAACGAAAAACCTAATGCTTATTTGATTTAGATTTGTGTTAATCTCTATTTATCTTATGTCTTAGAGAATTCGTAAAAAATCTTTGAAAAGATACTTATCTTATTATAAGAGATACTTATGTTATTTCTTTTGGTCTCAACATATTTATATCAGATCTAGAAGAGCTATGCCTCGAGGGTAACTGAGGTTTGAAAAACTTATCACGAAAAGTAGCGTGTTGCTGAGTTTTAGCAAAAAATTATATAGCATGTTGCTGAGTTTTAGCAAGCAAGATTAGTACAGATTGAGTTGTGGAATCGGTTGGTGAAGATTCTTAATGACAGCTACTAGTTTAATGATTAGCTTTGATTTAGGTTTGATATTTTATCTGGTTTGAAGTTTTTCCATATAAATAGTTTATATTTGATTGTCCTTCCTTGTCATCTCTATTTGCACAGCCCACTAGAAATCCGTGTATTTGATACTATGATAGACAACCATTTAATTTAAAATCTTAAACTATTAGATAATCAGACTAACGATATATATTATACCTTTAGCACAACCTAAGCCCCAATAAAACTAACGATATATATTATACCTTTAGCACAACCTAAGCCCCAATAAAGACGCAACCTAAACCAATGCAAACCCGATATAGCAAATAGAGGGTTGGCCCAGTCCGAGCTAAAAAACCTGACTCAAACTCGATCCGCTCATTGATCAAGTGTAGTGTTAAATAAGCTTCTCAACTCATTCACTAACTAGATGTGTTTTTCATTCAATCTCAGCTAATCCATTTGAGTCAAGAAGCTTAAATTTGCATCTCATTTATTAATGAACGAGTCAAGTTCTAGTTAAACATGATCATCGGGCGGGTCTGGTCGGGTTCGGGCCAGGCTTTTCAGGCCAACCAGGCTTAAGTATTTATTCACGGCCCGACCCACCAATTACTCGGGCCGGGTCGGGTTCTGGCCGGGCTAGAATAGTCTAGCCCGTTATCGCCCGTCGGCCCATGAGAGATCGGGCTAGCCAATCGAGCCAGGCCGGCTTGACTCACCAATCACTAAGCCTCAACCCATAGTTTAGCTATTTTTAGAATTTTTTTTTTCTATTAGCTTATTTTTAAAAAATATATTTATGTTCTTCTATTTAAAAAATAATAATAATAAATTAAAAAAAATTATAGGTGTGCTTAAAAAAATATAAAATGGTATAGTACCAAAATTTTCATTGGTTTTTACTATAGTAGAGCGGGCGGGCTACTGTAACAGAACGGGCGGGCAAAGGGCTGGCCCGTGCCGCCCATGGGTAGTTCTGGCTCAGGTTGGGCCGGGCCTAAACCGCATCCGGGCCGGGCACGAGCAGGCTGGGTCATTTGATCAAGTCTAGTTCTAGTTAGTCTCGGGTTACCCGGGGATTTGCATGTGTCCTGTTGGCAAAGTTTTTAGAAATTGGAAAAAGAAGAATTCGGGCATTGGTAACTTATTGTATCTCACATTTATAAAGTTAATTATGGAATTTCTAATTGCAATTATATATGAGCCGGTATATGCAAGCATCTAGAAAATTTCAATGGTATGAATTCAAGTAACCAGAGTTTTGTGATACAGGTTGGAATAGTGATCTTGATATAAGAAAATCAATTTGATTGACATCATTTTAATTAATTATTATTTTAATATCTCTCTCTTTCCTTTTTTTTCCCACCACTATTCATCCATCAATTATGAAGTATAATTTAATTATTTATTAAATTATCATTTTAATTTTGTATCACATTTAGTTCAATTATCACATAGTATACTAGTTTATTAAAACATGCTATAATTGCTTATATTAGTATCAGCTTTCTTATGCCCCATTATAGAAAAAACAGAAGGGTTAGTACAAAATTATTAAAGACGATGTGTGAATCATAAAATAAGTAAAATATATGATGTAATTTTTAAAATACCCTATAAATTATAATTATTTAGTTGGAGAATATTGGAGGGGAATATCAAGAGAGTTAAAATAAAAGGGGAGTAGCTTCAAACATATCATGGGAATTGCATCATCTGCTAAACTGATGAACACGTTTGGGCACAGACGTCATCTCCATTTAGATACAAATTGCTAACAAGATAAGCCTCCGGTTGTTGCCTTATATTATTAGAGAGAGAGAATAATAGCTTTAAATCGATCAGCATATATATATATATATATATATATATATATATATATATATATATATATATATTATATATTAGTGGAGTATAATATATGTATCATTCTTGCACTTAGGGGAGGTGGCATCTGGCAACCATCTGGCAACTCAAATATATCTCGTTTAATAATTAGATTAGCTTTAATTTCAAGTCGAGCAAGCTTAGCTCGATAAGACAAGAATTATATATATTTAATTTGATTTTTTTTTTCTTTCAAGGTGTAATATTCAATTCAGGCTTGATATGAGTTTAGTTCATGTTTAAATTAGGTATCAAGCGGTTCTAAATAGGCTCAAAATAAGTTTAATTGAATCTAATCAATTAAATAGTTTAGTTTAGGCTAAAAACTAATTTCAAACCAAGGTTAAATAGAGCTCAGCTTGATCACACCTTCACCCGGTTTAATACATAGGTTTCACAAACCCCTTTAATCTAATTCTTTTATTACCTATATATATCAACTATATTACCATGTTAAAATTTCTATTAGGTGATGAAACTATGTCATATTTTTAAATATAAATTAAACAAGGAAATAATACAAGGACGAACACAATGTCTCAATAAACATATTTTTTTGGTAAAAGGGAAGAGATTTTCATTGATTTAGACATGCTTGGCTACAAAAAGTCCCAATAAGATCTAAGGCAAGTGAAAACAAAAGGGGTCCAACCCAAAACCCTGAGTACGACTTAGGTTCATATATAAGCTAATCAGATGGAATATGTTTAATGATAGGAACCAAAGTGCATACTTTTAAGTCAATAAGTTTGATCTATCTATATCAGGTTTACTTCAACGTTTACAATTTTATGAACAATATTTTGTAAAATTATTATGTAATTGTTCATGAAAGATGATAATTTAGTTATTTATAGCTACTTGTTAACTCTAATAATTCCACGTCCAACTATCATGGCAATTCTAAAAGAGATTTTAATGCAATAATTATGATACTGTGAAAAATTTCAAGGGCAACTATATATATATATATAGAAGCAAGTCAACCTCCACTTCGATAAACAAAAAGGAATTTTTTATTCCTCAGTTGCCCACGTTATTCCTTTCCGAGTACTCCAATCATAGCCCTTCATTAAATTCAGACCAATGAGAGGTGATCACCTTCGAGATCATTAGAAAAGAAATTATTGACTGACAGGCAGATGGCAAGCAATTAATTTTTATTATATTTTTCTTTCTGTAAACCAAGTCCAACTTTTATTTATCATTTACAGCAAATAAATCTTACCCAAGTCTTTTTATATACTCAGTTTCGCTGGAGCTAAACCCATAAACTTTGTTTCCAGTTCCTTTCACGATGTCGAAGGTGAGTTGCTCCTTCTGAACTTGTATATCTATACTAGTTACTATCTCCAATCTCTCACCCTCTCTTTGATCTCTCTCTTTTTTAATGGTTTGATGCACATTTGCAGAAGATCGTGTTGAAAGTTTGCATCACATGCGACAAATGCAAGACCCTAATTATGAAGACGACCGGCAAGATTTGTGGTTAGTGGACTATTAATTCTCCTCTTCTATCTATCTCCTTTTCTCCTCTACGAACGAACATGTTAACTTGTTGGCATTTATTAGGGATCAAATCGTTAACCTTGGATGTCGAGAAGAGCACGCTGACGGTGATCGGAGACGTCGACGTGGTGGAGATCGTGAAGGAGCTGAAGAAAGTGAAAAAGATGGCCGAGATAATAAGCGTCGGTCCGGAGAAAGAGGAGAAGAAAGAAGAGAAGAAAGAAGAAAAGAAAGAAGAGAAGAAAGAAGAGAAGAAAGAAGAGAAGAAAGAATGCATTCTGCCTCCGTGCTGCAACGCATGCCGGCCGTCGGGCTACATGCCTATCGTGTTATACGATGAACAGCCGTCCGGTTGCATGATCCTCTGAGTGCGAAGATTAAATCTTATTCTTTTCTCCATCGTCTCATCGTTTCTTTTCTTCTCCTTCAGAAATTTCAGCATTACCAGTATCTTTTTTTTGTTTTTGTTCAGCATATCATATATTATATATAACTTCCAAAGCTTGGAAAATTATGTGCATGGGTTCATCTCTTTAAAAGATGAGTTCTTCTTCTATAACCTCTATTCCAGTAGGTTATTTAGCACGAAAAAGAATATATATAGCCCTGGTGTAATTGAGATTTTATCATCCATCTCTCAAAACCGGTCTGTTAAAGCTGGGTTTAGATATATAACTATGGCAAACAATAGAGTTATTCCAGATATGAAAATTCTCCACAAACACATAATGAATTCAAATATATATGATAACAGTCTATGTTATCTTTAATGACTCATTAGCCCCCTTAATAGGTTATTAAGAGCCTCTCAACTTGGTATCAGGGGCTGTCAACATACATGAGTTTAGATATTAAAGAGGAGTATGGAAGTAGAAAACCTGAACGATCGTTGTAGCTATAGTTGAGGAGGAAAATAAAACCTTTGAGTTTTCTCTATCTTAGTTGTTGGGTGGTCGGGGTTGTAAACGAGTATGAATCTCTTTATAAATAGCTATAGTAGATTGTAGATCTTAAAAATAATTAAGAATCGATTTAGATAGGAGAAAGAATAAAGAGTTGAGTATTTTAGTCATCTACACGTCTCTGAGTATTTATTAAAAGTTAAACTATAAAGATTTTAATGACAACTATAATATTTAAAAAGTTTTGGCTGCAATTATGTAAAAAGAAAAGAAAAAAACCCTTTTATCAGTCCACCAAGTCAATCTCCACCTTAGTAAACAAACAAAGAAGAACAATTTATTATTCGTTTGCCCACGTTATTCCTTTCCAATCACACCAGTTATATATAAATAAATAAAAAAGCACTCCAATTATAGTTCTTAAAAATTCGGACCAATCAGAGGTTATCGATTGACGGGTAGATAACAAACTATAATTTTTATTATATTTTCCTTTATATCAACCAACTACAGTACTTTTGTTTCTCATTTACGGCAAATAAATCTTGACCAAAGTTAAGAGGGTGATGAAGATGAGACTTTTATATGCTCAGTTTCTGTGGAGCTCATGAAGCCATTCAACTTTGTCTCCAGTTCCTGTCACAAATGTCGAAGGTGAGTTGATCCCAGTTAATATCTCTATTGTCTCACCCTCTCTTTAATCTCTTTTTCTATAGTTTTGATGCACATTCGCAGAAGATTGTGCTAAAAGTTTGCAAGATATATATATGTTCAAAACTTGGAAAAGTATCTGTTTAAGGGATACATATTCATGTCTTCATGTTACATGTCAACTGGGTTCCAAAGGTCATGAAGACATTTTGTTCAGGGGGGAAATGACCATCCACCATTTGTTCTTCCTTAATTGTACTAAACATTTAAAAACATTAAGCAAGGCTATCACATCTCTAACCACAGCCTGGAATTGAATAATTTTCAGGTAAAAGTCAACTTGCAAGTTTCATTAAAAGAAGACCGCCAAACAAATAATAGAGTTTGTGTATTATATGAGTAAATTAAATGTCGTACCATTATGTACTAGATTAAAATATACAGGTTATACTTTCTTGGGACCCTTGTATTAAGCCAAATTGTCTCATAACTCAGTCTGAAAAGCACCACTCTTTGATATTAAAACAAATTAGTGGCTATCGCATCCTCCAGATCTCCGGATCAACAACACATATCATAGAAACAATCTGAGTATCAGATTCTCGGGTGGCCATATCAACTGTAATCACACCACAAAAATTAATAGTAAATACTGCTAATCCATTTACTTTGATCCTTATAAAAGGGTACCCATATGAGGAGCCAGATTGTTTTGATATCCAAAGAGTGAGTCCCACTGATTTGGCCACAACTATTTGGAAATCATATACAGCTAGAAACAGTAGAACTTTAGAAACTGCAAGCATATAAAAGAAAACAAGATCTGAAACAAAACAGATTTACATAGTCCAAGTAGAACTAAGGAACCTGATATCTCAATTGTGTCCTGCTGTTGTATAGAAGAGAAGAATTGCAAGAACAGCAGTCGCCCAGCTCAATTGGCTGGCTAATCTGATAAAGATCTGCTAATAAAGGGAGAGGTATATAAACAGTACTTGAGATCTCGATTTACTTGGAAATAGTATACTGCCCATGAGATAGAGAATATAATGGCGTCCTAAATGAGACATTGGTTAGCAGCCTCAGGTAGAACATCTTGCAGTGCCACAATCACCTCTCCGACGACCAAATGGAAGGTGTGTATCTCCCATCACTGCCACACAACTAATGAATTGTAAAATAAATAAAAAAATTCACTATGTACCAAATATTCACTATGTACCAAATACTGCTAAACTCGTCGATCTAGTATCCACCATCAAATCATCTCTCAAGATCATCTCCATTCCCGTTGCATATTCACTCAAATATCTGCAAGCTCTGAAGTCTCAAGATAAGCTATTCTATCACTCATATGTGTAGGCTGGAATAATATTGAACAAAAAGGTAAAGATAAGTTATACTTGAAATAATACAAAACAGTAACTTTACTGACACAATAAAATTTTCTTACAAGCGACCGAGGAAAAGTCTATCCAATTTATTTGTCGTATCTTTACCATTTAAAATTTAATCTATATTATTTTAGATATGTGAAAAATTTTATCTAATTCTTAATTTAGTTAAATATTATAGAAAATTTAGTTAAATATTATAGAAATTTTTTAATTTTGATATAACCATACAGGGATAAATGATACAAATAAAACTATAAAAAGATAAAATAAATTTAAATTTAATTACAAGGGGTAAAATATGATCTCTTCTTTTTGACCAGGAAATAATAGAGTTCATATATTATATGACTGAACTTTCAACCTCTTCGGGAGGAGATCACCACGGCCCCCATCTAGGTTTAGTTCGTTGGTCTCCCGTTTGATTAGGCCGTTAAATATCCTCATGGAAGTGACCTCAGATTTCGGGCGACCGATAAAGGTCGATGCTTATACTCAGGTAAGGGTTTGCGGCCTTGAATTCAACCTCAATCATCTCTATGCCTCCAGCTCCTCTGGCCGGAGGCAAACCCTCACAAGTTGTGCCACCACTTGAGGGGTAGTTGCCGCACATGCAAGATGAAGGGGGAGAATTTGGCCCTGGGATCCGTGTGGTGCCCAGGTCTCGTAAAAGTCGTCGTCCAGTTGGTGGTCAGCCGATCGAGATGGTGGCGAGCGAGTTAGGCAAGCAATCGTCGGTTGGGATTACCGTTACGTCCAATAACAATATTGTGCCTCATTCTAGCAACGGTAATGTTACCGGGTACCACCACACCTCTACGATGCCTCGAGTTAATGCCCAGGCCGCCGCTCTCACTAGGCGAGCTACTAGCCGTACGCGTGGCAAATCTACCACTAAGTGTAAGCTTAATGTGTTGGGGTGGTGTGAGTGGAGAATTGCCATCCTTACCTACCTCTGATGAGGCCATGTGTCATCAATTGAGTGGCCCTAAATCTCCCACAGACCCTGGCTTAAGCTCGGTAAGTCCTTCGTAGGATCCCTACCACTTGGCCTCCTCGACTCGTACTACCCTCCCTACTAACCCCATCCCTAATGCGGCCAACCCCTCGCCTCCTCGTTTACTCAATCAAATCCCTCGTCATTGTCAATCCCTTATCTTCGCTCATTGTCAATCCCTCATCTTCGCTCATCCCTTCTACCTCTCCCTCCCCTACCACTCCACATCACTCTGATCCCGTCCGTCTAGCTTTCTCCGCAAACGTCTTTTCTCGTACTGCTACTACCTTCGACTTCGCTCAATGCCATGCTATGGACGAAGACAGCCAATATCCGGAAGACCTGGTGGATCCCAATCTCATGCCCCCTATTTCCGTGGCAACCCTCAAGCAACTCCTTGCTACCCCGCCGGTTATCAACCTCAAAGTTGCGACCTTGCTTAAACCAAAGTCTCGGCTAGGAAAGTTCAAAGGGCACAAGACTCCTGTAGCTGAGGAAGGGAACGGTCTGCAAGCTGTCCCCCATCGACTATAGTTTCTGATGACATGGTTTCCTAATGAAGCTCATCTCTTGGAACTATCGCAGCATTGTCAAGAGGGAGGGTTGCGCTGCATTTTTAAATTTGTTATCATTGCACTTACTGGATCTATTCATTCTCCTTGAGACCCATCTCACTGATTGTAAGTCTCGTTTTTCTCTGTAGGCTTCGACCTCTGTGACAAGGGACTTTTGTCCCGGATACAGAGGTTGCTAGCGACATCATGATAGGCTAGAAATAGGCTTCTTCTCAGGTATTTGAAGTCTTTTCCTTTGCTCAGGCCATTCATAGTGTTGTCGCAGCACTAGGTAAAAATTTGTTTATGGTCTCTGCAATTTATGCTAGTACCATCCCACTATCTCGTAATTGGCTTTAGCATGAGCTTAGCTTGCTTAATATTTTTGAAATTCCATGGACTATGATGGGAGATTTTAAATGTATTTTGAATCCCTAGGATAAGATAGGGGGGGGCTTTCGATTCAAACTTTTCTTTTAATGCCTTTAGAACCATGATTGCTAAAAGTAACCTTATCGATATGAGTTTCTCTCGCTTGGCTTTTACTTGGTGTAATAATCAACATGGTTCTCATAGAATTATATCTAGACTTGATAGAGTGTTCTTTAATCTAGCTATCCTAGATGTTTTTTCGGCTTATTCCGCTGTTCACCTTCCGAGGATTGCTTCTGATCATTGTTCGATTTTGGCCTCTCTTGATATTCGTAATAAACCCAATAAGGGACCTTTTCGGTTTGAATGGTTTTGGTTGAATACCCAAAGGTCTCCAAGATTGTGGAGTAGTCCTGGGGCTTTTCGGCCCATCAGACTGGTTCCCAATAATTTATGGAGATCTTCCACTCCAAACTTGCTTGTGTGTCTCGCAATCTTTCCAAATGGAACCACCTGTGGCTTGGCCGTTAGGAAGGCATCCTCGCTAAGGTTCGAGCAGATATCTCAAGGTTGGAGCTCAATGAATCATTCTCTCCCTTGTCTGAGCTAGAGAGTAGAAATATGGCCTGCCTCAATAGAAGGTGTGTTGTCGTCCTTGGACAAATCTGCCTCAAATGGCAAAGTAAGACAAGGACCGATTGGATTTAAGAACGGTGATTCTAACACTCAGTTTTCTCAATTATCAGCTAAAATTTGTGATAATAGGAATTTGATTGAGTCCCTTGAATTGGATGATTGTTCTAGTACTTTTGATAGTTCTATTATCGCTAAGGCTTTTGGTGATTTTTACTCGGCTCTTTGGGCCGACGATCGGTCTAGTGCTTCTGATCTCTCCTCTATGAGATGGCCTCCCCTCCCCTCCCTAAATCTGGACTACCATGGTGAAATTCTCAGGCCTTTTGGCATTGAGGAGTGAGATCGGTTGTTACTTCAATGCTGGTGGGTAAGGCCCCTGGTCCGAATGGTTTTCATGGTAATTTTTTTCATACTTACTAGGATGTTATTAGTTTAGGTCTTGTCTCGGCTTTATAGAGCTTCCATTTAAACAAAACTATTCCCCTATCATAGGGTCGAACAAACTTTTATCTCTTTTATTCCGCAAGGCCCTAATCCGACCCGGGTGATAGATTTTAGTCTGATCTCCCTCTATAACGTGGCTTATGCGTTTTTAGCTAAAATTCTGGCTAATAGAATTAAGCATTTTTTGCCTGAGATTATCACCTCTAAATAGTCAACTTTTGTTGTACATGAGCTTATTCATTCGGTGCATAAAGGCTCTGGCTCCAATGCTTATATTATTATGAAAGTTGATCTTGAAAAGGCTTATGATCGAATTTCATAGTTAGCTATTTTCAACATTCTTTCTAGAATGTGCTTTCCTGTGAAGTATATTAATTAGATTAGGGCTGTCTAACTTCGGTCTCCTTTGTGGCCATGGTTAACGGGTCCCCGTCTCTTTGGTTCATGGGTCACAAGGGTATTTGTCAAGGTGATCTCTTATTCCCGTATCTATTCATTATCATTCTGCAATTGCTTTCTGCTTTGATTAATGATGCAGTTGACTCTGGTGATCTATTTCCTTTTAAACTTAGCAACTTTACTATTATTCATCTGATGTGTGTGGATGATCTTATTGTTATTATCAGTGCTGCCCCCAGTTCTTGTGTTTCTATTGTGGAAGCTTTAAAGCAATTCAAGATTCTAACTAATCTTAAAATTAACATGTCTAAATCTGAGGTTTTTCTTTCGCCTAATCTTGATTCCTCGACTATGAGTAGTATTTTGAATATTTTGAATGTCCCTAGGGGATCTTAACTGTTTAAGTATCTAGGTACTTTACTCTCCCTTTTGCGCCTTCGTATCTGCGATCATGAGAATTTGATTTCTCGCATTGATAAGCAGATGGCCGAGTGGAAACAGTCCAACCTGTCTCAAGCTAGTTGCCTCACTTTGATAAATTCAATGCTTAATTTTATACTTGTTCACCTTCTATCTTCGTCTTGGACCCCGTTAGTGGTAGTGGATCGTATTGCTAAATTAGCTAGAACTTTTTTATGGGATAAGGGGGGTGTCTAGAAAGGGCTTCACCTCATTGGCTGGGACAAAATCATGACCCCTAAGGCTAAAGGGGCTTGGCCATCAGAGATCTTAGGTTGGTCAGGCCCTCTCTTATGGCTAAGAGGCTTTTGGCCCTCCTCAATAATGAGGACTCCTTGTGGGTCTAGCTAGTTCGCGTTAACTATGGCACTCCCCATCCTTGGAAAATGAACTATGCTCGCCGCTCAACCAGTATTTGAAAACTTATCACCTCTACTCTCACCCAAACTAAAGCTAGGTTCCAAAAATTATTCGGGACGGGAGGTCCACGACATTGATTTCAGATCCGTGGATCACCCCAGTTCCTCTCAACAAATGGTTGACTTTCCTTAACACTACATGCTTGGTCAAGTTTCATTACATCTCGGATATTATGCGAAACAAGGCCTGGAATGAGGAATGCTTGCTCAATCTGTTTGGGTCGTCACTTTGTGAGTGTATCATGAATATTAATATCCCCATTAGGGGGTGGGGATGATTACTAAATTTGGACACCCCACCCTTCGGGTTGGGCTTCGGCTAAGTCGGCTTACCACTTAGACTTTCTGAGAATTCGCCTCAAAAAAATTGGATGGGTTGGCGCACTTTTTGGAAACTTTTGATCCCTCCGAAAATTAAAATATTCCTTTGGAAAGTTTGTTGGAATAGGCTCCCAACCATGCCAAATTTGGCTAGGCTGGGACTCAGTTCTAACAGGTACTACCCAATTTGTGAGACTCAAGAGGAAACAGTGGAGCATCTTTTCTTTCTCCTCGCCTAAGCTCTATGGGCTGAACTCAAGAATCTCTAGCCGATTGGGCCGCGAGACCCTGCTTGGACCACAGGGTCTTGGCTTTTTGAGTTCAGTTTGTTGCCTAAGAATTCTCATGCATTTCTATTAACCAACATTGGTGTCATGCTACGGAACATATGGAAACATCGCAATAATATTCTTATCAATTCTATCCAAGAACTTCCTAGTATAGTATGAAAGTAATCTATCGCCCTAGCCTTTGAATATTATGAAGTCCTCTCCCCTCCGGCTAGAGGGTCAACCGCCACTCATTGCATTATTCACTGGGAGCCCCCTTCGCTTGGGTTCCTCAAGCTCAATACTGACCTAGTGGGGCGGGCTTCATCTTGCGCACCCCAAAAGGTTCCTTGATTTGTGTAGGCTGTCAACATGGTTCCTACCGGTCCTCCTTGATTGCCGAAGCAATTAGCCTCCATGAGGCGCTCCGCTTTCTCCACCAGCGAAGGATCCCCCGCCTCATTATCGAAAGTGATTCCCTTTTGCTAGTGAACATTCTGAAGGGTTGAAATCAGGTCCCTTGGGCTACAGCTACTATTATTGATGATTATCTGTATTTTTTATCTTTGTTTTCTTTCTTGTCTCTCAACCATATCTGCGGTGAAGCTAATCAATGAGCTGACTTGGTAGAAATATGGTTCTCAATTGCACCTAGGAGGTTTCAGTTCCTCCCACCTTGCTGCCTATTTTGGCTACTGATGTCAACAGCTCTTTGAGTAATATATCACCTTCTTGTTCAACAAAAAAAGAAAGCACTTTGACTTTTGCAAATAATGTAAAAACTATAATAGATCAATAATAATTTCTGATAGGGACAGCAGATCGTTCCACGAAGAAGCAACACCTGAGAGCAGAGCTCCATCAGGTTACCTACTTGGTAGTAGGTAAGGGAAATTTTAATACGAAAATACAAATGGATATAAACAGATCTGCAGTTATGAAACTTGTAAACCAGCTGATACAAATGAATATATATATATATATACACTATTTAGTATTTACATTCTCCTTTTTCTCAATAAATTATAACTGGGCATGTCCCATTCATTCTAAACAAAAAACAAAAAAAAAACAAAAAAAAAAAACATAAAAACATAAACATAAAAACGAAGAGAAAACTCGACATAGTTTCATCTCAGAACATTGCACCATTCTACTTAACTAGTTAAGTATATAGTAGCTCATTCTGCCCATCTATTATATATTTACCAAACTCTATTATCTGGACACAACACAGAACAAAGAGACATGAATTCTGTTGATCCATTCTATACAAATTCAAACCACCGCAGAGAAGAAAATACAGAGAGGTGGATGGAAAAGAGGGTTTTGTCCCATCTTTTTGTATTAGTGCAGTCACCTCCAACTTAGATAAAACTTCTATTTGAAAGAAAAAAAAAATATTTTGTTAAGAATGAGAAGATGACGATGCTAGAAGATGAACTTTTCTGGTTACTTGCTTTAAGGATTTAAAATTATGACAGTAATCAAGAACTGCCAAGTATTCCAACTATAAACAATTTGACTATGAATATTATCCCAAAGATCGTAAGCTAAAGTTAAAAAGATGGTATCTTAGCTAAAAATTCTCATATGAGATGCACTTATATGTATTAGTTTGAAAGTACCAAAAAGCTATGATGATCTTGATATGTTTACTAGCTCTATTAAGTTATACAGTACCTAACAAACTAACAATTGGCTACTACATTTAATATTAACATAAGGTGGCAGAGATGCTCAATTTTGACCTCCAATAGACTGATAGGATGTTTGTGATAATTGTGCATGGATTGCCTTTCTTTTGCTCCATGGATTTGGATATGATAATTGTGCATCACATCTGCTTTAGAAATAAAGCAGAGAAAAAAAGGAATTCAGAATTCAGATCGGATCAAAAATCTGGTGAACCTAACTATGTATGAGATCACCAAACAAATATGATCTCAGCAGTCCAACTACCTGATATTTGTGATATTAACTAAACAAATAGGCCAACTAATAAAAAAGAATTATAACTCGTGAACTGTGGTAATCCTCGAAGTGGCCCATAATTGGATGGCCAAACATGCACCACAAAGGTGCAGCACTGTTTATAGCTCAGAAAGGAGGAAAGCAAAAGGTGGGAAGAGATAATGAAGAAGAACGATAAGAGAGATGCCCTTCTTGATTGGAATTTTGTTACATTAAGGGACAGCATGGCACAGACCCACATCAGGCAATGATCAACCAGATGAACGCCAAATCCTTCCTTCAAGGGAAATCACCATCAAAGAAACATCATCGTGATATTTCCGCCGGTCCCCTTGGGGAATATCAAGCAACTCATGGAAATCCATCCCTGCATGAAGAATATGGAAACATAACCTTTTAATCATTTGTTGTATAAAGCTCCTTAACAGATAATGCAAGCAAGCAATGCCCGGTTGCAGATGGAATGTGCATGAAATGAGTAAAGAATGGAGAACAAATGATTAGAAAGGATGACACCATCAAAAGATATCAAAATGCAATAAGAACTTTGGCTGCTATGGCCAAGTTAGACTGCAACTCAACTAAGGAGAAAAACTTGACTGTGCTTTTCACATTGAATCATATAATAATTTCAGTGAGGACAAAGAATATAGAGTAAATTTGAAGTGCAAGATTAAACAACAAATATCTTCATGATCAGCAGTGACAAAAAAACAGAGAAGACTACGCACACATGCATGTCAATATTTTGTGAAATGCCTTCAGATTTGATAAGAAAGAAAAAAACTCACGAAATAAATAATGAAACATATCATAGAGATGACCAGAAAGAGATTAACCATTTTTCTTAGCTGCACGACAAAGTAGTTCGGCTATTAGGTACTGTGCAGGATCCCCTTCTGGAACATTTTCCATAAACCATTCAACATGTGAAACAACCTCTTCATTGCTAAAGTACTGATACAGTCCATCAGAAGAAAGGACCAGAAAGCGATCACTTGCACAGAGACGATGATGAAGAACAGAGGGAATGCAGCTAACATATGGTGAAGTCCCAACATAGTCAATTTGAAACATCTCAAGCAAGGCATCATTGAATTTTGGCTGTATTAGAAAGAAACCAGTCACAGTCAGTACACCAATGTAATTAACCTGAATATAACTTTTCTTTTAAAAAAATAAAATAAAAGGTAGGTACTTTACATGATCATGACCTATATATATATATATATGGAATTTAAAACATAGCAGTCCTAATATTAGCCTTGTCTAAACTTTTCTCACCATTTTCTTAGAAGATCATGGCAAAGCATCCATCTAGATAGTTGGTAACTTGACTCTTCCAAGAAATTAAACTAATAAGTGGTAAAGAAGAGAAAGTACTTATACCTATATGTGATGTGATCTTGCATGGACAATGACACAAGAATCATTGTTAAAAGTGCATGTCAAATTGAATAAAATGGTAACACATGCAAAATGAGATGATGGGACAAGGGACAACTAAGAGAATATAATCTTGCCTATTGTACATCATTATATATTTCCTTGATGTCCTAGAACATGAAAATTGAAAGATGATTTTGTCACATTCATTTTTCAAAAGATATTGTTGTTGCATATGTTTCATTATCAGTATACAATTGTTTAGCTACCTGTTAATGATTGAATTAGGTTAACATGATTGTGTTTATACTTTCAATTGCTGAGATGTATAATCATAATAATACGGAAGGTAAACCAAGAAGCGCTCAGTTCCCAGTTGACATTTAAATTTCAAGTAAAAATCTTTGATAATTTCCCACAGTGCATCATGCAATTTTATCTTACTGACACTGTATGATACTAATCTGGGAAGAGACAGGTTAAACAAACGGTATATAAGCCATGGACAAGGTCAGGTTAAACAAACGCCACCCAATTAGTTTAAAAGCTTAAGGGCATATAGCCTTACATTTGAACCAAGCAAAAAAATCAACCCCAGCAAGTAGCAACAAAGGATGCTTCCAAGCATATTATGATTTAGATGAGGTTACCATTTTCAGTTGGCCTCTTTCACAACAAAATGAGGAGAATTGAATAAAAGTTCACCTCATTATAAGCCAAATGAAATAATCTACTACTGGAAAGATGGGCCAATTACTTAACTAATAACTGTGTGAACTGTGAATTTAAATTCTATTACATAGGGAAGCTAACTTCGAAAATCCCAGAACTGTGATTAGAAGCATAAAATCAAAAAGCTTAAACTGGAAGCTGAAAACATGAAAATTTTCTCAGTGATTATCATCTGCAAAGAATGGGTTCACCTAGACCATCTATAGTGATGTAATAGACAAAATTTCCATAGTGATGTAATAAACAATATCTCTGTCCTGCCATATATAATTGGCTCAACTATCAGATCTTTAACATTTTCATTTCGGAGTACCACATCTCAACTATTTCCAAGTCTGCACAAATACTAAAATAACAAAGGGCGTCCAACTATTATAGTAATACTATCATGGTATTCATACTAATATATTCCAGATCTACAGTTTCAACCTTCAACTTCCAAGCCCAATCAAGGAACTGAGCATGCATATTTCCAGTCACAGCACATACTATGATCTGTATAACTGTATTAGATGGTTATTTTAGAGTTTGTAACTAGACTCCATAAACGCTATATCAATTAGACACCAAGGGAACAAACAATTGATATATCTACAGTGCAACTTATCCAACTTTCCTTTCTGACTTAAGAGTGCGCAAATCAATTCAGCAAAAGGCAGCAACTTTGATCACCTAGAAAGATAGTCAAAGGATGTAAACATGTCAACCTCAAAGAAATAACTAAGAGATTCAGTCTCCCAACAAGTCTAAACTCTAAATTAATCTGTTGAATTGGATAGCAAATGACCAATTAGGATTTAAATAAAGAACTGTTGAAATGCTAACCAAACTCAGCCACTAGAACAACAGGAAACAGCATATCACTGCATCAGTAGGTGGTTGGGCAAGGAGAAAGTACCAAGATATGGAAATAGCAAATTAATCAGGAAATCAACCATTATACATAATGAATTGATTATCTATAGCTCCAATAGATCAACTGCATACTGCATCTTATCTTTGATTGACCTTTCCGTTATATTGCAGAAACTGTCAGAGTATCATATAAGTATTTGAACATCAGTAAGGTTCTCAAGGCAAGAAAAGGTCTAAGCACCCACGCCACTTGTGAGGTGTGTGTATAAGACAGAAAGTAAAGCGACAGAATGAGATGATGATGATGATGATGAAAGTCAATAGTCTTTCACTATCTCATAATCTAATAATAATTGTGATGATGGCAGTTGAAGTATTGAATACTCAGTTGCTCTTTATCTTGTAGACAGAGTTATTCTACATCATTAAAGAGGATTGGTAGTTCACTAGATAAAGGACATGCCTAGATTGAGAATTTGAGAAGGCTAGTCATCACTACTTCACTAGAGTAGAGCAAGATGTAATAGGCAAATGTGACAGTCAAATAGAGCTGTTTCAGAGTAAGAACAAGGGATTAGCTAACACATAGTGAAGCTTTCCTGAAGTCTGTTTCAGGGAATTGGAGAGTATGGCCACTATAAGTCCAAAAGGCACCCACAGCATACCCTAGGATAGCTGAAGTTTGTTTTCCGATCATCAGCTTTCATACAAAAATAAACCAGCAAATCTAATGGATCACAATGCCTTTGACCTGCCATCATTGCTAAATAGTGAATAAGATCACAATGACTACGTTGTATAAGAATGTATTTACATCTTACAGCAGTAGAACTAAAACTTCCAGACACATTAAGAATGGTTCAGCGTGGTAGTTGACAAACAAATTCATGTCACTTGCAACTTGTATAGGCAAATAGCATCATTTCGTGCTAGCTAAGCTGGGACAGTCGGCAGCTAATACAGAAACATATTTTCTGTAACTTTTGATTTCTGCAAATGGATAATTGATGTAGGTGGTCCTATTATTTGTTCTTAAACTTCCATCTTATTTTCTTCTCAGGCAGCATTTGAGTGTTAAACAGTGCACATGATATAATACATTTATGAATACGTCTTGCAAGTCAAAGGAGCAAATCACCATTGATGAAAAAGGAGACTTCTAAAATGATTTGAGCAGTTAAAGTATCTCGATGTGCACAATCAGGCATGAGACAAACAAATTGACCTCTCAGCACCTTAAACGAAAGAGATTTTAGTACTATAATCAATTAATGTCATATGACTGAGATTCTACAGTGTTTGATTTATGTGTTTGCGATCAGTTAAGATTTCCACTGTCTATTAGTTTCAGAAAAGTTCCATAGAGGTGGACACATCCAGATTGAGTTTTAATAGAGTTGAGATTTCGTGGTCTCAGTCTATCAAATAATATTTAATGGGTCATAATTTTAGAGCTAAATAGATGAGATCTAGACATAAGATATAACTACAGTAAAAAGGTTACAAGATGAAACACGGAAAGGTTGTAGACAAGAATTTAATTGCTAGGCATGAGCTTTGTCAGTGGCTTACTAGGTGTCAGACGGGATGGGCCGTGCCACCCGTATAATCCTCGTCTTGTGATGATGGCCGCAGAAGACAAAAAGAATGGTTAGATGTGGAAAAAAGGCATGATGGGCCTCATGGACATTCAAAGCCAGGGGGAGAGAGAAAGACAGAGAAAGAGGAGGAGGAGGTCAATTGAGCTAGGGAAAGATGATGTTTGGTAATGGAGAGAAACGAGGAAGAAAATAATACTACTTTCAGGTTGGATTTAGGTATGGCGCGCCCCAAAACCCAATCCAAGTCTCAATTAACTTGAGTTAATACATTGTAGATCGGGTTTGTTTAGATCAAAGCTAAATCCAACCCCAACCAAAACCTTATTGATTATCGGGGTCCGAGTCGAGTTAAAGACTAGTAAGATCCGAATCTGACCTACAATTTTATTAACATCCAACAATCTTCTTCACCTTTCTTCTTCCACTTCCCACAACCAAACCCTAAGCCCCGTTTACTTCAAGATTAATTTTTTTTCTTATTCAAGATTAGAGAACACTACACTAGATTAGAAAGCAAACATCAAATTATCCCTACTCTAGATTAAAAATATTATTCAAATTATTCCACAAATAAGCCTAATTACAATTTTACCCTTGATTTGACTAAAATTTAAAAAATTCTCTCTCCTCTCTCCTACAATCTACTTATCTCATTGCATACATACAAATATGCATTACATACCTACAAGTATGCATTGAATACCTACAAGAAATGATAACACTTTAATTTGAAATTATATGTCAAATCAACGGTATTTGAGTCAATTTCAATTTTTTATGTGTACTTTTCCTCAATTTTATGTCACATCAAATGTATTTATTACATCACTATTCTAGATTATAAGCAAACATTAGAATACCCTATTCTAGATTAGAGATACAATTTTAAGAGTAAAAATCTAGAATAGCTATCTAGAATTTCCCTTAACAACTCAAGAGTACAGGTTAATCATGTAGGAACATATTCAAGAGTACAGGTTAATCATGTCACGTAGGAACATATTAGAGTACAGGTTAATCATGCAGTCTCTTTTTTGCTGCAAAGTACTATTGCATTCAATTAAATACCACTGTAGAAATTACATATTCTAGCAAACCATTGCCTGAGATGTATCAATAAACAATTATGTACTATTTTTTACTTATTTAGCCATGTCTTAAACATGTCATATCCTACCTTTTCAAGATTTGTCGTCTCTTTGTGTCCACGCCATATTGTATTTGTGTTGTTTCCATTCTTCTAAAATTTCATAAATCATCTCATTAAGTAAATAGCTCCAGAAATTGATCTACCCAACATAACATGAGATTGATTTTCAAAACCATTAGTTTTGCATCATATCCTTCACTCAATTAATCTCTCCTAATGTAAAATATTATGACACATGAGCTTGATTCCATGATAACTTGTGCAACTTTATATACCTCCTTATGTTATATTATAAAACTAGGATTTTTTTTTTAAAAAAAAAACCTACATTATGGACATGGTTCAAACTTTTCATTATCTCTTTTTCTAAAAAACCCATGTGTTTTATAAAATCTATCCAATTAAAATCCTACTGTTATCATCATAACATCCTAATGTTAGCATATCAAAAATTAAGTAATCATACTTTTGAAATTATCAAAATATCATTGCTGAGATAATAGTTTGAATACCCACTGACGTAGGAATGGTTTGCAATTTAAAAATCTAAATAAATATTAGAAAGGAAGAATTGAAACAAAAATTATATGATTGTGTGAGAAACCATTACATATGAGCTCACTATAGACATTGATAAAGGTAATTTAAAATTTTAGAAGCATATCCAAATTATAAAAAATCCTATAGAAGTCACAAGTGCCGAATTCATGCCTTTCCAATTTTGATTTGTTCTAGTATGTAAATAAATTGCGAATATGGTCCAAGTAACAAATGCCCAATATTGAATGGTTCTTTTATTTTCATTTTTGATCTCAACCGCACAGGATCCATATAAACCAATTATCAAAGAACAATAAAATAAACAACAAATAATTATTAAAAATGAAATTTTAAATTAATATAATATATATATATATATATTATAAATATATAATATAAATAATTTAATAATATAAGATCAAATATTTCTTTCTAGATTCATATGTATTAAGGTGAGATGGGTTAAAAATTAACTCAAAGTGTTAAATGGATATTTCTTATGTGTTAAGATGAGGTGGTTTAAAATATAGTAGCTTTGAACCTATAGTTAGTCCTCCACACTCTTTGGAAACTAGAACCCTAAGAGTGGAATGGAAAAGTAATTATTTGTCTTGTAAGCTGCACCTTAATATATCATTATTCAAATGTTCAAAATTACTTTTTTTCTATCCTCGTGACAAGTTGATTCAGTTCTATCACATTTCCTACAGATCTCCTCCTATGAGCCAAGTTCAAAAGGGGACAGATCTCCTCCTATGAGCCAAGTTCAAAAGGAGGCTTGCATGAAGTTAAGATATTTCTGACTTCATATCTTAGTTGAAACCCTCAGATCATCCTAAATTCGATTATCTGAAGGTTTCTCACCTGTTACCTCCTATGGAACCAGCTTCTTATAATTACAAAAACCACAAACATCATCCAACAGCCAAAAGAAAGTATGCCATTAGCAGTTCATGTAAACCACCAAAAGAATGATTATCCAGCAGCGGAACTAGTATATTCACACTACTACAGGACTAAAATTGGTATGTTCTGACAGTGAACTCAATAATTTTTAAAAAAATCTAAAGAAATTTGAAATAACTGATCCAGTGGCAACTAGATCAGCAACTTCAGTGTACAATTTGAGAATCACTAACATATAAACTGAAGTTTCTGATAATTTCATTTTCCTGATTCCCAGTCGTTAATTGAAAAGTAGATGGTACAGTGCATTAAACTACTTGGATCTAGATAGGTCACTTTAACTATTGTGCAGATTCTAGTAAAAACTAAATCAGGTGCACAGGCATAGGTAATCACCAAATATAATGATAAACAGTCATTAACAAATATCAGATGCATCTACGAGATTGAACACTAAAATGCATGGAATGAATAAGTACAGCTAACCTTCTTCAGAAACCCTGCACCAAATGCCCTAGTAACCTTCAGTTGTCCTTTTACTCTATCATTGAAGACAGCTTGAGCATCATCAGCATGTTCTGCCTTAATCCTCAAGACTTCCTGTATAGTGTCAGTTAAAAGGTAAGTTTACAGTTAAGTTAACATTCAGTCACCACTCACCATGTTAAGCAATGCAGCAAACACAGTAAAACATCAAACCATACTTGTTAATGTAGTCTTTTATTTGGCTTCAACAAAATTATCACCTATTTCACCCTATCGATGCATTTGCTGTGAAAATATGAGTATCCTCATCACAGATAGATAATACAATGTAAGATATGGCTCAAACAAGAACCTTAGTGAGATAACTCAAGAACACTCTTAATTATTACATTCTCACTCCAAAAGATAAACACCTGGAAGCCCCCAAGTCTCGACCTTCTATTTCCATAGAAGAAAGCTATTCTAAAAGCAGGCTTTCTCTCATCTATATGTTATGACGAAGAGATTGTCCAGTGTGACAAGATTGCACAGAATTGACTTGATTTTTTTTTATCAGACATCCAATCAACCCTCACTAATATCGGCAGTAGAATGACTGACAATTTGAGATAGTTAAATACATCTTACTAATGTCTTCAATCAGTCTCAAAACTGATGTTTGTAACCTGTTGTAAAAGAATGAAGAATGTAGTAAGCTGCATTTCATTTGACAAAAAGGGAAAAATGGTGCTGCCTCTACTAAAGGTGAGGTAAACACTCAACAATCAACACCAATACAAACGGCAGTCAGAAAGGGATTTAGTACCTTGCATACAATTTTGGAAGGAGTAATGTAAATTAGAATACTTTGTAAGCTTTAAATTGTCTAACTTGTATACCCAGATGATATTGACAGCACAGAAGTGTAACTCAAAGAAATAAAAGAATTCATTAAGTCAAGAAATACTACAGCATTAAGAAAGATAAAGAGATTATGTTGAAGTACCATGACATGTAACATGCAGATTCTGGCTCCTGAAATCTAAAATCAACTATCCTAATAACACACAGCCTACATGTGTGAACATCAAATAATATACATTAGATGTATCACAAGTCTAGCTTATTTTACTTTTCAAAGGAGATTTCTCCTTGCCTCTGATGCAAGCTATTGAGAAACCAATGCTTTAAGAATATTGAGAAACCAATGCTTTAAGAACTCCCATCCTCCCAGAAAATAATGAATGGGAGCAGGAATAAATAAAACTGCTAAACACTAGATAGGAAATTGCGGTTGTAGTTTGAGTGAGAGAAATAATAGGCCTTGTAGTTCATCAGTTGAGTGATTTTCCTAGTCTCCAAGCAAGCACAGTAACCAACACCCACCCAAATGACAAGCATATAGATAGAGGTACAAGTAAATCAGCCAAAGCAATACCTCCTCAATGCTGGTACTATGATCAGTTGACAGTTGGACAGCTTTCATTTTTAAACTGCAAAGTGACAGTTCCCTGTTCTTGCTTATATTACATATCCGGTTGTCGGGATTATGCATAGGAGACTCCTCTGAAATCCTATCAAGCTCCACCCGAACAAGGGACTCCCTCGACCTGTTTCTAAGTCTCATATCATCTTTTATCAGGTTTGAGCTGTGGTGCTGCATCTGCTGATCACTTGACCTATCCTGAGCCAAGATGACACGACTATCCCCAAGGTTCATAACATAGACATCCTGATCCTTCATCAACATCACCAGAACACATGACCCCATCAATGCAAGCTCAGGGTTCTTGTTAAGTGCTTTTTCCACCATTTCCATGTAGGCCTCCTCTGTTGTTTCAAGTGCTCGTGACATTGCTTTCAAAACTGCATCATGATCAACTGGCCCTGACTTGCACCTCCTGATGACTACTGATGGGTCGACTGCCTTCTCATCGACATGAGATTGGTCTCTGTGCCAATCATAACTCCAGGGGAAAAGCTTTTTGCGTAATGATTTCTGCTTCCTGTACATCTTCCTCAACTTCAATCCTAAGATTGATCTTCTCATGATCTGCTTATGCCCCACAGCAGAAAATGACGCAACAGAAGAATGCTTTGACTCTTCGGAGTCCGCTCCAGAGACACCCTCACTTCGTCTCGAACTTCCTGCCCCTTCAACATGATCCAAATTTTCTCCTTTGAGCCTCGAAGAGCATGAAGAAGGCTGCGCTGTGAACATGCTTTGTCTACTAGACAAGTCTTCACTGACAATAGAGTGAACATCCCACGAGCTCCTCTTGTTCAACCTAGACACATTGATATCATATTCTTCCAGCAATTCCATCTGAAGCAGCTCATAAAGCCGCTTGCTTTTTCTGCAATCCTTAGATACTTTGTTATCTGGATCAGAAGGGGGATCTTTATGTGGCACATGAACAGGGCCTGCTGTCTCGTCCCCCTCTCTCAATTCTGTATTGTCTTTTCGAATGGTTTCATCTGGTAGCTGATCAATGCCCTTGAGTCCATCTTTCTCCTCTAGTATTTCATCAGCCTCCACTTTTTGCTTGCTGCAATTCTTGTTGGCACTGGCTTCCGTTCCACTTTCAACTTCAGTTGACTGAACCTGTAAATTTTCATTGTCAGACTGGTGTTCTTGACATGCCTTGTGTGATTGAGAACTATCACATTGCTTCTCTATTTGACTGCTCTGCAAGTGAGAAGAAACAGTATCTTCCCTAAACAGCAAAGAAGCCTCAGTAGTATCAGGTCCAAGAAGAGCAGATGTGTCTATGCTACCCTCACCTTTGTCTTCATAATCCCAGAGCAGCCCTTCCAATTCTTTATCTATAGCTTTATAAAGATTACTCATCAGAAATTCAGGTGCATCAGGGCCACTGAATCCATCATAAATCCCAATGAATAACCAACCTTGTTCTTCAGATAAAACAACATGAACCCTGTCTTCGCCTGCCTTTCCATGAGCCCATTGCAAGTTACGGCTATTGCTGTACTCTGGATCGGACGGCCCATCCTCCACAGAGTTTTGCAGGGCTTCTGAGCGAAACTTTGCCTCCTCGGAGTGCCAGACTAACTGGGTCATTGGATGCAGAAGAAACTTTTGCATCCATCCAGCGCCCTGTGAGCGTCTGGTAAAGGTCCTAGAGAATGCACTTTTCATCGGTCTACTCATGCTCCTCATAAGTCTTCCTAACCCTGCCCTCCGCGGGCCATAAGCAAGTGGAGCTGAAAAGTTACTCCTATCTGTGCTGTCGATAGGACCTGACATGAAAATGCCCTTGTCTAATGGACCAGACATAAAACCCATCCCTCTTTCCAATGGCCCTGAAGCAAAACCTCTCTCTAGCGGCCCCGACATGAACCCATTTAAGGGTCCTGATCCCCGAGGCACTGGTTGCAGAGGGACTGCAGCAAACGAAGCGGTGCTCTCAAATGAAGCAGCAGGCTCCTGGGCCTCACCTGAGAGAAATACATTCAGATTGCCAGTCCTGGCAGTCGAGGCATTCGCACTTACTGAGGCTCCTGATATGGTTTTAAAAGTGGTTTCAGAGTAATTCTTGTTGGGTCTCTGGAAGCCTGCCAAATCTTCTACTATCTCCTGCCTAAAGGAACTACTGTGTGTTTCTGAGTCGAGCACACTTGAATCGACAGTGTACCTCTCCGAGTTTGACGGAGTTATAGCAGGAGAATCGCCAATCACCGGCCTGACGTAACAGAAAGAATGGCCTAATCCTTCATCCAAGGGCTCTAAAAACTCCAAATTGACACCAGTCTTCCCATTACTTAATGGCACAAAGCAACCGACCACTCGAGAAGTGCTGTTGCCCATCACCTCTCCTAGCAAGACACGAACATCCAGCGGCCGATGACAACGCCGTCGTATAATCTCCGGAATGGAGGATTCCGGTAGCTCTGTACCATGAGCAGGTACCCAAACACTCCCTCAACCCAATGACTCCTTTTCTGGAGAGTTTGCATCATAAGCACTTGCTCAACATCTATATGATCAAAAGTCCCAAAGGAAAAGAGGAACCATTTTTACACATCAGCGCTCTCCGAATCAATCACTTGAATACACAAAATAGAGCAAAGACTCAATTCAAAGCCTAACCTCTCGGAGATCATCAAATCTCCCGTGAAATCCCTGGAGCTGCCACTGCAGGCGACGGATCTAAGCTACCCCCAATAGCAAGAGACGACGAGGCCGGATAGCACACACCCCAACTGAAACGGCAAGCCGAAGTCAACTACCAACGACAAGAAATCAAGAAAACGGGAGGAACCATGGTTGGGAAGGCAGACCCAGATGGGAGTAGTCGAACGAGCGAACGTGGGGAAAGGGGAGGGCGAGAAATGGTGCGAAAAGGTGGGGAAAGGGGAGGAGGGGGGCAGAAAAATGGGATTTTTGTTGTGATCTGAAGGAGGAGGAGAAGGAGACGAAGTGGTGAAGAAGGGGATGAAGAAGGGGGTGGGAAGGGTGGGAGGGAGAGTAAAGAGTCTCACTTCCTCTCGGCTTGAGAGAGAGAGAGAGAGAGAGAGAGAGAGAGAGAGAGAGAGAGAAAGAGTCTCTTTCTTGGGGTTTTCAAATGGGGGGGTGGGAGGGGGTAAAAAGAATAAATTAAAGAAATTAAAATGGAGTTGAAAAGTTGAAACCGGAGTTGGTGTTTTGTTTACATTACATTACACTCTGCTCTTCTTTTGTTTGTTTTCCTTTTCCTCACTATTGAATGATTGGATTTGGTGGTGCCAGGAGTCAAAATAAAGAAAAGCCCAGAATTTCCTTCCTCATCACACATCATCATCACTACCATGGATCATGGATCATGGATCATGGATCATGGATCATGACCATCAAATTCTAAAACCTTATGTTGTATGAGCAACTAACTACCTCGGTTTAAATTAAGGACAGCAAAACTCTCGTCTGCAACAAGCATATTGAATGATTTCTTTTTAAGATTTATGCAGACCAAAGACTAGTCTACGTTAACAGTGATCTATTGACTAAACTGCACATTAATATTCAAGTCAGCTGATATCTCCATCACTTGAAAAGACCACCAAACTAATCTTAATGACTCATTAGCACAGACACTTAATTAGTCATCGTTTCTCCATACACTGAATTAGTTAATGATATATAATGGAAAGGTAAGTAGAAAGTTAGGAAGAGGTCCCTGATAGGATTTAATTATTCTCCTCCCCCACTCAGGTAGTCAGGTTTTGCTACCTGAACGCTCTCCTATCATCCATGCATGGGACTTCGTTTGGACGACTCATGTCATTGCCATGTAAGGAAGCCACGTTTATCTCACATGACCCATCTTAAAACGTGCATGGCATTGATTATCCATACATCCATCATCTTCATGCATGGCATGAGACTAGCATGCATGCATCGGAGACATGGCCCATGGGGCTGGGCCCCTCGAGAGACCAACTCCACAAGCACCAACAAACCCAATGGTTCGCTTTGACTAGTGATATGTATAAATATATAAATGGGAGAAAATTAATGCTTCAGAGGGTGTGGATAAACTATGAACCATAGAAGTAGTATACATGGAAGAAAGGTGGTTGGAGGTTGGCCTCTTCAAACCAAAGTCCAAATCTTAAGATATTTAAATGCTTAGAGTTCATCTCTATATTAATTTGACAATTAAACTTCTACTCACCCAACCTTTTATTCTCTTAATTTCTTGTTATTTCTTTAGCTTTCCATTGAATCTTTAATAGTCACCCACACCCAGAAAGAGCCTTCAGAATTACCCACCACCATCTGATTCCTTAGCCCTCCAATCCACTTGAACATTAGAATATTTATCTGGCCTCTTTCCCTGAGACCAAGGGTGGTGTGGTAGTTTGATAGCAAATCTCCATAAGAATCCCATATATCATTTTTTTTCCACCTCAATGCAAGTCAAAGTTAACAGTACTTTGGTGCAGTGGTTGCTTACTATTTTACTCTATTACTCACTCGCCTATGAACATATATATACATCTCTCTCTCTCTCTCTCTCTCTCTCTCTCTCTCTCTACTGCAACTTTGGGATTTTTCCTATTAGCTGCATCAGAGTGTGTCTACTCCATTAGAGATCTCTCTTTGGGGCTTTCTCTTTTTTCCAACTGCCCCATTCATTGGGATGCTATATAGATTTGGAGCACGTGAGAACCCAATGCAACCCAGGGCATGCACATGCAGATGCACATGATCATGATCATGCAATGAGAAGAGAGAGAGAGAGAGAGAGAGAGAGAGAGAGTTCATCTCCATTCATCTCTTTGAAATGATAACTTCTTCTTTTTTTGTTCCCCCTTAAATGTTGTATGAAGATGCATAAGATGTTTAATTTTCATGCATGACCTTCATCATTGTCTTCTGCCCTTCTATTTCCTTCCTCATTTCTTTTTCTTCCTTCTTTAGTTTTGCTTTCCTCCTCTTGGAGTCACCTCATGTGTATGTGCTTTTCCTCTTTAAATTCTTGCTTTTTCTTCTTTTTAAGTGCCTTCTCAAGTGTTTGACCTAATAGCTTAAGCTTCTAGATAAACAAGTTAAATTGTTTTTTAAATATATCAATTTTTAAAATATAAACCTTATTGATCAAATTTTAGTGACAAGTAAAGTCTACTATGTAAACAACCACCACAGACTAGATGACCTTACATTTATCCATCAAAAGAAATTAAGAGGTCTTCCACTCTATGAACAACCTCCAAAATATTCCAAGTTGAATGAGTGATTAATTCTAACTTTGAATAGATGTTTCTGGTTCAAAACTTTGTGAGGGAAGTTGTCATGGGAAAATTATTACCTCTATTTTAGTCTGGTTAATTAATGGGTCAATGTGCCCTTCTTGTAGGGGAAGAGTTGACTCTTTATTCGGCCGATAAATTAGGACAAGTGATAAAACAAGATCATAAATGTCCTTTAAAAGCTTTCAAGCTGCATTTTGATAATTGTAAGTTAAAATCCGAGCTATTTAGCTGAAAAAAAAGAAGACAAAATCACTTATAACTAAGAAAAAAGAATGCGAACAGGAATAAGATCTTATCTTTTTTACCATTAAATAGATTGAATTTTACTGTTGATTAGCCTTAAGGAGTATATAAGTATGAACTTTAGAGGGATATATTAGCAAATAAGAGATTTTAGAAGGGTATACATAAGAGAAAAGAAAATCCTAAAAAAGAAGAATAGAAAAGAAATGAATCTTGTCTGACTTCAAGCCAGGTCAGACTCACAGACCAACACCATCCCAAGAACAAATTCACATGAATCTGTAGCCATTGGAGCAAAAGAAAATATCTAACCAAGGACAGGGAGGAATTTTTGACATAAATTCCAAGTTGGTGGAATAGTAATTGAGGAGAATTAGGTGGAATTCCCCAACTGCATGGATTTAATATCTCAGCAATGTTGTGGTTGTGGAATTGAATATTGAAGGGTTTGAGATTCAGAAGTAGGTATTTTGTCCCTGCTGTTGAATATTTTGACAAAACCTGACCCACCTCATGAGGAATTTATGCATTTAATTGTGACATTATGCATACCATTGAAGTGTGTACATGTTTAATGAGTATTGACTATTTGGAAGTCTTCTTTGATCATCCATAGATAAATAGTTCTGGCAGGCTGAGAAGGAGAGTTTCATGAATGGTGAAATAAACTCATCACCTTTACCCCTATCAATATATACTAAATGAGAGTGTTTAGGATAAGAAGGTTAGTAATAGTTTGAAGGAATATTTCTAAAAAAATATAGTATACTTCTTTATCTTTATTATCATTCCTCTCATAAATATTTTATCATTCGATTTCCGTATTTTGCTATTAACGACCTTGATATCTTTGAGAAAGCTTTTAACAATTTCTTTTAATTTTTTTAAGAGAATTGAAAAGTCAGTAGTGTAACAATTAAACTGATACTATTAGAATTTGAATCCAAGGATATATATACAATAGGAGCCTATTTAACTATCGGAGTTAATAACTCTTGGCGAGAAATTTTTTAACATTAAAGTAATTATATAAAGAAAAGTAAATTTTAAAGTCCAATGAAAGGGGTGTTCAATTGAAGTAATATAATATTCTCTATTTTGTCAATTAATATTAAGTTGAAAGGATATTTTTGAGACATCCAAAATAAAATGTACAGTTGGTAAAATAAATATCTCTATCGTAGAATGTGAAACTGTGAACAATAATAAAAATAAAAGTAACTGTGAATTCAACCTTCCATTTAGGGACGCTGAGTTTGAGATCCACTCCAAGAAAATTGACCTATATTTATTGACAGCAACAAGCAACTAACTTGTGGTCAACTTGAAGTCAGTTCCTGGGGCCCTTGGACTGTCTTCTTCTCCAAGACAAAATCCTGCTCCAAGAAAGGAATCAACTTACACCTTTTAAGTTCTCATTGTTTTTGTAAGTTTCTTACCAGACTAGCCTTCTCATAAATTCTATTTTATCCAAATATTTCATCCTCCAAATTATTATTTAAAATGATTTAATTTAGATATATCAGTTATAAACAAATGTGTCCTAATATGATCAGTGTATGATCGAATCACGAGGACATTGAGCTCGATAGATTGAACCTATTTATCTTCTAACTGATTTATGCTTATATAAGCTCTTAAGACAAGTCTAGTTAAATCATGTAAACCATTAAGTAAAGTTTAATTAAATCATGTAAATTTATAAGGCAAATTCCAGTTCAAGTTGTATAAACTTTTAGGGCTAGTTCAAGTAGGACTCATTGTACCTGATATTTATATATAGAGGGGCTGAGCTTTTTTGTTTAATAATCAAATCATCCAAGTATTATAAAATTATTTTAGTCTGGAGTTTATCTTAAGAGTAAGATAATCTAAAGATAATAGTAAGTTAATCATAGCCGTTTATTTTTTTAGGAGTATATCTAATTTAGAAATTTAATTTTACATCCAAATCTTAGCCACCGTCATCTTCGTGAGTCATCCTACCTTATTCAATCACCCTTGGTCGTCCACCACTACAACATAATTATCAATCTGGCAAATCTTAACATTCCTTTACTTTTTTATTTATATCCGATTTATGTGAAACTAAAACTATTAGAATCTTAACCTCTGAGGCTACCATTATATAAATTTTTATAAATATTTTTATATTCATATCGATTCAGATTTAGTTCTTAACATTCTCAGCAGAAAAATAATATGAAATGTAAAATACCGAAAAGTTGAATCTTTTATCTCAAGTATAAAATGCTCACTGCTTTATATATATAAAAAGTACGTATAAACTTACAAACATGTACGAAAAGTGAAGAGAATATTTATTTTATCTAAATCTTAATTCAATATATTCTATAATGTATCGTATTGTAATACGACACATCTCTCTACTTTATCTAATTAACATATAAATACAAATAAAAAATAATAATATTTTTTTATTCGTATGTGTCTTTAATAGGAATAAAACCTCGATGGGTTCAACGTTTTATATTTAAGAATAAAGTGGTGAACGGTAGCTAGCGTGTCTAAAAAAAAGACCGATTTAGTATTAATTTTTTATAAAAAAAATAGGCTCTTTGGATAGATAAAATTTTATTTTCTTTGATCTTTTATTCAGCTTCTTAATTTCTTTATAAAAGGTGGACCAACATAAGCACTTTTTTTCTTAAGAATTTTATTTAGCACACAAGCAAGCTGAGGACAATGCTTACATAAATTAAGAGTTTCTCTTAAGTATTCAGCATAAAAGGAATATAAAGAGTTTCTTCCCTACCTTTCACTAAAGTAAAAGAAGGTGAGTTAATACTCACCAACCAAGTTACTTTTTGGAGAGAAAGATAGCAAAAGAATTGGAGTATAGTCATCTCACATTGAAATATTTTGACCAGGCATCTTGACCAATGAAGGAAGAACTAGAAACCTTCCACTTAGCAACAATGGTGATAAAATTAGGCAGATTACTGAGGAAGCCAAAGGGCATCAAGTTCTTTGCTTCTTCTCAATCATGGCTTCTTAATTTGGCCTGCCACTGGAAGTGGAGCACCCTTTCTGCTAAGACATTGCTCAAATAGAGGTGCAAGGCTATGAGATATACCCAAACAATCAACAATATTCACCACTTCCAATTTAAAAGTATGAAAAGTAGGAGCAGGAGAAGAGAAGCAGCAAGTTGAGTGACTTTTCCACCCTCAATTTTGGGAAAGAGAGAGGAGCATTGTGTGAGTTGATAAAGTGATCTTAGTAAAGAATGTCATACTTCCTTTGCATATGCAAATGATTTGGGAATACTTGTCTGAACTTCTCGGTCAAAAGAAACTTTAAAGGAGATGGAGAATGATGCAACCCAGGAGGTATGGAGACAATGTGGGAGATTGGACAATATATACTTTGCTAATGCTACTTATTGGTCTCAGAAACTTGCTTAATTATTAATGAAACAAAAGTTTGTCATCTTCATTCATATTTAAGTATGCATTAAGATGTAGTCGTTCTTAATCACATAATTTAAATCCATTGAAGATCTTTCTTGATTGGTCTGTTGATTCTTTGGAATATCAGATCAAAAGCATCAACTGTTGAAAACCACAGAAATAAGAAGATAAGTAAAACAAAACTTTTCTTAAGTAGCAAAATTATTGATTTGGAAGCCAGCTAAAATCTATCTTGGCTCATAACAACCTTTGGTTATATTGAGTTGTAATTATAAACACGTCTTCCTTGGCTTACCAAATCTCGTTCAATTACGTGAAACCTTACGTAGTTTTCTTTCCTCTCTTCCTTTTGGGATACAAGATATATAATCTAAGTAGCTAGCTAGTGAATGATGATCATAAACATTTCTTCTCTGCTGCTTTGTACTTGTAATGCACATCTCATGTACGTGCATGCATAGTGTGTCTTACTGATCGATGAATATGTTATGTACTCATTGGAGCTGACACAATTGCTGGAGAAACTTTTATGCCATTCCCGGACGTGTTCTTCTTTTGAGGGGCATGGATATCGAAATGGAACATTGTCTCGTATCCCATGTACATACATACACCCTTTAGAATGTGTGATAACTCGTGTTAAGCTGCCATGGATGGATGCATGCATGTGGCTTCCGGATTCTTGACTCCAAATCTTTATCTAATTTATACCTGACTTTAATTAACATCATGGGGGGTCCATAGCTCAGTGGTAGAGCATTTGACTGCAGATCAAGAGGTCACCGGTTCGAACCCGGTTGGGCCCTACGCTAGTTTATTTTATCTTTAAAATATTTTCTCTAGGATTTCTTCTTATTTATCTCTCAAAAAGTCAAAATACTAGTATTATTTTTTTTTGCTTTTGTATAAATATACCTATGTTAACCTACAGTTAAATTTTTGATCCATTTAATAGTAAAATGACAAAATTTTTATATTCATTTTACATATATTGCTCTCAAACAAAGACATCTTTGACTTTAATATATAATTATTAGAAAGTACCTGAAAGGGCATCCAATGAAAAACAATAATGTTTTAAGGATATTTTCAGAAATACAAAACTTGGAAGGGTATGCAAGCAAATAAAGAGCTTTTTGAGGGGCATATGCAAAACCCTAGAGTACTTTTATTTTGTTCTTTTGATGCACATAGCACTGAGCTTAGAATCCTCCCCCTCTTAATTCCTCCTTGGATTATCAGTACGGTTTGTTAAGTGGTTTGACTTTGATACTAGCTCGTCAGCAAGCCCTTGGGGCTACATAGAGATTAGGGATGCGAGATGAACCTTTAGATTAGGATCTTGAACCAGCTCCACTTGTTGCTTTCTTGGGCCAAAAGAAAGTTTTTATTCCACCTCTATGGTCAAGATTTTTGTAGCATTCAGTACAAAAAAATCATCCATCTTCTTCTCCCTCCCCTCTTTTTTTCCCCTTCCCGCGTTGCTTGAAGTCGTTTCCCCCTTTTGTTTCTTGTCGTGCCAGAGCACCGCTGAAGCATGCTGTCATCACATAACGGTTCCTCGGTGAGTCCTCTACCTCTTTGGTAAATTAATTTTAGTTTAATAGCCTAGTTAGTTGTTTTCTCATTTCTCTTCTTTTTTTGGTCTTATTGGGCGATCGGTCCGCGTTGGTCCGAGGCTCGTGAAGCTCTCTTGGTTGTGGCCTTTTGTGGACTCTTCTCACCCTTGGGAGAGGCAACACCAAGTGGCCTCTTTCCGTTGATTTTTGAGGCCGAATCTAGCCACCACTGTCGCAGTCTCCTCCCATCATTTGGTCAAAAGCATTCTTCTTCACAAGATGAAGCTTTAAGTGTCATCTTTCATTGTCCTCATGGTCAAGCTTGTTGGGTGACTCATTCCCCTAGCCGCCCGCCAGTCATGGTGCGGGGCTTGATCATCGTCAACCACCTCGGCTAGTATGGTCTCTATGTGTCATGTTGGGTTGTGTGTTGGGACCGAGTGGAAGAAACCACCGATAAACCCCATCCCTCAAGCTCTTCCATTGTACGGGCCATCGTGTCCGCCTCGGTTGATGGCGCTAGTGTTTGTCGTTAGCTATTGTTTTCTCTTTCTCGATTGCCTATAGTTGAGGGAGGGGAAGGGGTATGCAGTGGATGGGCTGAGTGCGGCCCAGCCTAGCTTGTATTTGGGTTGGGTGCGGCCCAACCCAAGTGGTGGGTTGAATTGTAGCCCAGCCAAGTGGAATTTTGGCTTAGTTGGATTGGGGCTTTGGGCCAAAGCTTGGTGGGTTTGTATTGTAGTACTTATGTTTGTTGCAGGTCAGCCCATTACTTTGGGCCTTGGCCTAGCCCAAGTGGAATAGTTGCTCTTTAGTTTATTTTATTTTACTTTAGTTTTTTTTTTAATCTAATTATCAATGTCAACTTGTGCCTTATATATTAATCATATTTATGGGGTAGCTTTGTTAGTTATATTAATTGTTATGAATCAATATTACTAGATTAAACTATGGTTTGGGAGTGTCACTATTAATTTGTTCATAATGAGGAATAAGCTATAATCGAGTTTGCTAATCATACTAAATGTACTTTAATATTCAATAAAGTATGTTAATTAAATATTATCTATTTATTTTACTTTAAATCAATAATAGTTAGTGGAATGATAATTTGAGCAACTACTTCAATTAATCTGTTAGGCTTTAGTCCAACTACACCGGCTCTACTTGATTAGTGGAATAATAATTTGAGGTAAATTATTTTAAGTATTTTAATTAACACGTTGGGCCTTAGTACAGCTACGCCAGCTTTACTTGATTAATAAATATAATAATTTTTAGATGGCTACTTAAGCCTATAGTGAATGTCAATATGATTATTTAATTAATTAGTGTCAAAAATATTGTGCTTATGTTTTTATTACTTTATTATCGAGGTAGACCTTGTACTATACGATGATGATCCCATAACATAGTTGTAGCCAGTTAGTTAAGGAAGCGATGTTAGACAAGTAAAATTTCTCTAGTCTAAGAATAGTGTAGAGAATTAAATATCTTACTTTATGACATTATTGCATTTATATCGTATATGTGCAGATATTTATTTACTATTATTATTGCAAGTAATACATATTAACTTTATTTATTGTATGACATAATTACACTTATCATGATTATTATGTATATCCATGTGCATGATTATGTATATAGCACATAATACATGCTAATGATGTGTATTCTATTATGAATGTTTGTGTTGTATAATATCATGCCACTAGCACACATATGCAATACTATGAAGGGAGTGACTTCTTCATCTCGATAGTACTCGACACCTCCTTAGCCAAGATAAAGGGCGAAGGAATTATATTATCAATATATTGTAGAGCCCACACTTAAGGTCTCAGTCTATGTATTTTAGACAATCAGGCATATAGTTTTATCGGGCAATTGATCATTTACTATTGATTGACGAGAATCAAACTCTTTAGGGTATTTAAGTTTGAGAGCAAAAGGTAAGATGACATTGGGTGAGAAAGTTTTTGAGTGAAGACTCATGATATTCTACACGGTGGGGCGATAATATTGAGCCAAAGCTTGGATGGTAGTATTGGTATGTGGTACCGACTCATGTGATGGGCTTACAATTGAGGTCTTTAGTCTAGAGTGAAGGATAATCGGTCATACTATTTGCTAGGTAAGAGGCGGGCAATTTTTTCGCTTGGATTTACCCTTTATTAGGGGCATTTGTGTGATAGAGTGTGAGTGTTGATATGGCCCACTGGCATAGCTTTGTGTTGGTCTAAGTTGAAGAATTGATAGTCTGAAATAATGCATATTGTGTTGTTTATTACTAATACATGTGAGCAATAGATTGGACACGATAAAATTGTGATACTAATGCAATTATTGTGTTTTAGCCTGTAGAAGTGGATACTTGCTAGATTTATATTTACTACCTTTTAGTGAAAATATTTTTAGATTAGTAGATGATCTTAAGTCTTCGGAGGAGCTAGCAAGAATAATTGATGGTATTTATATTTTATTTCTATTATCGTAATTTTAGTAAAAAATATTGTAGCCCCTAAGCGAGCATTTGTATTCGTTGTATGTATATATAATTTGGGATTTGTTATGGTATATGTATGTTTTGGATTATATTATTGTCTTATTTGTGAAAATATTAAGCTTTTATTCTCATATATTATATAAAAACTTTGACCAACAAGTAATGTAAAAATTCGATGAATTTAACCCACATGAGGGGCACGTATATTTGGTAGCGGGAGATAACAAGATAACTATAGTCTCCGAGCTAAGTCAGACTAGAGTAAGGCAATCTAGTCTGATTCCCTTTCATCAATAGTTATTTAATGCATGCAATACGTGAAATTTTGGTGGGATTGCTAAAAAGAAGGGTTGTACTTATATTATGAATCTCATGAATTTTTATTATCTTGGTATAGTAATTTTTCTTAAACACATATCACTTATTGGAGATCTACTTTATTTTTGCATAGGATCAGACCAATCTGGGATGAGACTTTCTTTCTAAGTACGGGGGCTGCAGGTGGCATAATGACTTAAGAGTGATTGTTAGATTAGTCATTATATATGCTTATAATTTACGCATATAAATTGGTGACAGTGTAGCTTCCTGATTAATATTAAATGCATATTTAATTGCTATGAAAAGCTCACTAATGTTTGAATTAATCTTACTAAATCCAAAATTTTCTTTCCCTCTAAGCTTTTTGCTTTGCAAAGAAACATCTCTTTGAGCATCCTCAATATGGATGAAGAGTATTTTCTTTTTCAATATCTTAAAAGTAAAATTTTACGTAAGCAAGAGTTGAATCCAAGTTAGCGGGTTGGAAACGGACCTTGTTATCCCAAGCGGAATGGGTTACCTTCATTAACTCAATTCTCAACTCAATACCAGTTAATCTCTTGACTTCCTCATAGATGCCTCTCATTATAATATATCAGGTGGATAAGCAATGTTATAGATTCTTGTAGAAAAAAATTAAATCAATGCAGTGGGCTTAACTTGGTGGGTTGGGACAAAGTTACCAAGTTTGAGAATGAGTGCAATTTAGTTATTTGAGACTTCAGTTTATCTATCTATTGTGGCTAAGAAAGTCATTTCGTTTTGGACGAGGTAAATAACCCTTATATCAATTTGGTCATATCCGAATATGAGGAGCTGCACCCTTAGATAACTACTCGTCCTAGGCAATGTGTTTGGAGCTAGAAATTTATTTGGCATTCGTTGATTGCTACTCAAATTGGTTTTCTAAAATTAGTCTGGAATGGTAGATCCAATTGATTATAATCTGATCCATGGATTTCCTCGATTTCTTTAAGCTGCATATATTCTTAAATATGAATATTATCGACCATTACAACATAGTTGTCGATCTCATTTAGTAAGGGGTTGGGCTACATACTTTATGCTCCACAATTTTGGGCATGCTCTCTCTACAAAATCATTTTTATACATCTCTTTCGAGGAAGAAATACTACTACCTGGTGTAGATCCTTTTTTGTTGAGTTTCACTTGACTAAGTTGGTTTAAGCTAGCCCCCCGTGAGGTGACTCACACTTGACTAATAATTGATTAGGTTAGACTCTTTTCTCATGTGGGCTTACTCATGCCACTTAATAGTAAAAACTAAGTTATTTAAAAAAAAGAGAAGAGTGAATAGAAAAAAAAAAGAGAAGATAGCAAGAAAGTTTCTTTACACACATCAAGAATTTGCAACTATAAGATTTCTTAGTTGGGATTAAGGTACACAAATGTTTTTCTTTACATTTACAAGAGTATCCTTGCTTTAAGAATGTTTGAGTTTTTCTATTTGAGGTGTTATCTAAACCTTATAATTTGAAGTTAGAGTTATTGGTTTTATTGTGGATAACATTCTTGTGATTTTGATAGACTTATTGTAGTAATCTTTTAGTGTACCAATTCTATTGATAATGGATTTTATCTCATACTTTTTCTTCCTTTAGGAAAAGTTTTCCATGTAAATTTGGTGTTCTATTTTTTTAAGTGTTTGATGTTATTAAATTATATATTTTTTAATTGACATTATTATTATAGCTTTTATTATGATAGATCTCTTGGGTGGAAAAAAATTGCTCTTTTCCAATGCTAACTAAAAGTGACATACTTTTACTTGCTATCCAACTCTCTTCGATCCCTCTTGGGAAGGGTGCAAAAAGATCTGGACTATCAAGATTTCTCCAAAGATAGAAAACTTCCTACGGAAGGTGCTCTTTCCTATTTTGAAAGAAATTTTATAGATTAATCATGTTGTTTATTTCAATATATCGATTACAATTTGGTGATACAAAGTATGATAAGGAGAAATAGGACAAGAGCCCTAGAAATAAGCTCCATACTTGGCTATAGTACAGACTTAATAAAAATTAATGCATGTATCATAACAAGAACTCAAGCATAGAAAAAACAAAGGAGATAGAGCAAAACTCTAATAGCAAGCCTCTCGCTTGGCCAATTGGCAGCACTACAGATAGAACATCATGAGTCTTGAAAAGCTAAACATCCAACTAAGGAGCAAGCTTTGATGGGATATAGGCACGCCAGTGACAAAGTCCGGTGAATTTAACGAAACACCTGAAAACCCCATTTGGTTAGACCTGTGAATCCAAGAAAACAAAGAGCAAAGTATTTGCTTCCTATTACATCCTATTGCATCTACACATATTTAATTCAAAATAAAATGTAGATGGCCCAAAATATGAAGTAACAGGGCAGATGCTAGCTTCGATGATGACGAAAGCTAGGCGAGGCAAGTCCGAACGTAGCGACAGAGGCTGAGGTGGGACAAGGTGAGGCGAGGCCCGATAATGGAGGTTGAGGCGAGGCAATGCAATGGTGCAACGTCGGAGGCTGAGGCGACACGGGGCGAGGTGCTAGCACGACGATGGAGGCCGCGGCGAAACGTGGCGAGACACAACGAAGGAGACTGTGGCAAGACGAGAGGCGACGACAAAGATGGCAAGGAACGGACTAGATCCGTAGTCTTCAGCTCCTATCATGGTGATTCAGATAGTGACAACGGCCGACGGTAGCGCGGATGCGAGATAGCAATGAAAGGACATGAGTGAGGATGCAGAGAAAGAGTCGTGGGAGGAAGAGAGAAGGGGAAGAAAAGAGAGGGAGGAGAGAACCCACAAGGGGGGAGAGGAAGACCCTCTCCCCTCCACCTAGCCTTTGGGAGAGAGGAGGCAAGCTGCCGAAGGCAGCAGGAAGAAACGCCGGAGGCAGGGGAAGACCCTCTTGGCAAAGGGAGAAAATGCCAAACCCTAGCAAAGCGCTTTGCTAGGGCCGGCAGGGGTGGTCTTTCCTATTGGCAACCTTCTTTATAAACTCAACCTTCACCTGGATTCGATATCTCGAATTGTGGCCTCATCCATGAATCCATTAGCCATACATTCTGTTCTTGTAGTTTGCCAGCAAAATGTGGGCTTATTTGAGACTAGGTTCAATTAAACTTTCTCTAATCTGCATTTGTGGAACGATGGTCAGCAAATTCATATGGTTGATAGCTTTGCATGGTTCGGCTAAGAGCCTCATGATGATGAGCTGATGGCCTATCACGATATGTGCTCGTCGTGCTAAATATATCTTTACCTTGGCTGTAGAATGATAATTTGTTCTTTTCCCAAAACATATTAGTCTTACAGAATCACACATTCTGTAATCACAATTACAAATGTACTTATGTTGGGTATTTTTTCTTTTTGTTTCTTCAATTTTTGGTTGATTTTATTTTATTATATATATATATTGCAACTGTGGCAGCTTACTTATCTTGATAATACTTGTTCGTCCTTTTTTTCCTTGAAGAAAAAGGACTGGAAGAATACTGTTTGTTCATTAGAGAGCGTGGAAATTGGACTCAACCCGTTATATTTTGCTACTACCCACAAAGAAGCTTTAACAAAGGAAATAAAAACTAAGGAGATGGTGAAGTGCTCTCAAGGGAGTATCAATTCTTTTTTCCTTTTGTTTTTCCTTGACTTAAATCTATGTTTTCTCTTTGCTTTTATTAATGACAATATTCCATTTCTTTTGGTAAAAGAAACATAATCTCACATAGTAGGTCAAATTCACTCCTCGCAAAGTGGAGAAGGAATACAGAAGCCATATATTATACAACAGTAGTCTTAATTTTATGCATGGACTATAGTTTCCACTGCGGTGGATGAAAGAAGTGAACCCAATTTTTCACCACCCTCCCATATCTCTGGCAATGCTTCTTTCATGTTGTGGATGCTCTCAAGTGCAACATCTGCCCCTGGAACCAGCACTGAGCTCCCAACCTGCAATCCATGATGAGTACTTAAATCAAGTGCTTTATCTAAACATTCTAAAATATTGATTTCCACTATCTATCTATCTGCCAGAAGATTTAAACTCAGAACTATATTAATCTTTAAAACTATATTAACTCAGTCAATTACTTTAAAAGTTTAAGTTGTTAGAAAATGGTAAATTTAATTTACAATATAAATCTTTCTATATGAAGATAATGCTTTGTTGAAGGCTCAAAGCAAATAATAAAAAACTTACAATGACAGTATGGAAACCAGCTGCCTTCCCAACGGCTATATTACGTGCGCTGTCATCAAAAAAAATCTGCCAGGAGAAAATTCCTATTAAATTTTGTATTGTCCTTGAATTAACTATCTAGATCAATGTGTAAGAGCTTACTGTTTTCTTTGGATCAATGTTTGCGATTCTTATGGCAGCTTCCATGGCTTCCAAAGAAGGTTTACAAAGAATTCGTTGCCAGTTGGAGTCTGTCATGCTGACATTGTTAGCTGCATCAGTATCTGAATCAGTTTCACTAAAATATCCATGAACATTTTTGTTAATCAACTGGTCATCGTTTAATGGTGCAGCGTCATCCATTTTCTTGCAATTGCCATCTGCTTCAAGAGGTGGGTTAAGTGTTTCAAAGCATATAACACCTTCAAAGCAGTCTTCTAGCCCTAGCCTGCTGAGAACCTTTTCAGCATGAGCTTTGTCGGCATTGGTGAAAATCTACAGGAAAATTACAGGTCATTATTATAACAAGAAAACATGCATATTTATCCAAATCATTTTGGTTGTTCTGATTATATTTCTTATTGAATTAAATCATAACAGTCGTACTATCTTGCACTGTGGCATTGAAAGAAGTAGGTGCTTCAAGACAGGATCAGGCTTTAGTGTCTCATATGGGAGTTTCCCATGCACATATGCATGGAATTCATCATTGTCAAACTCAAAGCCCAAGGCCTACAACAGAAAAGAGCAGGAGAAACTTAGAAAGCAATAAACATGCAATTAATTTGCATTGTTAACAGTAAAAATCTTAGACATATTACTATTTTCTACCTTAAGACCAGCCATTGTTGTTCCGTATTCCTTGTACAATGCCAGGCACATTTTGGGTACTTGACTTTCTTCAATCTGGAGGTTGTTCAACATATAATCTGCCATTATTCAACATAAAGTTAATTTCTTTCAGACAACATGACAAAAATCTCTGTTTTAAAAATACTCAGTCTGCTTTCTCCAAGCAGATCAAGATCAAATTTCCTAGAAATTTTTCTGTAACTTGTTCTTGGTTAAAACTTGTTTGCTTTTAGTCAATGATGCTTTTTCCTTTTTCTCATAGTAATTAAGACAAAAATCGTAAGACAATTTATGGAATATAATGTTTTTTAATTTTTCTTACACTTACCTTGTATGTTCTTGCGACAAGCTAAATTGAGTCCTGAACTCAATGGATATAGCGTATCATCCATATCTGGAAACACCATTTAAGAGCTGCAGTCTAGTTAATTCTGGGTGGCCATCTTTTTCGAAGAAATAAAAGAAGAATCGTAAATATTGATGACTTCACAGTTCACACATCCTTAACTCACCGAAGAGCAAATATTCAAACTTTGCTCCAGTTGAAAAGCGATCCATTTCAAAAGTTAAAGCCTGCAAGAACAAGAACAACAAAATTATTTCAAATATCCAATTATTCGAATGAGTTTTCATTACTTTCTACCACCTGAGCAAAGTATATAAATAATGTTACACTGTTTATTCTTTGCAGAAGTCTTTGGAAGCAATTACTTTTCAGAAATAAATGATTTTGGCAACACTATTTTTTTTTTTGAATCTATGGTAAAAGTAGTTCGATATAAATTAATTTGTGCCGTAATTATTACTGGGTATGATGGAGTTTTAAATTTCAACTCCAGTCCTGATCTGATGACACTGATTGGATATACAGGCCTTCTTTTCTAAAGGGGAAATCTGACCGCAGTTAAATTTGTTAAAGAAGGGTCAAGGCTAAAAGTCCTAAAGGATTACCTGAGAAGAAATAATACAAACTTTGAACTAAATAATATCTATACCTATTGAATCAGAGGTGAGGAAAATGTCTTGATGCCCTTGGTTCATTCTTTATTAGTACTTTGAATTGAAGAATCTATTTGGTATTATCTCTGATTTATGTCTCTCTTTTTTCAAAAGATATTCTATACCTCTTGAATCAGAGGTAAGGAAAATGTTAAGATTCCCTTGTTTCATTCTTTATTATGCTTCAAGCCTACAAAATTCTTTTGTCCTCAGCAAAAGGTTTATGTTCTCAATTTCTTAACAAGTGAACTACAAAGTATCCAAACTAGATAGGAAAAAAAGAGGAAAAGAAGACCCATCAAAGACTAAATAATTGGAAGCAAGAAAGCCTAAAGGTTTGTCCTCAACAATCAAGAATCTACTTCACCTAGAAATGAAATCACTAAGAAAAAGAGGAACATAAGACTAATGAAAATTACAGAATAACATGCAAAAGAAACCATAAGAAGAGGGAAAAGAAAAAAAAAAAAAAAGGAATGGATGCAGTGTATTACCTCCACTTCTTCAGGTCCAGAAGGAAGAAGCAAGACCCAGAAATGTGATGGTAGGTGTCCTTGGTTTAAGCCCCAATTTATACAAATCTGAGAGGAACTGGCTTTCTCTTTGTTGTGATGGAAAGATGACACTTCCAATAATTCCAGTGGGCAATGAGGGTAGCATATCTTGTAGTACTACACCATATTTGAAAGCATTCTTCTTTTTTCCTGTTCACTTTCCACCTTGCCAGAGTGCCTTCCCACACAGACAAGGACAGCACTTCCCCAATGGTGACCACTTCCCACTTTCCCCTGATACTGTTGACACCGAGTGGAGAGATTCTATTTGGCCACTGATGGCCGCCTCTCACTCGGTTTCAGATTCCAATTAACTTGCAGGTGTGATATATTCGGTAAATTTTTTTTTATTATTTTAAGCCTGCCGAACTTTTTTTTTGTCAATTGTCTAATTCACTTAGAAATTCAAGTACGAGAATAAATAAGTTATAAAATCGAACTGTGATAACAACTATGTGATCGACTCAAACTCTAAAAATTACTATAGAGAAAATTATTTAGTAGTTGGTGGTAGCTTAGCTCAATGACTTAGCTCGATTGATGGCTCGATTGCAGCTCGGCAATGCAATAGCTTACGCATATGACTTGAAGTCTAAATTAGACAGCTTAATATATTGGCTAAAATTTGATAAAAGTCTTAGTGTCTTTGTCACTTCATATCTAGCCTTCGAATTTTTGAATAATAAAAAAATATTCTATATAATTTTTTTAGTTCACTCGCTTCAAGTTCTATATTTAAGTTTTAAATAAAATGTAAAAATAGAAGTTTGGGAGGGTTGGTTTGGTCAAAAACTCACCTTTCATGTGTAATTTTTTTTTGAGGTTTTTACATAATTGCCATATAATTTTCCAAACATTATAATTATTATTATATTCTTTTATGTGAGATAAAAATATGTATTTATTAATTTTAACAATAATTAATTAGAAATATTTTATTAAAAACTAATAATAATTACAATTTTAAAGTCAAAAGATTTCAGTCGATAATTATGATATTTTAAAGAATACAATGAGTGTGATAATTTAAAAATTTTCGATAACAATTATGTTTAAAAAAAAGTCTAATTTTTGTTTTTATGGATTATGAGTCCTTTAAGCTATTTACAGAAAGAGAGCAATGGCGGCAAGGAATTGGTTACTAATCTAATATATATATGTATATATATGATGCTGTACTCCGAGAAAAGTTAAAATTGTTACATAGTGGAATGGCTAGTTTTGCTGGATGACTCTCTTTCCTATAGACGCCTTAGTGGGTGAATTTGGACTAAAGTAGGTTTGGTGGTGCATTTATGGTATCAGACAGCAAAATGGACATAATGGTGCAATCTGGTTAGCTTTTCTCTTTGAGATTCCCAAGTGGGATGGATTAATTTTGATTAAGAAAACAAAAGGAAAGTAGAATCATGCTTTCCTTTTCATTAATACCTTATGGTATGCAAATATATATATATACCCTTCAAAAAATTTATATTTACTTGTGTACTTAGACCTTATCAAACGGCCGAGTCCGCTCGTGCCCGGCTTAGCCTGAGCCCGAGCTACCCATTGGTGGCATAGGCAACCCTTTGACCGCTCGACTTGGCCTAGAAGCTTGCCCGTTTGGCCCGCAAGTAGGCCCGCTCATTCTCTTCTTTTTTTTTTGTATAGATATCTTTTAGTGTGAACTAACTATTAAAATTTGAATAATTCAGATACAAAAAGATATATCCAAAGATTTTTGAAGATATACACATAAAAAAAAACCATATATATACTTACAACTCTCTAATTGGGGCACTTAGGGCTGTCAAAATAATGAAAGAGATGTTAACTTTAGTTTGTATGATCCTAGCAAGAAACTTAATGCTGCCTTGGGAATTTCTGTTAGTAATTGCCTTATGTATTATTCTGTTCAGGATCTTGCTATACTCAACTAAGTTTGTGTCTTTATAAAGGAAATTGCATCTAATCTCTTCCTAACATAGGTTCATTCCTTGTTTACATAACAACTAGTATAACAATTACAAACATAATTCTGCATTTGTTGTATGGAATAGAAATTTTACCTTACTTCCTTCCATTGATTGTAAAATTTTATTCTATAAATACTGCCATGTGATCAATGGAAAAGGCAGAGCAATTACTGAGTGCATGCTTCCACTTTGCAGATGATTTGAGTGGATTTAGAAGAAAAAAAATATATACAATATTAATCCAGAAGATATTCTCTAGTTAGGTCCAATGTGGAAACCTTTTATTTGGATATTTGGAACAAATGATTATTGGTTTAATTTGTTTAATGAAGAAATTATTGATTTCTAAGATTATATAATTATTATCATATTTTTATTCTTGATCATCATATAATACAAATTGCAGGTAAGGACTCAAATTGCACGTACTATATGTCTTCTCATGTTGTATGATCTTAATCGTTTTGCAGCTATGTTTGGGCTTGAGAATGTCGGATTTCTGGCAATGATGGTGATATTGTGATGCATTTTGATCTCCTTGGCTCTGCTACTACTCTCACAAACTTCGCCGGTTCCACCTTCTTGCTGACTCTTCTTGGATGTTTCATCTTGGACACTTACATGACCAAGCTTAACACCGTTCTTGTATTCGGACTGCTCGAAATTTTGGTAACTAGTACTACGTACTATGGGCTATAAATCGATCTTAGTAGAGCACCGACTACTGGGGTTTATTAATTAAGCTTGATTTATAAATTTAAGATTGATAGAGTTTTAGACTAATGAGCATTGAATGAAACTTAATTATCTTTACAACCATGTTGAAGCTTAAAAACCTTAAAAGCCAGCCTGGATATATCAACTAGTTAGACGATTACTCACTTAAATTGCTAGCATACCATATTTATATTCAACCTACAAAAGTTGAACTTAGTATATATTCGTGAATTAACCCCTCTCTTATTCAGAAATTTATAGCTAACTAAACATACTTTAGATGTGTTTCTCTCTTTAAATAAAGCGTGGTCAATGCCATATACTGTACAGAACTCTTTTAAACTATATTTCCCAATATAAAACAACAAAAAAGAGTGAATTTAGTGAAGGCTTATCTGTTTAGGTTAGTCTGAGTGCATCGTCAGATGTATAAGACAAATCGTAACCCACAAAGACTAATATGGGTGCGATCACGAGTGCCAGATATGCATGATCCATACATACATACATACATACATACATGCATACATACGTTAGTGTACATCTAGCTATATGCCTAGCTAAACTAAATCAAAA